>NW_024070194.1:31258829-31455438 GCF_014754425.2 Oryx dammah | reverse complement strand
GGCGTGTGGACCCAGTAGCTGCAGCGTGTGGGCTCGGTAGTTGTGGCGTGTGAGCTTTGAAGTGCGCAGCCTTCAGTACTTGTGGCATATGGGCGTAGTTTCCTTGCAGCATGTGGAATCTTCCTGGACCAGGGATCGAACTTGTGTCCCCTGTGTTGGCATTCTTAACCAGTGGACCACCAGGAAAGCCCTGTCTGACTGTAATTTTGATCATACTTCTTATGCTTGGGTTTTGTTGAACTTTTTGGATCTGTGGATTTATAATTGTATCAAGTTTGGAAAGTTTTTTGCTATTATTTTTTCAGTCCTCTTTCCCTCCCTTCAGAGACTCCAGTTACCTCTATATTAGGCCACTTGAAGTTGGCCCACCTCTTACTGATGTGCATTTCAGTTTTTTTTTTTTTAATTCTTTTTTTTTCTTCTCTCATTACTGATTCTAAGAGTGAAAAATATTCACAAAGGTTTGCTCAGGCAAGTGTCACTCCTGGTCTCTTGCCACCTTGTTCTCATTCCCTTTCTTCCCATTCTCTTTCACCCACTCTGTTACTGATAGGTAACAAATCTCTGATAAACTCTTTTCTGTCTCTTTTGCACAAATGATCAGATACATTGCTGTTTTCTTATAAACTCTTCTTTCTTTCATTGAAGAGTAGCATACTATATGTAGTCATTTCTACTTTGCTCTTTTAACACTTTTCTCAGTGTATCCTAGAACTCTCTCTAGGTCAGTTCATTGAGAACTTCCTCATTCTTTGTTATAATTCGTAGTACAGTTGACCCTTGAACAATGCAGACTTGACCTACCTGGGTCCACTGATACATGGATATTTTTCAGTAGTAAATACTACAGTGCTGTAGTTCACGATTGGTTGAATTCATAATTGGATGCGGAGAAACTGTGAATGCAGAGGGCCAACTATAAGTTATACACACATTAACCCGTGTGTTCAGCTGTACTCCATTGTGTGGATTTATCTTAATTTACTCAGCCACTCTCTTAGGTATGTGTATTTAGGTTATTTTCAATATTATGCCATTGCAAACAGTGCCATAGTAAATAACTCTGTGTTTATGTATTTTCATATTGTTGGAGGTTTGTATACCTAGTAATGGGATTGCTGGGTCACAAGGTAAGTGCATTTGTAGTTGTGTTAGCTATTGCCAAATTTCCCTTCAGAAAGGTTGTACCGATTTGCATTCCCACTAGCAACATGTGAGAGTGCCTGTTTTGCCACAGCTTCCCCAGTAGAATGTGTTGTCATACTTTTTTTAAGTTTTGATAGTCTCATAGATGAGAAGTGATAGCTTAGAATTATTGTAGTTTGTGTTTTTCTAATTATGACTAAGCTTGAACACTTTTTCATATGTTTGAAGGCCATTTTATATTTTATTTTCATGTCTTTTTCCCATTTTAATATTGGCACAGTATTATTAACTGAAGCTATAGAATACAGGTTTTAGGTCTTTTGTCCATTGTTTTTTTGAGTTCTTTATATATATTTAGGCTATTAACTTTTTGTCTATGATATATATTTAAAATATTTCTTCCTTTTTATCAGTTGCTTTGTTTATGGTGGTTTCTTGCCATGCAGACTTTTAATATAAATTTATTAATATTTTCTTACATTGCCTGTGGATTTTAAATCATATATACAGAAAGGCTTATTAAGGTTAAAGAGGAATTTACCCATTTAGTACTTGTATGGTTTAATTTTTTAAATTTAGATCCCTGATTTACTTGAAATCTTCTTGTGTATATGATGTGAGATATGAATCTAATTTTATCTCTTGGCCCCAAATCCAGTTAGAATCCTATGTTGCTCACTAGCTCGGTGACCTGGGACACATTTTAATTAGCCAGCTCATCTGTGGGGAGGGTATCATGACAGACTGAAACACATAGGATTACAGTTGACCATTGAACAGCACTGGTTTTAGGGACCCAGACCCTCCACACAGTCAATATTCTGCATGTGACTTAAAGTCAGCCTTTTGTGTACACAACCCCTCCTATACTCAGTCATTCCATATCTGTGTTTCCTTGGCATCTGCAGTTCCACAGTCACAGATTCAACCAACTGCAGATCATATGTTACTGTGGTATTTACTATTTTAAAAGATCCAGATGTAAGTGGAACTGTCCAGTTCAAACCTATGTTGTTCAAGGATCAACTGTATTTGAGATAATATATTTAAATGCTTATCATAGTTCACATGGTAAACCCTTAATAAACTTTAACTGTCATTACTTTTAAAGAGGTTTTACAAATCAGTAAGACAAACTCTAATTAATAAACATACAGAGTATGTAAATAAGCAGGTAATGACCAAAGGGAAGTCCAAATGGCCATTGAACATATCTGAATATTCTGCTTCATTAAAAATCAGAGTAAAATAAAACAACAATGAGGTACCATTTTTCATTTGTCAGCATATTTTTAAAAGGACATTTAATGGACAGTGCTTACCTTGAAATAGGCACACTCAGATATTGTAAGTGGAAGTGTACATTGATGAAACTTTTTTGAAACCAATTTAGCAATATAGTTCTGCCTTTTTACCCTATAATTTCATTTGCCTTAAGGACATAATCAGAACTGTAGATAAAATTTATGATAAATTCATTGCAGTATTATTCATGATATAAGAAAGTTAGTAGCAATATAAATTTCCAAGAATAAAGGACTTTTAATAAACTTTGGTACAATCTATATATATTCTATGACTATACCATAAAAAAAAGACTTGAAGAAAATGTACCAGAATGTTAACAGTTCTTAGAGATTGTTGGTGTTTTTATTGTGTTCTAAAATAAACATATATTACGTATTTAAATTGAAGGGGAAACAGTCAGTATTATTTAAGGAGATTCATATTGCCTTTTGAAGTTTTGAACTCTTGACATAGATCCTGCATATTAATATTTGATTAGTGTTTAGCACGATGCACATCAAAGCTGAGAAGTACTTCTGTGGTTTCCTGGGAAACTGCTGTCAGTACTTCTATCCCTTGGATTCTTCCTCATTGCTGATGTTAAATTAGTATTATTAGAATTAATATATATTGCAATTTATAGAAGTAACATAATTCTAATTATTGAAAAGTGTAGAAATAAATTTTAATAGAAGAAAAAAATTCTTTTATGGTTAGTAACTTAGAACACAAATGGTGGTTCTTCCAACTTCCTTTCAGTAGTTAAAAACTAAAAATTTGACAAGAATTTCTTTTCTTTACCTTCCATTTCCTTCCTTTTTCTTTTGCAGCCATTTGCCTTTTTCCTTTGCTAATTTTTGTTTGCTTGCTATCCCCAAAATTCATGTTGTCCTCTTGTGTTCTTGTAAAAATCTGCAAACATATCTCTCCCTGTTTTTCTCATTCTCTGTCTCTTTGACACACTTTATTTATACCTGCATGCATATATCACAGGTTTGTGATTGTTTTATAAAATTGTGATCTTAATATATATAATGTTGGCTTCTTTTTTAGCCATTCAGAAGTTACTTTAGTCATGGAATGATCTCCAGTCATATAACAGAAAATAGGTAAGATACTTGGGAAAGAAAGATGAATGGTAATAGAGAAAATGGGGTTGATAAGGGAGTGGAAATGAGGGGAGAATCTTAGTCTAGAAGCTGGATCAAGAAACTATGAGTTGATTTTCTTACAGAGTAAGAAATCCATACTCTATAAAATCCTTTCACTCCTTTTATATTTATGTATTAAAACAGTTTTATATTAAACTGGGTTTTAAAACATTGTAACTTGCTAAAATCTAAAGAAAGGAATTTTTTTATTCCATCCCTAGCCTAGCAAAACTAGAGGAAGCAGGGTGTCTAAAGGCTTGGCAGGCATCAACTGTGGCTTTTAGGGAGTAAAAGGGATCCAGCATAAAGGTCCAGCCCCAGGAGGACATGGGAGCATGAGGGCTGCTGCACTTGTTTTCTTGTAGTGTTTCCTCAGCACCCATAATAATCAGGAGGGCCAAGCTGGGGATAGTTCCTCTGATCAATAAATGAGAGTTTAGTTCACTTCAGTCGCTTAGTTGTGTCCAACTCTTTGCGACCCCATGGACTGCAGCACGCCAGGACTCCCTGTCCATCACCTACTCCCGGAGTTTATGCAGACTCATGTCCATTGATGTGGTGATGCCATCCAACCATCTCATCCTCTGTCATCCCCTTCTCCTCCCGCCTTCAATCTTTCCCAGCATCAGGGTCTTTTCCATTAAGTTGGTTCTTTGTATCAGGTGGCCAAAGTATAGGAGCTTCAGCATCAGTCCTTCCAATGAATATTCAAGGCTGATTTCCTTTAGGATGGACTGGTTGGACCTCCTTGCAGTCCAAGGGACTCTCAAGAGTCTTCTACAACACCACAGTTCAAAAGCATCAATTCTTTGGCACTCAGCTTTCTTTATAGTCCAACTCTCACATCCATACATGACTACTGGAAAAACCATAGCTTTGACTAGACGAATGTTTGTTGGCAAAGTAATATCTCTGCTTTATAATAAGCTGTCTAGGTTGGTCATAACTTTTCTTCCAAGGAGCAAGTGTTGTGTAATTTCATGGCTGCAGTCACCATCTGCAGTGATTTTGGAGCCCCCCCAAAAAAGTCTGACACTGTTTCCACATCTCTTTGTCATGAAGTGATGGGACCAGATGCCATGATCTTAGTTTTCTGAATGTTGAGTTTTAAGCCAACTTTTTCACTCTTTCACTTTCATCAGGAGGTTCTTTAGTAGTTCTTTGCTTTCTGCCGTAAGGGTGGTGTCATCTGCATATCTGAGGTTATTGATATTTCTCCCGGCAGTCTTGATTCCAGCTTCTGCTTCATCCAGTCCAGCATTTCTCATGCTGTACTCTGCTTATAAGTTAAATAAGCAGGGTGACAATATACAGCCTTGACGTACTCCTTTTCCTATTTGGAATCAGTGTGGTGTTCCATGTCCAGTTCTAACTGTTGCTTCCTGACCTGCATACAGATTTCTCAAGAGGCAGGTCAGGTGGTCTGGTATTCCCATCTCTCTCAGAATTTTCCACAGTTTATTATGATCCACACAGTTAAAAGCTTTGGCATAGTCAATAAAGCAGAAATAGATGTTTTTCTGGAACTCTCTTGCATTTTCCATGATCCAGTGGATGTTGGCAATTTGATCTCTGGTTCCTCTGCCTTTTCTAAAACCAGCTTGAATATCAGGAAGTTCACGGTTCACGTATTGCTGAAGCCTGGCTTGGAGAATTTTGAGCATGTGAGATGAGTGCAATTATGCGGTAGTTTGAGCATTCTTTGGCATTGCCTTTCTTTGGGACTGGAATGAAAACTGCAAACTTTTCCAGTCCTGTGGCCACTGCTGAGTTTTCCAAATTTCCTGGCATATTGAGTGCAGCACTTTTACAGCATCATCTTCCAGGATTTGAAATAGCTCAACTGGAATTCCATCACCTCCACTATCTTTGTTCGTAGTGATGCTTCCTAAGGCCCACTTGACTTCACATTCCAGAATGTCTGTCTCTAGGTGAGTGATCACACCATCGTGGTTAGCTGGGTCATGAAGATCTTTTTTGTATAGTTCTGTGTATTCTTGCCACCTCTTCTTAATATCTTATGCTTCTGTTAGGTCCATACAATTTCTGTCCTTATTGTGCCCATCTTTGCATGAACAGTTCCCCTGGTATCTCTGATTTTCTTGAAGAGATCTCTAGTCTTTACCATTCTATTGTTTTCCTCTGTTTCTTTGCACTGATCACTGAGGAAGGCTTTCTTATCTCTCCTTGCTATTCTTTGGAACTCTGCATTCAAATGGGTATATCTTTCCTTTTCTCCTTTGCCTTTCGCTTCTCTTCTTTTCTCAGCTATTTGTAAGGCCTCCTCAGGCAACCATTTTGCCTTTTTGCATTTCTTTTTCTTGAGGATGATCTTGATCCCTGTTTCCAGTACAATGTCATGAACCTCTGTCCATAGTTCTTCAGTCACTCTTTATCTATGAGATCTAATCCCTTGAATCTATTTGTCACTTCCTCTGTATAGCCATAAGGGATTTGATTTAGGTCATACCTGTATGGTCTAGTGGTTTTCCCTACTTTCTTCAATTTAAGTCTGAATTTGGCAATAAGGAGTTCATGATTTGAGCTACAGTCAGCTCCCAGTCTTGTTTTTGCTGACTGTATGGAGCTTCTCCACCTTTGGCTGCAAAGAATATAATCAATCTGATTTCGGTATTGACCATCTTGTGATGTCCATGTGTAGAGTCTTCTCTTGTGTTGTTGGAAGAGGGTGTTTGTTATGACCAGTGTGTTCTCTATTAGCCTTTGCCCTGATTCATTCTGTATTCCAAGGCCAAATTTGCTGGTTACTCCAGGTATTTCTTTACTTTCTACTTTTGCATTCCAGCCCCCTATAATGAAGAGGACATCTTCTTTGGGTGTTAGTTCTAGAAGGTCTTGTAGGTCTTCATAGAACCATTCATCTTCAGCTTCTTCAGCACTATTGGTCGGGGCATAGACTTGGATTACCTTGATATTGAATGGCTTGCCTTGGAAAAGAACTGAAATCATTCTGTCGTTTCTGAGATTGCATCCAAGTACTGCATTTCGGACTCTCTTGTTGACTGTGATGGCTACTCCATTTCTTCTAAGGGATTCTTGCTGACAGTAGTAGATACAATGGTCATCTGAGTTAAATTCACTCATTCCAGTCCATTTGAGTTTGCTGATTCTTAAAATGTTGATGTTGACTCTTATCATCTCCTGTATGACCACTTCCGATTTGCGTTGATTCATGGACCTAACATTCCAGGTTCCTATGCAGTATTGCTCTTTACAGCATCAGACTTTACCTCCATCACCAGTCACATCCATAACTGGGTGTTGTTTTTACTTTGGCTCCGTCTCTTCATTCTTTCTGGAGTTATTTCTCCACTGATCTCCAGTAGCATATTTGGCACCTACCAACCTGGGGAGTTCATCTTTCATTGCCCATCTTTTTGCCTTTTCATACTGTTCATGGTGTTCTCAAGGCAGGAATACTGAAGTGGTTTGCCATTCCCTTCTCCAGTGGACTGCATTTTGTCAGAAGTCTCCACCATGACCTGTCCGTCTTGGGTGGCCATACACAGCATGGCTCATAGTTTCATTGAGTTAGACAAGGCTGTGGTCTGTGTGATTAGATTGTTTAGTTTTCTGTGATTGTGGTTTGTAGTCTGTCTGGCCTCTGATTGAGAAGGATAAGAGGCTTATAAATGAGAGTAGATCTTTCTTTTCTTTTCTTCCCTAATTCCAGTCCAATCTGATAAGGAGACAGACTACCCTGACTAGGATTCAGAGTCATCTTTTTCTGCTCAATGTGTCACTTAGCTTAAATTAAGCATTGGAATAGAATCAAAGAGTCATGTTTACTTTTAAGAACCATAGTTTGATGCCTTACAGTGAAAAGAAATGCAAAGGATTTTCCGCATGGCATCCTCTTAAGTGAAACAGGTGTCATTTTGGGGGCTCCGGAGAGCTCTAGTACCATAGTCCTTTATGTCTCAGCACAGAAGAGAATTCAGCAAGAGGCAAAGTAATAGGTAAGAAGTGATTTATTAGAATAGGATGCTTTTGAGGCTTACAAAGGAGCAGTTGACAGATACCACATCTCCAAGAACCTTCTGGGCTACAATGTTATAATCATAGAAAGTAGGGAGGGCGAGATCTTCTTTGTCTCTCTGGAGTAGAAGTCATGCTTCCATCATCAGCTCCTCCTCTAGATTAAGCAGGAGAGTTTTCTTGTCCCTACATGGTCAAACTAGGTCCACAAATTGTTGTTTTTTTGATGGGTGCAGAGAGCATACCCTAGCTTACTGAGCTCACTGGGCAAGATGTGGGTCTCATGTCACCAGTGTTTTAATGTTTTGGGACGTGTTTCGTGCTCCTGTTGCATGGTTTTGTGGTTAAGCAAACCTACTTTCTTGAGTAATCATAAACTTACAGGGGTCTACCATATTCTTTCTACTTACAGTCTCCTAGTGAGATTAACTATTTAATCACCTGCTTTGGCCCTGGTGGCTCAGATGGTAAAGCGTCTGCCTGCAGTGCAGGAGACCCAGGTTCGATCCTTGGGTTGGGAAGATCCCCTGGAGAAGGAAATGGCTACCCACTCCAGTACTCTTGCCTGGAAAATTCCATGGACTGAGGAGCCTGGTGGATTACAGTTCATGGGGTCGCAAAGAGTCGGACACGACTGAGCGACTTCACTTTCACTTTCACTTTGTCCCTTTACTCTGCCCCTATCATAAGGACACTTTCAGGAAAGAATATGGGATAAAAAAAGCTGACTTAGTCTGTTTTAGCTGCTGTGACAAAAATATCATAGACTGGGTAGCTTATAAACAACAAACATTTATTTCTCCATTACAGTTCTGGAGACTGGGAAGTCCAAGATCATGGCACTGGCAGGTTTGGTGTCTGGTGAGGGCCTACTTTCTCATAGATGGCTGTCATTTCACTATAACTTCATGTGGCAGGAGGGGCAAGGGGATCTCTCTGGAACCTCTTTTTATAAGTCTCTTTTATAATCTTGTTCATAAAGGCCCTATCCTTATGACCTAAGTACTTCCCCAAATCCCTCCCTCCTAATACCATCACTTTGGTGGTTTGGATTTTAGCAAGTTGAATTTTGGAAGGATACAACATTCAGTCTGTACCAGAAAATATCTTTTTAAAATACCCTATAGTTATTGACTATTTATTGAGAAGGCATGACATACTAAACAACAGATACATGATTAGAAAATAAACCAGACACAGTCTCTTCCCTCATAGAGTGTGTAGCATGGTGGAGAAATAAGGCATTAATCAAACATCCTCACACACACAAAAATATGTAATTGCAAAACTCTGATTCCTTGAAGGAGAAAAGAACATGGTTACTGTGAAGACCACACCCCAGAGCTGACCTCTGGGGGTAGATGTGAGTGATAAGTAGGACTAATTAAGGGAGAAAAGCAGTGGTCCTGAGATGAAGGTACCAGAAACATAAAAGAAATGTGTGTGAAGGAAAATAAATTTGAGTTTGCCTGAAAAGGGGAGTTGGGAGAGAGTGGCCTGTCATGGAGCTAAGGAAATTGTCTAGGCCAGACTATGTAAGTCCTTGTTGGCCATCTGAGAAATTTCAGCCCTTCTAAAAGGAAAGGCTTTGTGTATTTAAAAGATTGTCTTCTCTGCCATGTGGAGAATGGATTACAGAGGGCAGAGTGGAAAGCACAGGAACTATAAGGAAGCATTGCAGCCAAGAGGAAGGAGGGAAAAGGGGGGATGGTTGCAGGAATGGGCAGGTATGAGAAAGTTTGCAGCTGGGCTTTCCTCCTTCTCTCCTAAAATCTATACAGGAATGGTTAACAGCTCTGTTGTCTGTCTTTAGTGTATCACAACTGCTATCATTCTGGAAAATGTATATTTCTATCAAAATGCTGCTGTATAAAATTGGGATTTTGCTCCATCTCAGCATCATGAACAGCAAACTTATAGAACTTTCTCCTTAAGCAGCAGGAGAAGTTGAAATATAAATGTGGCTTGGGTTTAGTTATGTCTTCTCTTCTCAACTAACAAGGAGCATTAGATGGACTGTACTGATCACCTTGCTCAAACTGTAGGATGCCACCCAGAGAAGCCCAAGAATGTACTCATTTAGAAGTTTCCTTGGCCAGGAATCTCTTCACTAATCACATGTTTTTGATTTGCCACTCTAGCCCTAATAGGCAGCCATTCGTTCTCTTTGGTAATCATTCCACACGAGAAAACCTCAATGCTGGCAACTTTAACTTCCCTTCTGAAGGGCACCTAGTACGCAGCACTGGTCCCAGTGGGAGCTTTGCCAGACACATGGTGAGTGACTTGACTTCCTGGTGCTTAATTGGTTTTATTATCAATTGGGGAGGAGGGGAGCTGGATAAATGGAACCTTTCGAATTAGTGAATTAATTTAACTTTAAACTTGAAGTTGTTTTGGTGTAAAAAGGGATTAAAAACTGTTTTTATATAAAAGTACTAGGTATGATTTGAAAGCATATTTAATTTTAAAATAGTTTAAAGGAAAAGGATAAAAAAATACAAGCCAAACTTTAAGATAGCCAATTAGTATCAATAGTAGAATAAGAATTTTAAATTAACTTGAAAATAGTCATTCCAAGCCTAAGTTTATGTCTTGACTATTACATTTCAAGTGCTGAGAGAGAACTATCACCTAGAAATCTATATCCAGTGAAAATCCCATTCAGTAATGAGGTAATCAAGACATGCCCAGGTGAAAGTAAACTTGAGAGAATTTGTTACCAGCAGACCTACCTTAAAAGAATGATTAAAGGGGGACTTCTCTGGTGGCCCAGTGGCTAAGAGTCCACGCTCCAAATGTAGGGTGCTCAGGTTCAATTCCTGATCGGGGAATTAGATCCCACATGCCTCAGCTCTGAGTTTGGATGCTGCAGCTGAGAGTTCACAGGCCACATGTTGCAACTAAGATCCAGAGCAGCCAAATAAATACATAAAAATAAGTATTAATAAAAAAGAATGACTAAAAGAAGTTTGGGTGAAATGAAATGATTTAAAAAGGAAGGACTCTTGGAACAATAAGGAGGATGAAAGAAGACAATGATGAAACCAGTACATTTTTTTGTATACTTTAAAACAGTGAATTTTATCTCAAAAAATTAGAAACCAGCCCCAGTGCACATTCACATTGTGGATGATATAGCCAGTTTCTGTTTTTAGGTCTTTATGACTCCAAAGCCAAAGGGCTTTCACTCATTAATTCAGTAATCCTTATTGACTATGTTCCAGTCACTATGCTAGGTTGAGGAAAATATTATTTATGGTCTTTGCCTTGGAGGATCTCACAGACTAGGAGAAGAGTCAGTGAGGATTGTGCTCTAAAATGTTTGGAGTGATAATTTAGCCATCCATTATATACCTTAGAATGGCTAAAACACTGACAACACCAAATGCTGGAGAGAATGGAGCTTCAGAAACTCTCATTCATTACTGGTGAGAATGCAAAGTAGTGCAGCCACTTTGGAAGACAGTTTGGCAGTTTC
Organism: Oryx dammah; assembly: GCF_014754425.2. Lineage (NCBI taxonomy): Eukaryota > Metazoa > Chordata > Mammalia > Artiodactyla > Bovidae > Oryx > Oryx dammah. The sequence goes on along the minus strand of NW_024070194.1, from coordinate 31,444,374 downwards.
TTACAAAACTAAACATCATTTTATCGTCAGTTATGCTCCTTAGTATTTACCAGAAGAGTTGAAAATTTATGTCCACACAAAGAGCAGCTACACAGAATTTATTTATAACATCACTTTTTATAATTGCCAAAACTTGGAAGCAATCAAGTTGTCCTTTAGTAGGTGAATGGGTAAATAAAACTGTGGTAAATCTATATAGTGGACTGTGTTCCAGTGATAAAAAGAGCTATCAAGCCACAAAAAGACATGCTGTTGCTGCTGCTGCTGCTGCTGCTTAGTCGCTTCACTTGTGTCCTGCTCTGTATGACCCCAAGGACTGCAGCCTGCCAGGCTCCTCTGTCCATGGGATTCTCTAGACAACAGTACTAGAGGGTATTGCCAAGCCCTCCTCCAGGGTATCTTCTCGACCCAGGGATTGAACCCAGATTAGGGAAGCCCCACAAAAAGACATGCAGGGACCTAAAATGCATATTGCCAAGCTGAAGAAGCCAGGGACTTGCCTGATGGTCCAGTGATTAAGAATCTGCCTTGCAATTCAGGGAACGCCAGTTCAATACCTGTTCTGGGAACTAAGTTCCCACATGCTGTGCTGCAACTACTGAGCCTGCACATTCTGGAGCTTGTGTACCACTGGTAGAGAGCCTGAATGATGCAACTAAGACCGGATGCAGCCAAATAAACAAATATATATTTTTAAAATGTTAAGCCAATCTGCAAAGGCTACATAGTGTATGATTTCCACTGTGTGACATTCTGGAAAAGGTAGAACAATGGAGACAGTACAGTAAAGGAAATTCCCTGGTGGTCGATTGGTTAGGACTCTGCACTCTCACTGCTAAGGGCCCGGGTTCAGTACCTGGACAGGAAACTAAGATCCCACAGGCTATGTGGTACAGCCAAAAAAACAAAAGAACAGTGGAGATAGTAAAAGATCAGTCATTACCTGGGGCTTGGGAGGAAAGGAGAATAGATGGATCACAGGGGATTTTTAGGAAAGTGAAATTATTCTATATGATACTAAAATGATGAGCATGTCATTATACATTTGTCAAAATCCATAGAAAGTACAGTACAAAGAATGAACCCTAATATAAATGGTGGACTCTAGTTAATAATAATTTATCAGGACTTCCTGGTGGTCCAGTGGCTGAGACGCCACGCTCCCAATCTAGGGGGCCCAATTCCCTAGTCAGGGAGCTGGACTCCACATGCCACAACTAAAGAGCCCATGTGCAACAACTAAGATCCAGAACAGCCAGATGATAAATAAAAATAAATATTTAAAAATAATAATTTATCAACATTAGTTTGAGTTATAACAAATATAATATTATAAGACAAATAATAGGGGAAATTGTGGAGACGGGGGGAAAGAGAGGAGGTAATATGGGAATTCTCTATACTCTGAGATCAGTCTTTCTTTAAACCTAAAACTTTTAAAAATAGTCTATTAAAACAAACATTTAGCAGATTACACAACTTTTTATAATAATCAGAGTGCTTTATTATACAAATAAGAAAACATAATGAAGTCAAGGAACTTACTTGAGAGCTGATCCTGAAGTGGTGGGGGCCCTATTTATGAACTTCCATCTTCATTCAGCTCTGTTCCAAGGTGACATACTTAACATTTCCATTTTGTGCTATTTGTGAATAATTTACATATTAAATAGGTGATAATAAATCTGCACATTCAGATTATCTGAGCAGTTTTACATTATACATGCAGATCCTATTGTACCAGTTTCCTTTTTAGTGTAAACATCAATAAAAATTTTTTGAAGTATAGTCAATTTACAATAGTGTTAGTTTCAGGTGTACAGCACAGTGATTCAGTTATACATAGACACACACACATATATGTATTCTTCAGATTCTCTTCCCTTATAGGTTGTTATATTTTGTAATATTGGCTATGCTATACAGTAGGTCCTTGTTATCTATTCTATATATAGTAATGAGTATATGTTCATCCCAACCTCCTAATTTGTTCCTCCTCCCATCCCCCTTTCCCCTTTGGTTGACCATACATTTGTTTTCTATGCCTGTTGGTCTCTTACCATTTGCAAAGTAAGTTTATTTGTATTTTTTTCTTTTTTTGGTTCCACATATAAGCGATAACATATTTATCTTTCTCTGGCTTACTTCACTTACTGTTTTAATCTCTAGGTCCATCCATGTTGCTGCAAATGGCATTATTTCATCCTTTTTTGGCTGAGTAATAGCCCATTATGTATATATGTACCACGTCGTCTTTATCTATTTATCTGTTGATAGACATTTATGTTGTTTCAATGTCTTAGCTATTGTAAAGAATCCTGCAGTGAACATTGGGGTGCATGTATCTTTTCCAGTTAGAATTTTCTCTGGATATGTGCCCAGGAGTACAGGATCATATGGTAGCTCTATTTGTAGTTTTTTGAGGAGCCTCCATACTATTCTCCACAGTGGCTGCACCAGTTTATATTCCAGCCATGCTGTAGCAGGGTTCCATTTTCTCCATAGCCTCTCCAGCATTTATTATCTGTAGACTTTTGATGATAGCCATTCTGATCAATGTGAGGTGATACCTCATTGTAGTTTTGATTTGCATTTCTCTAATTAAACATGTTTAGCATCTTTCCACATGCCTTTGGCCATCTGTATGTCTTCTTTGAAGAAATTTTTTCATTATTTAAATCTTCTGCCCATTTTTTCATTGAGTTGTTTGTTTTTTTGATATTGATCTATATGAGCTGTTTGTATATCTTGGAGATTAATCCCTTGTCAGTAGCATTTAAATAAATTTAAGGTTAATATATGCTTACATAAATTTCTGACATCATCTAAGGAAGCAAGTTTGAAATACATGGCACCTTGGAAAAACAAGCCTTTAGTTAGGGAAAATTTGGAAATCCAAGGAACATGTTGGAAATAAGCCTATTAACCAACAATTAGATTTATGTACATGATTTTTCATTTAGATTCATGACTATGTTGATCATATTTACTATGTTATGATTTAGATTAGTCAGAATTAAATCTTCATTTCAAATCTATAACTTGGGTTGTAGAAAAATGCCATTATTTTCTCTTGTGACTTAAACAGTGGAGTGAAATAGAAGGAATGGATATTTGTGTTATATCTAGCTATTTTTAATATACTATATTAATTTCTTTTCCTTTAGTTCTTGTGGTAGCATTTTTGCATTTTGAACCTACTATCCTAGGAACCCTGATGAGATGTTGGATTTTCAAAGGAGAAAAGGACATCCATTTCCATCTGTATAAATGAACAACTAAGCAGGGAAGAAAAATAAGAATTTAAAAATCTAGAGAACTTATTTTCTCTCCTGGAAGGCCTGTGAACAAAGATGAAATACAGATGAAGGTGGGGGCCTGGGTATCACCTCCTTTCCTGAGTTTGTAGCTGCCCCTCCACATCTACATATCATGTCAACCAAGGTCCTCACTGTGAAAGGTCTGGACTAAATATTAATGACAGTCAAAACCTAAGCACATTTCATCTTCTTTTCCTTCTAAATTGTTAATTCTTTAGCATCCTGGGTTGACCCAACAGCAACCTCACAAAATAGCCGAAGTTAACACACAAAAGATATCTTTGGGAAAACAAGAGTTAAAGGTGACCTTTTGCCCTAATGCCTTTCAGTTCAGTTCAGTCACTCAGTCATGTCCGACTCTTTGCGACCCCATGGACTGAAGCACACCAGGCTTCCCTGTCAGTCACCAACTCCGGAGCCTACTCACACTCAGGTCCATTGCGTCGGATGCCTTTAAAAATTAATAAATCAGCTATTGGTAAAATAAAATGGATTTCCATTAATTATACACTTTTTAAAGTCCCTCCTCCTTTTTTACTTTTTTTTCTGACATCCAGGTAGTACAGTGTGTTTCACCAAAGGGACCTTTGGCTTGTTCAAGAACATACTTTTTTGGAGCTACTCATGTTCCTTACTTGGGTAAGTCCATATAAGTTGTCTCACCAGCTTGCCTATTCTCCCATGAACTAGAGATGGACTCAGGATTTACTGCTTTACTCAGAAACACATTTTATAGCCTCTAATTCCCTCTCTGGTTCCAAGTGGAGAGTTGTGCCTAACATGTTTCACACAGAGTGTATTTCAGGAGGAATAATTATCAGCTCAGTATATATTAGTTCTAATCATATGTAAGACCATGTAATTGGTATCAGAGGGAAGGCAAAGATGAGTCAGTTGCAGTTGCAGATAGTGGGGGGAGATACGGGCTGCAGTGGGAGCTTGGATGACTCAGCCAGGTGCCTGTTATTCTTATGAAAACAGTGAGGAAGAGCCACAGTAGAAGGGTACCCATAAGCTGGGAACATTGACAGGAGCAAGTGTCAGTGCTTTTGAAAGTCTAGGCTGACTAAAGCTGCCCTCCTTGCTGGGCTAACCAGAAGCTACAGACATCCAAAGAGACTTGGAGAAGAATAAATGAGGATCCCAGCACTGGTCCACAGAGGAGAGTACATCAGAAACCAGGTTTTTCTCCTGAGAGTTTTTATTTTTATGTAAGCTGGGAAATTCTGAACATAACATGATTTGAGTTGAATTAAGGAGATGAACAAATGAGGTAGAACTGAGCCTGTTTACTTACACCTTCTTTTTAAAAAAATTAAATATAGAGGCAGAAACTTTCTGAAGCTGAAGATTCCACATGTCTTCTTTGGTATTTAGTGGTGATGCTGAGTGTGTTGTCAAGATCATTGTCCAGGATAAAGGTCTAGGAGGATATTCACAGAAGCTAGGTTTCACTATTATTTGTACTTGTACAGTATTTAACTCAAAAGAAAAAAAATACAGTCCTTGACATCTCCTTCAAAATAGGAAATTCTAGTCTTGTAAAGTGTTTGCATTTCCTGTAATCTCACGTTCATAATAAATGGTCCTCTTTCACAGGAGATGACAACAAACTGCCCAAGAAAACTGAACAAATGTAAGTCTTCATTTCTATTACACTTTTTCTTTCTCAGAGTTAAGTTACTCAGAAGTTGAGACCATCATATCTACCTCCTTTTGAGATTGACTTTGGGTGGGACATTTGGTTTAAGACTGAGCAGAGCTGTGTAGTCTCCCAAGATGTCTCAGCCCCGTCTCTCATCTCGGAGTCTAGGCTAGAGACTCTGCCAGGTTTGCCATCTGTTCCTCTCTCCAGAACTCAGAGACTTCCTACCTGCACATCCATGCATTTAAATACCATAACTCTTCTGTTTTTTTTTAAAAAAAAAAAGAAAAGCCAGGCTTCCTTATTTATTTCTTTTTTTGGCTGCACTGGGTCTTTGTCCCTACAAGGAATGAGCTTTCTCTGGTTGTGGCGAGCGGGAAAGTTACTCTTGCGTTGTGTGGGCTTCTCGTTGCTGTGGCTTCTCTTGTTGCAGGGCTTGGGCTGTAGGGCGCATGGGCTTCATCAGTTGCGGCTCATGGGCTCACACGAATCCTATTGGATGAGGGCCCCACCCTTAGGACTGCCTTTAACTTTACCTTTTAAAAGCCCAGCCCTACCTCCAAACGTTGAGGGTTAGGGCTTCCATATGGATTTTGGAAGGACATAATCAGTCCATAATAATTCAGGAATCTCTGAATTACATAAAGGGATTTTCATTCAGAAATATGAACATTAAATAGAGTTCTGTTATTACCTAATTAGATATCCTGGCATAAACTAGTTAGATCTGTGCTTCCCAAAGGTAGGGGACAGACCACAGAGAATCATTTAAGGATCTTTTTAAAAAGATATGTTTCCCAAGCTATAGTAGTTCTCAGAATCACTAAATCTGACTTTCTGGAGTAGGACCCATATGGCTCTGTCCAAAACATATAAAGTAATATAGTCACACTAGAAAATTTGAAAATAAAGGGAAAAAAATAAGATTAGCTGTAATTCTTCCTCTTTGACACTGCCTATTAGTATCTTAATGTATATCTTTTTGTTGTTTTTAAATTATACATACAGGTTTTGTGTAGCTGCAGTTGCAGTATGTATAGATTTTTGTGTGGGTTTTCTTTATTTTAGCAGCAAGTCAACCACATTCTCATATGTTGATGGATATGCATTATCTTGCTTTGTACCTGCTTGTACTTCTGTGCCAGCTGTGCTTAACCATTGCCCTGGATCCTCATTCTGGACCCTTAGACATTTTGCCTAAACCAAACCCATTGGTACTATACTTCAGAGACAGATGTTAAATGGTGCTTTGGCCCACGTTAGGTGATTTGTTAAGTCACAGGGCTAGTGGAACTGGGTCCTAATGGGGTCCCAGCACTATCCAGGCATAGAGCAGGCCCTTCCCTAATCATGGGTCTCTGGACTCCTGTCCAGGCCTTTTTATGAGTCAGAAGTCAGGAAGCTTTGTATTGAACTCTTGCCTGAGAGTCTATATAGGAAAAAGCCAGGCAGGGTGTCAGCCTGACTAATGGTACTGAGCGATATTTGAATTCAGCTGGGTGAGGAAGAGAGGAAGGGTATCTATATATTTTTGGCCTCTATAAATCTTTGTCCTTAGAGTTGAGATGTGGAGGCTTCTTGTCATATCTGAAAGTAACCAAGCTCTTGGACAGTGTCCCTGCTGGACACCTTCCTTACCAGGACATACCCCTCTGCTGTCATTTTGTTATGTGTTGTTTCTCATTTTCTTCTACACAACTCCAGTCTCTTATCTGCAATGAAGAGGTGTGGTGTGGAAGCCAAGAAGGAAGTTGGCAATGTGGGGTGGCACAGTGGAAAAGCACAAGGCTAAGAGCAGACCTGAGTTCAACTGTGTCGTTTTCTATGGCTTTGGATAACTTATTCCACTGCTATAGGCCCTACTTGTTTTGTCCATAAGATGAGAATGACCAGATCATTTCTCTGATCCTTCCTGCTATCAAACTCCCTCCTTTTGCCTTCCTTTACCTGTTACAGGATTCTCAGGCTTAAACATAGGCATATTCTTAGATAAGACAGTTACTTGCCAGATACCTCCCTTACATTTTGAGGCCTTGTGAATGAGCCCCTTTTCTCTGCAGGTGGTGGTGGTGGTTTAGTCACTAAGTTGTATCTGACTCTTGGGACCCCATGGACTGTAGCCTGCCAGGCTCCTCTGTCCATGGATTTCCCAGGCAAGAATACTAGAGTGGGTTGCTGTTTTCTCCTCCAGGAGATCTTCCTGACCCGGGGATCATACTTGGGTCTCCTGCATTGCAGATGGTACTGAGCCACCAGGGAAGCCCCCTTCTCTCTGTGATTATCCTAATAAGACCCTGGGTCTCCTCCTAAGGCAATGGTTCTCAACCAAGGGCAATTTTACTGCACCACTCCCACTAGTCCCTTCCCAGCCCCCACCCCCAGGGATATTTGGCAGTGTCTGGAAACATTTTTGGTTGTCACAACTGGGGGTACTACTGAGAGGCCAGGAATGCTTCTGAATATCCTATAATACACAGGGCAGACCTCCCAGCAAAGAATTATTGTTGTTTCATTGATAAGTTGTGTTCAACTCTTTGCGACCCTGTGGACTTGACTATATTCACCAACAAAGAATTAGCTGGCCCAAAATGCAGATTGAAAAACTCTACCCAATAGGGAACCAGGTTGGGATTTTCTGGAGATCTTCATGACATTCCCCATCTGGCAAAGAAAACACCCTTCTTCTAATAGCTTTGGGAAGTGCACAGTCAGACAAGAAGAGCAAGAGGAGGCAGGGCCAGGGGGTCCTCCCCCTTGTCAGGTGTGCTGCCTTCCTTGGTCCGTCACAGTGAACGGATTAAAGTGGCAGACCATAAAGCTCACATAGGCAGGATTTATTAAACAGGCGACGTGAAAAGTACACTCCCCAAGATGTGAAGGCAGACCTACCCCAAAGGAGTGGGTCCTGCCCCCTTTTAGGTTTTTCTTTTTATGTCCTTGTTCCCTGCCCCTAGGCAGTGCTCGGAGTCTGATTTGTTTTGCCTCATGTCAGTCAGGGCTTGTATCCAGGAAGGGGGCGTGTTGGGCATGTTTTTCCCACCAAAGTTCCTTGGTATAGATTTTCCCTTTGTTCTATTTTTTGCGGGCTTTTTAAATTCTGTTTTTCGTGGGCTTTTTAATTTCTTTATCTGCCTTTTAGTGCCACTTTTTAATCACCATTTTGGACTCTTTACCTAACACCCTCAGAAGCGTTCTCTGTTCTCTAAATCTGATATTTAGAAAGTGGTTTACGGCTGTTGTTGTTGTTCAGTCACTAAGTCATGTCCAGTTCTTTTCAACCCAGTGGATGGTAGCATGCCAGGCTTCCCTGTCCATCACCATCTCCTGGAGTTTGCTAAAACTCATGTCTGTTGAGTCAGAGATGCCACCAACCTGTTAAGTGAAGTCGCTCAGTCATGTCCGACTCTTTGCGAACCCATGGACTGTAGCCTACCGGCTCTTCCGTCCATGGGATTTTCCGGGCAAAGGTACTGGAGTGGGTTGCCATTTCCTTCCCCAGAGGATCTTCCTGACCCAGGGATCGAACCCAGGTCTACCTGCATTACAGGCAACCGCTTTACCCTCTGAGCCTAGGGAAGCTACCAACCTGTTAATTTGCATTTAAATGGAGGCTGTCTTGCAGTGGGATAATCTCTTTTGTCCCCTGAGGGCTCCTACCCTGAGGTTCCAGTAGCAACCAGCCCTTAGCAGGGAAGGAGACTACTTGAAGTTGTGGTGTGGTTGGTTCCTGGAGAAGCAGAAATTCTATGTCTTGACACCTTTCAGGTCCTCTTTGAGGGTCAGAGTACTCATACAGTTTTTGTCAACTAAAAAAAGATGCACAACGTGAGAATTGTGAGTTCAGTTTTATTTGAGGCAAAATGAGGACTGCAGCCCAGGAGACAGCAGCTCAGAAGAGAGTCTGCTCCAAATTGCCAGTGGGGGAAGGTCAATGTATATAATTTTTGTGAAGGATGAATTCAGTGCAGTCAAGCTAACTTTACAAAAGATTTTCTGCTAGTCACCAGGAGCTGATGTCACCATGAAGAGATTTAGTACTTTTCTAGATGTGAGGAGATGCAAGGATTGGGATCAGCTCCTGAAAATACCAAATTATCTAAAGACCTGTTCCACCAATTTCCTTGGAGCAGAGTGCCTCACCTCCACCCTGGACTGCCTTCAGGGCATGTCAATGGTAACAGCTGCTGCAGCACAGGGTTCAGAGACAGATGGCATATGCCCTTGGCAATTTGTAGTTGACATTTTCTTCTGTTGAAATATTTCCCTGGTGGCTGAGATGGTAAAGCCTCTTGTCTACAATGCAGGAGACCTGGTTTGAGCCCTGGGTTGGGAAGATCCCCTGGAGAAGGAAATGGCAATCTACTCCAGTACTATTGCCTGGAAAATCCCATGGACAGAGGAGCCTGGTAGGCTACAGTCTATGGGGTCGCAAAGAGTCAGACACGACTGAGCGACATCACTTTCACTTTCTGTTGAATCACAAACAGGGAGGATTGGTCTTTTGAGCAGAATTAAGATAAGCTGATTCTCAGACTGAAGTAAGTCAGAAAGAGAAAAACAAACATTGTGTATTAATTCATATATGAAATTTAGAAAGATGATAGTGATGAACCTATTTTCAGGGCAGCACGGGAGACAAAGACATACAGAACAGACTTACAGACATGGGTGAGATGGGAGGTGGGCAGTAGGGAAGAAGTAGAGGGTGGGAGGAATGGAGACAATAACATAGAAACATATACACTACCATATGTAAGATAGATAGCCGATGGGAATTTGCTGTATGATTCAGGGAATTCATACCGGGGCTCTGTAACAACCTAGAGGGGTGGGATGGGGTGGGAGGTGGTAGGGAGGTTCAAGAGAAAGGGGACATAGGTATGGTGGTGATGGTTTAGTTGCTAAGTCGTGTCCGACTCTTGAGACTCCATGGACTGTAGCCTGCCAGACTCCTCTGTCAATGGGCTTCTCCAGGCAAGAACACTGGAGTGGGTTGCCATTTCCTTCTCCAGTGCATGAAAGTGAAAAGTGAAAGTGAAGTTGCTCAGTCATGTCTGACTCTTAGCAACCCTGTGGACTGCAGCACACCAGATTCCTCCATCCATGGGATTTTCCAGGCAAGAGTACTGGAGTAGGGTGCCATTGCCTTCTCCCCGACATCGGTATACCTATGGCTAATTCATGTTGATGTATGGCAGAAGCCAACACAGTGTTGTAAACCAGTTATCCTTCAATTAAAAATAATTTTTTTAAAAAAGCTGATTCTTATCATGGTTTAACAAGAGCAAAGTAAAAGTTAGAATGGGGCACACAGCTTTTAAAAGGTCTAGAAATCAACAAATTCTGTTTTTATACTTTTCTCTGTTTCAAAACCAGTTTCTTAGAGAATGTCATTTTTGTGCATGCAGCTTTTGATGAAATCTTGTGATGCTATAGGTAACCCTTATTTTTTTGTTTTTAAAGTAGGCTCTTGTCACAGGTATATGCTACTGTTATTGAGGCTGTTTTGGCTGCCATTGCATGTTATGCTAAAACTTCCAGTCTCATAAAGGTAATTTCAATACCACATTTCTCTTTCCTTAGTTATTTTAATGTGAAACTTCTTATCCATTTGTTTTACCTTTGGACACCTTTTAATACTTAATTTTGTGTGTGAGCTTGGGCACCAGATAGAGATGCGTTAAGAGTACTAAGCTTGTGATGCCTGGGACCTGCTGTTGTCTTATGAATGACAGCTGATTAGCAGTTCTTTGTAGATATCTGTGTTAAAAAAAAAATCAATCTATAGTATATTGTTTATTTAGTAGTTGAAATTGATTTCAAAAGTTAAAAAATTAAAGAAATATAGATTATTCTGCTATGACTTTTAATAAAATTAGATCAGTTTGTTTTGAGCTACATAGTTTGATTTCCTATAATTCTTTGTTTTAAAAAATTAACACTAGAAAAGCTAACTTGCCTCTTCTTGTTAGGCATGTATGTTCTTTTTCTCTGACCATTTTCTTTTTTGCTGTTTGTGGTTAACTTGCCATGCTGAGTTGGATTCTATATCTGACCCAGTAAAGGATGAGATGAGTGGGCTTGATTCCTCCCATTGTCAATAGGACCTCTCCTGAAGCAAATCATTTGACATTGGAAAGGTTGTATTGTAGATGTCAAAGAGACTGTAGCCTATTCACCAGTTCCTTGCCATCTTCCCTCCTCACTGAACTTCAATCCCCCCAGTACGTGGGATTTCTCAGCCCTTGGACTGAAAGCTTATGCAAAACAACAGGTTATTCTTTGATATCAATTCTGCACCTTTGTTTTTTAGCTGATTTTTATAACTTTATTTATTTGCATGTTCTTAGCATCTGGGCAAGAAATACTGAGGGGAGTGGTCCCTCCCCAAGGGCCAGGGAGAGGGGAGGAGAAAGCATTTTTCCAGGCCTCATAATGGCACCATCCCAGCTGATTACAGTTCACTAGATCAGGTTCCAATGCCAACCTGCCTGAATGAATTCTTTCCATGTGAATAGTAAGGAACTTACAGAAGCAGAAGAGATTAAGAAGAGGTGGCAAAAATATACAGAAGAACTATAAAAAAAAGATCTTAATGACCCAGACAACTATGGTGGTATGGTCACTTACCTATCGCCAGACATCCTGGAGTGTGAAGTCAAAGGGGCCATAGGAAGCTTTACTACAAACAAAACTAGTGTAGGTGATAAAATTCCAGCCGAGGTATTTCAAATCCTAAAAGGTGATGCTGTGAAAGTGCTGCACTCAATATGCCAGCAAATTTGGAAGACTCAGCAGTGGCCACATGACTGGAAAAGGTCAGTTTTCATTACAATCCCGAAGAAGGGCAATGCCAAGGAATGTTCAAACTTCCATGCTGTTGAGTTCATTTCTCATGCTAATAAGATTATGCTCAAAATCCTCAAGCCAGTCTTTAGCAGTATATGAACTAAGAACTTCCAGATGTACAAGCTGGATTTCAAAGAGGCAGAGGAACCAGAAATCAAACTGCCAACATTCATTGGATCATAGAGAAAGCAAGTGAATTTCAGTAAAATGTCTACTTCTGCTTCATTGACCATGCTAAAGCCTTTGACTGTGTGGATCCGAGCAGACTGGAAATTCTTAAACAGATAGGAATACCAGACCACCTTACCTGTCTCCTGAGAAACCTGTATGCATGTCAAAAAGCAACAGTTAGAACCGGACATGAACAACTGACTGCCTCAAAATTGGGAAAGGATTATGACAAGGCTGTGTAGTGTCATCCTGCTTATTTTACATCCAAGCAGAGTACATCATGCAAAATGCTGGGCTGGATAAATCACAAGCTGGAATCAAGATTGCTGGGAGAAAGATCCAACAGCCTCAGATATGCAGATGATGCCACTCTAATCGCAGAAAGTAAAGAGGAACTAAAGAGCCTCTGGATGAGGGTGAAAGAAGAGAGTGAAAAAGCTGACTTAAAGCTCAAGATTAAAAAAACTGAGATCACAGCATCCAGTCTCATCACTGTATGCTAAATAGAAGGGGAAAAATTGGAAGCAGTGACAGATTTTATTTTCTTGGGCTCCAGAATCACTGCAGATGGTGCCTGCAGCCATGAAATTAAAAGATGCTTGCTACTTGGAAGGAAAACTATGGCAGACCTATAGAGAGTGTATTAAAAAGCAAAGATATCACTTTGCTGACTAAGGTCCATCTAGTCAAAGCTGTGGTTTTTCCAGTAGTCCTGTACGGATGTGAGAGTTGGACCATAAAGAAGGCTGAGCACCAATATTGATGTTTTCGAATTGTGGTGCTGGAGAAGACTCTTTAGAGTCCCTTGGAGAGCAAGGAGATCAAACCAGTCAATCCTAAAGGAAATGAATGCTGGATATTCATTGGAAGAACTCATGCTGAATCTCCAGTACTTTGGCTACCTGATGTAAAGAGCCCACTGATTGGAAAAGACCTTGATGCTGGGAAAGATTGAAGGCACAAGAGAAGGAAATGGCAGAGGATGAGATGATTAGATAACATCACCAACTAAATGGACATGAATTTGAGCAATCTTTAGGAAATAGTGAAGGAAAGGGGAGCCTGGCATGCTGCAATCCTGGGGTCACAAAGAGTCAGACACTACTTAGCAACTGAACAACATGTGAACCCAGCCTGAACCAACCAGGTACCTGTTCCCCTTAACAAGATGTTTTCACTTTAATTTATTGATACATACAGAGTAGTCAGGCAAAGAGGATGGGCAGTGTTCTCCTGGCCAAATGTGAAAAGGGTCCTTTCCTCATAGCTGAATATACTCTTTCCTGCTGTGAAAGCTAATTGTTTCTGTTTTATTATTGGTTTTACAGGCCAAGGAGGTAGCTGAGCAGACCCTGGGATCTGGGTTAAATTCCATTGAGTTGATGCAGTTTAAGGCAGCTCTATGGTAAGCAGTGGTCTATATTATCAATAAAAACTTTTCATTTAATATTTGTGTTTTTAAAACTTTCTCCCATGTATTTGATATTCTTTCTCCCCTTTGAGGAATGTTCTGGTAAATCATTAGTATATGAAGGAGAGTCTTTCATGATCGGGGCTTTATTTGAGAAGCCAAGGATGGAGGAACTGTTTCAGAATCAGACATGCTGATTAGGCTGGAATGGGAGACATATCAGTGCTAGAACAGACAGATGTGGATTCCAAGGTTAAAAAGATGAAGCTGGGGACATGAATGGTGAGGTTTGTTAGTGGTGATGATGAGGGGCCTTGGGCACATGAAAATGGTCACTGCTTAGAAGAGAGTTGTCCTAGGCCTTATCTGCCTCTCAGATGGTAGAAACCCCTGAGCCTGGCCATGTCTCAGCGTCTAGATGATCTAGCAATTTGGCTTCCTGGATCTCTGTGTAGTCTTTGTCCATAGCTAAACCTTCAGGAACCCAGTCCACTCAACCTTCTGTCCCATATTAGGACCATTTGATGTACTTTTTTGCAAAGAAGACAAAAGACACCAATATTAGAAAGTTTCTTTAAGAATATTTCTGAGGGGTGGAGGGGAAAGGTAGCTTCATGGTGGCTCAGAGGTAAATTAATCTGCCGGCTAGTACAGGAGACGTAGGTATGATTCTTGGCCTGGGATGATACCACATACCTTGGAGCAGTTAAGCCTGTGTGCCGCAACTACTGAGCCTTTGCTTCTAGAGCCCAAGAGCCACAGTTACTGAACCCCAGGTGCCCCAGAGCCTGTTCACCACAAGAGAAGCCCCTGCAATGAGAATCCTGCACACCACAGCTGGAAGAAATCCCATGAAGCAATGAGGACCCAGAACAGCCAAAAATAAAATACTAATAGATGAAAATAAAATACTTCTGGAGGGACTTAATGCAAGGGGCCCAGGTTCTATGCCTGGTCAAGGAACTAGATTCCGCTTGCTGCAACAAAGATGGAAGATTCCATGTGCTGCAGCTAAGTACAGCCAAGCAAATATTTTTAATAAATAACACTTCTGGGATGTGCCCTGTGATACCTCAGCTCCATGCCCCACATTTTCTTATATCTACAGCCCTAGGTAGTGAGAAGGAACATTTAGAAAACGAAGTCAGTTAATAAACTAACAAGAATTCTTTTGCTACAGCTCCAGGAGTGAGGGGGAATGAGCCAGAACTCTTTGATACAAAGCTTTAGGCTTGCTTAAGATTTCTTGTCCTTTTTTCTGGGTTTTGTGGCTCATATCTCTGGCCATAAGAGAAGGCTAGAGGAAGTTTGGTTTCTTAAGGCTTGTGTGCTGACCTGTACTATCTGTTCCTGACAGACTTGAGTTTAAGGAAGCTCCTTTGCTTTCCAGCTGGGTGACTTGGGCAAGATAGGAAGCTCTCTGTGCATCTGTTTCATCATACTCCTGCCCTGTAGTGTGATTGGAAAAGTGAATGATAGCTGCTGTCTCAGTGAGATCTCTTCTGTTACCATTGGCATGGCTGACAGAGTCATCCATTCCTCCTGTCCTCGGGACCTTGCCTAGAACACTCTGCCTTTCTAGGGCAAGCCACCTCAATCCCATGGCCTCCTACATGGGGCTGGGGTTCGGGAGGCCAGTGTCCCATGCTGGCTAGAGAAAAGAACAAGAGGAGAATACCCAGGCAATAGGAAGAATCTTCGCAAGCCAGTTCTCCACTCTAGAACTCCACTTCTCTCTCCACATGGTTGCTTCTCTCAAACTGCATCAGATTAGCAAATTCTCCCAAGAGGAACAAGGGCAGTTAGCATATGACTGACCAGCATTTGTTACAGCGAAAAAGTAAACAATTCAATTTAGAAACTTTCTTTTACAAAAAGAGTTGATGCCAAAAGGGTTATCTGGTTATTCCTCAGTTCCGAAGTCCTGACTTGATTATACAGCAGCAGTTGATTGTGGGTAGCAGTCTGGCTCTAAGCAGGGATGGCAGCTTGACTGCACAGGTGTTAAAGAGAGGAAGAGGATCAGGAGACTATGTCAGGGCCATGGGCCAGAGGCCTGGGGCATGTGGAGGTTCTCTCAGTCTGTTGTGGGCAGTAGTCACGTAGTTCTCTCCTGCTCTGTCCAAGAGTCAAGATAGTCCTGAGCATCCGCACAGAGGCAGGGCCATGACTGGAGTCAGACACTAGCCCCAGATTTGCTGATGGCATGAAACCCTAGGGTATGTAGGGACATGACATATCTCACTGGGGCTATGAGGGCCCAGCACAGGTGCATTGCAGTGGCAGGTGTTTAGAGAGCTTGCCACACAGTGGTCGCAAAAGCAGACTGACTTTTGTTTTATTTTGTTTTGGGTCTACAGCTCCAAGATGGCTTTTCATATACATGCTGTGAATAATCAGGGAAGGTAAGTGTGTGTTTATGGTGTGTCTTCATTTGGGGCAAGTTTTAAGAGCAAAAGAAGAGAGGCTACCATGTAACTGCTATCGTGGATGATCTCTTCACCCTTCCACAGCTGGCAATGGCACTACTCCAGGGCTGGGCTCAAAGCTGGGTGTGCCCAGCTGAGACCGCTCTGTTCTGACTGCTTCCCACAGAAAGACTAAGAGTAGGGTCAGGGGAGGATCTGATTCTGTCTGAGTGGAATTTTGCATACATGCAACCTAGTGTTTTGAAAAAGCTCAAAAGAGATCTAAGTGTGTGAGTTGCTTGCAAGTTGAAAAATAGAGAACATTGTAAATCTAATACATGTCTTTCCCATCAATTTCCTTTTCTAGAATCGTGCCTCTGGACAGTGAAGATAGCTTATACTTTGTGAAGACGGTAAGCAGAGCTGTTAAAGGTCAAGTGGCAAGGAATGGCCTATAAAGGACATCTACAAGGGGTGAGGTAGGAGTAGGTGAGGGTCTTAGGTAGCCCCCTGGAGAAAGCTAATTGTCTTCAGTACTCTTCCAGCTGCAGCAGTGGTGAACCTGTGCTTTCTGAGGGTGCCAGGCAGCTGTACCAGGCTCACCACATCCACATGTCTGTGTCTAGGCACCTCTTGGTGTAATCTTAGCTGGAGGGGAGGGGGAGGGGGTACCAGGAGTTGGTAAATATCTCTTCCTAAGGTTCAGAAGGCTTCTTTCAAGTGGCTGAAATTTCTCTGACCTCACGTGGAAATCAGAGCTGAGGACAAGCCTACCTCAACACAGACCAGGTTTTCACTGGCTTCTCTATGTTCCAAGGCCTGTGTTGATGCCCTTATTCAAGAGGAGCTTGTGGAAATAAAAACAAACTAACATTAAAAAAAAAATACAGGTGAAATGGGGTAGTCAGAGCAGAGCTTTCTGACCTCTCTAATGATGGGCCAGGGGAATGGGTCCCTGTGGTGGTCTTCAGCAGCCAGAGTTTCTAGACTAGCTGCTCCCAGCCACATCTGAATCCTCTGTGCATCCTGCCCCAGTGCATCCTGATACAAAGAAAATTGGCAAGCGGTGCGTAAAAGGATGGCTGATATCCAGCCAAGACTCTGGTTGCAGTGTATGTGGGTACAAGTTATATCTTATGTCCATTCTGTGGCTCCTGCCTGAACTTCATTTCAGTGAGATTTTGATCATGGGGAACTGGGTGCACAGGGTTGGATGACTTGGAGAAAATGCATGCCCATTGCCATCATCAGTGGACAAGCAGTAGTGTTATCTACAGAGAGTAGTACAATATGAGTAATTTTTTAAGGTTGTGAGTAGTTTCTGTTTTTATAATGTACCTGCTCCCTGTCCGTGTCAGCATTTTGTGTTGTTGTCCTTTTAGAACTAATTGAGACTTTTTTGTAACATCAAGACTGGAAAATGAATACTTTCTGATGCTTAGGTAGATATTACTTTGTCTCCTTGCTAGACTTTAGATTCCCTTACTTCTCTTCTTAGACTCTTATGCAGTGCTCTGGAAGGTGTTTTGCACCGGAGTAGGTGATTAGGAGTCCAGTACTGTGTTAAGTACGCATTCAGCAGCAGCTAATGAAATAGGAAAGAAAAAATAGGATGTTGGTGCTTTCTGTCCAAATTCTGTCCTCCCTCCCAGGCAGAGATGGAGTTCTGCCTCTTCGTTTAAGCCTGCCCTACTGATTTCTCCCTACAAGTACTGTATTCTTAGAGTACTCGAAGGTTATGCTACATAAATTAGGGGGTAATTCTATAGTGTGTCACATGTTGACTTATGTGTAGGAATGCTCTTATCTCTCCAACTTTACATTATAGGTTTCCTGAGGATAGGAACCATGTTTCATATTTTTTCTGTCCCCTTGCCACACAGGGAAGTACATAGCAAGTGCCTAAAAAATACTACATATATTCTTTTTAATGTCCTCTTTCCCCTTTCTAAACACCAGAGGCCAAATAAGAAAGTGGGGATTAGGAGCTACAAGATTTGTCTTTCTAATTGACCTGGGAACCGAATTGATCATTGTCACGTAAGAGGAACCATGTAGCCCAGGATGGTTCTTTGTCTTCAGATACTCAAAATTCTTTGAAACAAATTTAAATAAACATTGGCTCAGACGGTAAAACGTCTGCCTGCAATGCGAGAGACCCAGGTTCAATCCCTGAGTCGGGAAGATCCTCTGGAGAAGAAAATGGCAACCCACTCCAGTACTCTTGGCTGGAAAATTTTACGAACAGAGGAGCCTGGTAGGCTATAGTCCATGGGGTCACAAAGAGTCAGACACGACTGAGCGACTTCACTTCACTTGTAGTTGTTATGCCTAATAAGAAAGTTAATAAAAATATAAAATCTACCTGTCAGTTTTATGCATTTCTTTATCATGACAACATGGATGAATAAGGACCTTATGGGGTTTTTTTTTTTTTTTTTCTTTCTTTCAACTCTTCTGCCACCTTTTTTTTTTTTTTTCAGAATCTGTCAGTCCCTTCTGTAGGCCAAGGTCTTTTGTCTCTGTCCTAAGGCTAGAGCAGGGTCCCACACAAGGACATCAAGATATGAAGATGAACTCTAGTTTCAGGAGCTCTGTACCTGGTCATTCAGCAATGTCAGGCCAGGAGGGGCAGGAACCTGGGAGGGCTTATCATGCAACTTATTTCGTATCCCTCACCAGATTTTCACAGTCATCTCAGACTCCAACTCATCTCAGACTTCAACTCTGGCTTATACCATTTTCTGCATTTCCTCTGCTAGATTGTCCTCAGAAT
This sequence comes from Oryx dammah, assembly GCF_014754425.2. Lineage (NCBI taxonomy): Eukaryota > Metazoa > Chordata > Mammalia > Artiodactyla > Bovidae > Oryx > Oryx dammah. The sequence continues at coordinate 31,425,794 of NW_024070194.1, read as the reverse complement.
TATTTTATTTTCACTAGTTTTAAACTAAATTAGAACCTTCCTACCAGCCATTCAGGAGCTTTCTCTGAGTTGCTCCAGTTTTTTTTTTCCCCCTGACCTAGGTAAGACTCATTTTTATTTGTCTTGGCCATAAAAGCTTGAACAGCTTTCTTTTAATTTTTTGGTCCTGAAAGGAGTGTTTGTATGTTTTGACATGTAGCCAAAACTATCTGTGAAAACCTGTATCTTACTTCTCCAGATTTGTTCAGAACTTGAGCCCAAACCAAAGAAGGAACGCATGACCATGTGGACATGGTAGAATGTGACAGTCAGTTAAGAAAGGCTGTTACATTGCTTTTTAGGCAGGAGAAGCAATTTGAGGGAATTTATAGAAACATAAAGATATTCTTCTTCTAGCCCAAGTGTGCCTCTGACCTAGGAGCAATTGCAAGGAAGCCTAGGTGATCCTGAAGTCATCTTCCAGTTTGAGATGCATCTCAAGATAACTTGAGTTTTCCTTAGAAATTCTCAACTATTTTTTTGCCATGTGGCTTGGTATTTTGTGGTCTATTTCTTGTGGATCTTTCCCTGAATGTTTGGGACTGACTCTGGTTTCTCATTTGATACAGGCTTGTATGGTCATCTATGACATTCCTGACTTGCTGGGAGGAAGGGGGTGCTTAGGATCTGTGGTGTTCTCAGAATCATTTTTGACATCTCAGATCTTGGTTAAAGAAAAAGGTAAGTATATGTCATCTTTGGAAAGCAAAACTTGAACTTGCTTTTATATGTGTGTGTGTGTGTATTTGGCAAAATAAACCATAGTTCAAATCAAAAGACCAGGAATAAACTGGTGAAAATATTAGAATACTTACAATAAACAAAGGGTGTATCTCCTAATTTATGAAGAGTTTTTACAAATTGATATGAAAAAAACAAGCTACCCAATGGTAAATATTTAGGCAAAAAATATGAGCAGGCAGTTCACCTGAGTGTTAAATAAAACAAATTTTAAAATAATATATATGTTTTTTAATGTTTATACACACACATGTACATAAGTGACCTCTGAACACAGGTTTAAACTACACAGAGTTTTTTCAATAAGTATATGCTACAGAACTATATATTCCATAGTTGGTTGAATTCATGGATGTGGAACTGTGGATATGGAGGGCTGACTGTAAAGTTACTCATGGGTTTTCAACTGTGTAGAAGGTCAGCACTACTAGCCCCCACATTGTTCAAGGGTCCACTGTGTGTGTATGAATATGAATTTGTACAGCCCTACTAGTAGTCAGGAAAAACAGTTTGAAGCAATAGTTAGATCCAGTTTTTATATCCATTATGGTAGCAAAAAATTCTAGAGAATGGTAATATCCAGTGCTTGATGACCTTGATAATTGTTGTTTGGTTTTTTAATATAAACACCTGTACTACCTTGACAAAAATTAAAAGCGTAGATTGAAAAGGACTCTGTATTTAAATATGTATTTCTATTTGTCTTAAAAAGAATAATCACATGAGGAAGCCTTTCTCCATCCCCTCATTAGGCTCTTGTCCCCAGATGAGGAATTCATTTTCTGAAGGCATCAGACTTTGTATCCTAATAAGAGGAGCTCTCACTCTTGAGGATGGGAAGCAGTCAGGGGCCTGCAAGGTGGGCTCTGGTGGTGGGCAGTAACCGACATGTCTGTGGTCTTCCTGCAGATGGCACTGTTATGACAGAAACCAGCTTTATAATCCTGACAGCTGCCATACCCAGATTCTGCTCCTGGCTGGTTAGTGTCATTCATCGGGTGAAAATGGAGATAAACGTGGAGAAACTGGGGAGAACGTTTAAGGATGAGTCTCTGGTGGGATGTCAGATCCTGACCTAACCACTGTTCAGATAGAAGTTTTTATCTCTGCTCTTTTTCTTTATACAAACGAATCTAATTTCATTAACTTGTAATCTGGGGAAAGTTCCAAAAGAAAGTAAATTATCTGGGTCCCTATTAAATTGTCAAGGGAAGAAGTTAATATCTTCATTTTACAGGTGAGGAGCCTGAGGTTTAGAAATTTCCCAACCTGTCCAGGGTCACACAGGAAGTGAAAAGTGGCTCATGTGCTCCCTTTTCTGTCAGAATGGTTGCTGCTGAGTTTTTACAACCATGTCTGTACATGTGGAAAGGTCCCATCTTCATCTGTGGGACTTGGTCTGAATCTCTGGTGCCTTGGGACACAAAGTACTAGTAATGGTCTAAGTACCTATTTCAGAATTTGTTTATATTCTGTTTCTACAATTCTGAACTGAATAAAGACAAGCAAAAGTCATCCTCTAATGTGAACATGTTTAAATGAGGACACACTCAAAATATTTTAGTATGTTCTCTTTCCTTACCCCTAAAATTAGTTTTCTCCAAAATGAAATTTAAGTGGAGACTAACATACTCTCTCCACATAATGTAGGCTCATTTAGCTGGACTTCATGTCCTGTGAGGGAGCCTACCATGGCCTGTGCTCTGCACTTAGTATCCAGCAACCATGTCTGCCAGCCATCAGGGCCTGAGAACCCTGGATTTGACAGAGAGACTGCTCTCTTAGAAATATGTAAACACAGGGGGAGACCTAGCAGAGTTTATGCCCTTGAAGCAGTGAACTGAAAATCTGTACTCCTTTTGGACACAGGTAGAAGATATTGAAGTAAAATTGTCTGAGAAAACCCAGCAGTCAGTTCTGGTAAGCAGCCTTCTTATTCTTAATGTTATCAAGATGAAATGTAAACAGTTTATAAAAACAATTTAACATATTTCATCTTACTGCTAATCTAAGAGTTCTGTACCTCCTTGTCTCAATTCCTGTTTGTATTCTTCCCCTTCAGAGCAGAGCTCTAGAAATAACCATGTGTGGAGTACACAAGAGGGATTCTTACTGCCATTTAAACCTTTTGGTGTTTTTTCAAAATCTCTCTACTTTTAGAAGCAGTTCTCAAATTCGAGACATATAGAAGTGAAGGTCAAGGCTTTAGGCCAAGGAGAAGCCACCTCTGTTATCAGAGGATATAAATTTACTGGAATATGGACAAGCATTGCAGACCATGGTGCCTAGACTGAGAGGACCTTAACATTCTTCTTCTCAGCATAAGTCACAGGTGCCAATAATATGGCAAAGAGCCAAGAATTGCCAAGACCCGGAAGAGAAGTTGAATATATCTGAGGCTGACTTAGCAGCTTTTGTAGACATACAAACTTGGACAGAACTTTTGATTCTGTGAATGTTTATGCTGTAAATCACCTGCTCTTTGTGTTTGTTTTTTCAAGGGAGATGAGTGTTTCCTGGGTACTTTTCTAACTAGAGGAGGAGGAGCATACCTTTATTCTAGTAATTCACAATCTTGGCCTGAAGAAGGTGAGCAGCTCTGACTTTTCTGTTTTTGACTCTGTCTGGGTCCCTCTTTCACGGGTTTTGACATGAATGTTGTAATTAATGATACATAGGATATTTGAAAAAACTTCTGAGTGTAGAAGTGTTTCCCCACAGCTTTTCTCTTTTGATCTGTGCATCTTCCAGATGAGGAGACTTGTGCTAGAAAGGACTGCCGCCAGAACTGCACTGGTCCTCTTGTTGCTGCCTGAGGATTGCTCTCAGGGTGGGCTAGAGCAGCAGCATGTCCAGAAATAGGTTCTGTTGGGCCAAAACAAAATCTGGATTAGTTTTTTATATCTGTGTAACATCACCACAAATTTCATAGCTGAAAACAACATGCATTTATTATCTCACAGTTCTGTGGCTCAGAAGTCCAGGCAAATTTTGCTAGATTTATGTGTAGAGTTTCATAATACTGAAGTCAAGGCATCAGCCAGGCTTATTTCTGGAGTCTCTGAGAAAGAACCTGCTCCCAGGCTTATCTGGGTTGTTTGCAGAGTCCATTTCCTTCAGACCAGAGAACTAAGGTTCCTTTTTTTGTTGCTGGCTATCAGCTGGAAGCAGTCTTAGCTCCTCCTTCCAGACGTCCTTGCCTTGTGACCCTCTCCATCTCAGCAGCAATGAACCTGCGTCGTGTTGAATTTCTCTCACACTGCTAATCTCTCTGAACTCCTCTTCTACCACCCAGAGAAAACTCTGCTTATAAAGGGCTCATGTGATTGGAGAAGACTCAATCAGATAATCTCCCTTTTGCCATATAATGTTGTACGAACACTGGAGTAACCTAAGAAGCTGAAGGTCATGGGGGCTGTCTTAAATTTCTGCCTCCCATAGTATGCCTTCTGACCCCAACAGTTCTCACATGGAAGATATAATCACCCCCATGCAAGAGCCTCATTCCATTATGGCAGCAATTCAAAGTCTTAACTCTCACCAGCTGAAAAATCCAAAATCTCATCATCAAGGTTATCTAAATCAACTGTAGGTGAGGCTCTGGCTTGTAATTCATGAAGTACAGCTCCTGAACACGATTCCTTTCCATCTGTGGACCTGTGAAATTAGAGGCTTTTTATCTTTCCTGGCCCTCCCAATGTACAAGGTAGGAGTGGCATAGGGTATAGACATTTATATTAAAAAGGAGTCCCAAGCCCAAGACAACTTTGAAATTAAGCTAGGCAAACTCCAGCTCCTGGATTAGGTTTCAAGGCCTGGGAATAGTCCTCCAAGACCCTTAGCTCTGCCCTCTGGGTTCTTTGTTCTACTTGTTAAACTCTTAGTTCTGCCTCCTGGGTTCATGACTCTGCCCTCTTGATTTGTGACTATACCTGTGTCATCCTTCCTTTTCATGAAGGTGGCACTTTGTAGCTTATTAGTTTTTCAGCCTGCTTCTTGCCTCTAGAATTTTGGGGGTCCAATAGTCTCCTTTCATTTTCTATTCTCACTATCCCCTTCAATCCAAACTGGCAGTATTTCTGCTGATTTAAAGTTCTCAAGAACTCTGTGGTTCTTGCATGGATTTCCTGGGATTCATTCCATACTCCTTTTGGTCTCCTCAAAATAACGTATTCTTATGAGTCCTATTCTTTCCATGTTAGATAAGCCTTTTTTGTTCCACAAATTCCTCATCTTTTACTAAACAGATTCTCTCTTCTTGAAATTTGTTGTTCTTGAAAATATTTTGTTCTTCTTGAAAATATTCTCTCCATTGGCAAGTTGCTCTCCATGTTCTCAGATCCCTGGTTAAACTTTTGCTTCTCCATTGTCATAGAAGACAAAACACAAGGAGTTCTGGTTTTTGATCTACAAAATGCCAGGTAGCATTCATTATCATGACTGTGCTGTGGCCCCTGCATTTCTGCCTCTCCCGATCCTGGTGCAGAAGACCAGGAAGTTAGGGACATTTGCTGAAAACAAGAGTGTGTGTGACTCCCAGCCTTGAGGCAGAATTGCATAATGTTTTAAAATCAGCTTGTAGACACAACACAGAGACAGTTATACTCTGTCATAGTTGAGCCAGTTATAATATTTAGCAAGGATATTTGCCAAAATTAGTTTTCACCTTCTTAGCAAAGGGCCTTGTTAAAAAAATAATCTTACACTGTATTGAGTTATCCAGCAAGATTCAGTCTGTCCTGAGGTCTCTGTTGTTGTTCAGTCACTAAATCATGTCCAACTCTTTGCCACCCCATGGACTACAGCATGCCAGGCTCCCCTGTCCTCCACTGTCTCTAGAGTTTGCTGAAATTCATGTCCACTGAGTCAGTGATACTATCTCTTCCTCTGCTGCCCTCTTCTTTTACCTTTAGTCTTTCCCAGAATCAGGGTCTTTTCCAATGAGTCGGCTTTTTGCATCAGGTAGACAAAAGTATTGGAGCTTTAACTTCAGCATCAGTCTTTCCAATGAACATTCAGGGTGAATTTTCTTTAGGATTGACTGGTTTGATCTTGTAGTCCAAGGGACTCTCGAGTCTTCTCCAGCACCACTGTTCAAGAGCATCAATTCTTCGGCACGCGGCCTTCTTTTTTGGAGAAGGGGATGGCAATCCACTTCAGTATTCTTGCCTGGAGAATCCCATGGACAGAGGAGCCTGGCAGGCTACAGTCCATGGGGTCACAAAGAGTTGGACACGACTGAGTGACTAAGCAGCAGCCTTTTTTATGGTCCAGCTCTCACTTCCATACATGACTACTGGAAAAACCATAGCTTTGACTATACGGGACTTTTGTAGATTTGCCTTAGAACTGATTCCCAGTTGATTCTGAAGAATGAACATGCCAGCAGCCCAGACCAGTGCCTTTTCTCTGGCTTGGAAGCCTTGGGACTAAAGAAAATTAAATCAGGTGGAAGTCACATGCTCACTTAGAAGTAATTTAAAAATGGCAGAGCAGAAGGACATGTGCTCGTCTTCTGCGAGAACTCCAAAATTGCAACTCACTGCTGAACTACCATCGACAGGAGAATGTTGGATACCACCAAAAAGAGATACCACATGTCGAAGGGCAAAGGAGAAGATCCAGCAAGATGGTAGGAGGGGCTAAATCACATTTAGAATCAAACCCAATACCTGCCAGAGATGCTCGGAGGCCTCAAACAAAACTTTGTGTGCACCAGGACCCAGAGGCCCCACAGAGACTGAGCCAGACCTGCCTTTCAGTGTTTGAGTGTCTCCTGCCAAGGCATGGGTCAGCAGTGGTCTGCCACAGGGACAGAGACTCTGGCTGCAGCAGACCTGGGACGTGTGGTATGTGGCCTAAGCCCTCTTAGAGGAGGTTACCATTAGCCCCACCATAGAGCCACTGAGCAGACAACCCACAAACTGCAGTACTATTATACCAAAGAAATTCTCGCAGTGTTAAAAAAGTTGTAGGACCCACAACAGATATCCCAACCTGGGAATCTGGCAAAGGAACTGAGAATCCCCAGGGAATTTGACTTTGAAGGCCAGTGGAATTTAATTACAGAACTTCCACAGGACTGAGGAAACGGACTCTTGGAGGGCACACACAAAACCATGTGTGCACCACGACCCAGGAGAAAGGAGCAGTGACCCCACAAGAGACTGAGCCAGACTTGGCTGTGAGCGTCCAGGAGTCTCTGGTCGGAGGTGTGGGCTAACAGTGGCATACTGCGGGGTCAGGGGCACTGAATACAACATTGCAAGCAAAAGTCTTTTGGAAGGAGGTCGCCATTACCACCGTTAGCCCTACCATAGTTTGGCCTCAACCAAACAACAAGGAGGTAACACAGCCCCACCGATCAATAGAAAATTGGATTGAAGATTTACCGAGCATGGGCCCACCCATCAGAACAAGACCCAGATTCCCCCACATCAGTCTCTCCATTCAGGAAGCTTCCACTAGCCTCTTATCCTTATCCATCAGAGGGCAGACCAGAATGAAAACCATAGTCATATAAACTAACCAAACTGATCACATGAGTTACAGCTTTATCTAACTCTGTGAAACTATGAGCCATTGCCATGTAGGGCCACCCAAGATGGATGGGTCATGGTGGAGAGTTCTGACAAAACTCTCCAGTGGTCCACTGGAGAAGGGAATGGCAAACTACTTCAGTATTCTTGCCTTGAGAACCCCATGAACAGTATGAAAAAGCAAAAAGACAAGACACTGAAAAACAAGCTCCCCAGGTCGGTAGGTGCCCAATATGCTACTGAAAAAGAGTGGAGAAATAAGAAAGAGTGAAAAGATGGAGCCAAAGTGAAAACAGTGCCCAATTGTCAATGTGACTGGTGATGGAAGTCAAGTCCGATGCTGTAAAGAACAATATTGCATAGGAACCTGGAATGTTAAGTCCACAAATCAAGGTAAACTGTGTGGATCACAAAAAATTTGTGGATCACTAAAAAACTGTGGAAAATTCTTCAAGAGATGGGAATACCAGACCAACTTACCTGACTCCTGAGAAACCTGTTTGTAGGTCAGGAAGCAACTGTTAGAACTGGACATGGAATAACGGACAGGTTCCAAATTGGGAAAGGAGTACGTCACGCCTATATATTGTCACCTTGCTTTTCTAACTTATATGCTGAGTATATCATGCAAAATACCAGGCTGGATGAAGCACAGCTGGAATCAAGATTGCCAGAAGAAATATCAATAACCTCAGATAGGCAAATGACAGTATCCTTATGGAAGAAAGCGAAGAGGAACTAAATAGCCTCTAGATGAAAGTGAAACAGGAGAGTGAAAAAGCTGATTTAAAACGCAACATGCAAAAAAACTAAGATCATGGCATCTAGTCCCATCACTTTATGGGAAATAGATGGGGAAACAGTGGAAACAGTGAGAGACTTTATTTTCTTGGACTCCAAAATCACTGCAGATGGTGACTGCAGCCATGAAATTAAAAGACGCTTGCTCCTTGGAAGAAAAGCTATGACCAACCTAGACAGTATATTAAAAAGCAGAAACATTGCTTTACCAATCAAGGTCTGTATAATCAAAGGTGTGGTCTTCTAGCAGTTATGTGTATATGTGATAGTTGGACTGTAAAGAAAGCTGAGCGCCAAAGAATTGGTGCTTTTTAACTGTGGTGTTGGAGAAGACGCTTGAGAGTCCCTTGGACAGCAAACAGATCAAACTAGTCAATCCTAAAGAAAATTAACACTTAATATTCATTGGAAGAACTGATGCGGAAGTTGAAGCTCCAATTCTTTGGCCACTTGATGTGAAGAGCTGACTCATTGGAAAAGACCTTGATGCTGGGAAAGATTGAGGGTAGGAGGAGAAGAGGGTGACAGAGGATAAGATGTTTGGATGGCATCACTGACTCAATGGACGTGAGTTTGAGCAAATTCTGGGAAATAGTGCAGGACAGGGAAGCCTGGCGTGCTGTAGTATAAGGGGGAGCAAAGAGTCAAACACAACTTAGCAACTGGACAATAGCAACTAGGTTTGTCATAGCTTTCCTTCAAGGAACAAGCTTCTGTACAAGAATAAAGCATACAAACCGGGAATTTCTTGAACCTTGTTAGTCACACACCTGAGAGCTTAGATTTCACACTTTCTTAGTTTCTGAGGAAAATGTAGTTTGAATTAGGAGATGGTTTTCTGAGGCCAGAAGTTTCAGTAGGAGCAAAGAATTTAAATAGAAGTACCCTCTGGCTGGGGCTTCCCTGGTGGCTCAGAGGTTAAAGCGTCTGCCTGGAATGCAGGAGACCCGGTTTGATCCCTGGATTGGGAAGATCCCCTGGAGAAGGAAATGGCAACCCACTCCAGTACTCTTGCCTGGAGAATCCCATGGAGAGAGGAGCCTGGTGGGCTACAGTCCATGGGGTCGCAAAGAGTCGGACACGATTGAGCGAATTCACTTCACTTCACTTCACTTCACTTCACCCTCTGGGTGTGTGTTAAGCATTTTACCACTTTAGGGCTCAGGTCAGTTTTATAGGACTTGAAGTTTATAATTCTTTGGGGCTCTTGTAAGGAAAGTAACACATATAAAATAGGTCTCTTCTCTGGGCCTTGGAAGGGGGCTTAAGCAGGTGAGGGGTCCTGAAGTTTAAATATCATTTGGATCTAGGTAAATCTGCCTGTTGCAGATTTACCTCTGAAGACATTTTAAAAAGTCACCATTATGCTTTTTTTGATTGATCTTCATATGTTGAGCCCCACAGAAGGTGAAAAAGTAGTCTGAGGTTATAGGACAAGTTAGTGATAACATCTGGAGGGTGGTCCAGGTCTTTTAATTTTCGGTCTAGGGTAGGCCCAGCGAAAAAGAACAGTACTTCCTTTACCTTGAAATGTTTCCTTCTGTTTAAATTTTTTCTTCCCCAGTTAGTGACTTCTGCTATCACAAGGCTTTTTGTTATGCAGCTTTCTGTTCATTCATTTCCTTTATATGCCCTTCTCTTCCCCACCCTGCTGACCTTGGTCAGGCTGGCTGCCAAATACCTAATCCTCAGGAGCCTGCTTTATTTGTTTGTTAAATGATGACCTTATCAAGGGTCATTTAAAAAAAAAATAATTTATTTTTGGCTGTGCTGGATCTTCCTTGCTGCACAGGCTTTTCTCTAGTTGTGGTGAGTGGGGACCACTCTCTAGTTGCAGTGTGCAGGCTTCTCATTATGGTAGCTTCTCTTGTTGTGGAGCACAGGCTCTAGGGCACCTAAACTTCAGTAATTGCAGCACGTGGGCTCAGTAGTTGCAACTCATGGCCTCTAGAGCACAGGCTTAGTAGTCGTAGCGCACTGGCTTAGTTGCCCTGCAGCATGTGGGATCTTCCCAGACCAGCGATCGAACTTGTGTCTCCTGCATTGGCAGGCAGCTTCTTTACCACTGAGCTCCTGGGAATCCCAGGAGCCTGCTTTAGAGTTTACCACATATGCCTATATCCCTAAACAATGTCTTATTTTTTAATTAAATACAAATTAGAATCATACTCTATCATGTTCTTCTGGGACTTGCCTTTTTTACTGAGTATTCTGATCTTCAGATTCATCCAGATTGTTTTGTGTAGTCATATAGTTGATTCATTTTCATGATTCCATAGGATTGCTTTGTGTGAAGATATGCTGTTTATCCTTTTGACTCTTGGTGGACATTTGGGTTCTTTATAGTTTTTCACTGTTGCAGACAGTGCTGTTGTGAGCATTCTCATATGTGTCCCTTGGTGCACCTGGCACTAGACAGTGCCTTGCAACACATCTTTCTTGCTGTGTCTAAAGACGTAATTGCCATCTATTTTATCTCAGTCCCCTGACTTCCCTGATACATTTCTGGCTGGTTGTACCAACCAGCACTGAGATCTCTGGTATGTTGGTCCTCCCTTAATGTTTGCCACTATGATTGCTTCAAGTTTTATTATCTCTTTGTGTGGAATTTTCTGTGCTTTGCCCCCAAATAAAGTCAGCCACTCTGACAAGCCTGCCTCACTCCCTCATAAGACTTCTGCACCATGGAGCTGGAAGAGAAGTAATGTGAATAGCCTCAAGCTAAAATACTCCAATTTCCACTATTTTTACCAAGTTTCAGTAGAATTCCTTAAATGCATCTCAATTTTGTTGTATAACTTTGGTCTGTTACCGGAGTCCTTAACTTTTTGTTTTTGACAGTCAGTCCAGTTTTATGGCTGTTTCCTGGGGAGAGAATTTTCCAGACTCCTCACAGCCATTTCAAAAGTTGCAACCCCCAGGACTTCTGAAAAGATGTTTTCACTTGGTAAAGAACTGTATGTTGACCATTCCTTTCTGGGCTTTACAGATGTTGCTGTACTCTACTGTCTTCTTGCTTACATTATTTCTGAGCAGAAATCTACTGTCATTCTTATCTTTGTTCCTTTCTATATACCTCCAGCTGCTTTGAAGATTTTCTTTCTTTTTATCATAGATATTAAGCAGTTTGATCTTTATGTGACTGCTATCATTTGTTGTTTATCCTTGGGATTTATTTAGCTTCTTGAATCAGTGGATTTAGAGTTTTCCTCAGACTTGAAAATTTTTTGCTCATTATTTCTTCAGTTTTTTCCCTTTGCTTCAAGGATTCCAATTACATACAGTTGGCTGCCTAAAGTTGTCTCACCACTCCCTGATTCTCTGTACAATTATTTTTAGTCTTTTTTTCTCTTTGTGTTTTATTTTGCATATTTTCTGCATATTTTGATTTACTAATCTTTTGTTCTGCATTGTTATGAGTTTTTAAAATTATCATTTGTTAATTGGAACACAGGGTGCTGGATGGTGAGCCAGGTCCAACAAAAGACCACTAAAGAAATTGAAATAGAGAAGCGTGTTATTCACAAATCCAGGAGGAAGTACATGGGATGCGCTGATGGGTCACACAGACAAGCAGGGGAAGAGGGGTCAAAGCAAGGTTCAGGCTAGACTTGGGGTATGTGCCTTTATTAAAGTTTGTGGGTGGAGTGCTTTGAGTTTCCCAGGCTAAGGCCAAACTGGCCCATTCAAACCAAAGAGAATGGGGTTTTGGTAAGCTCCTTGGGGTCATGGAGTCAATTGACTATATAAGGGCCACACAAGGAAAACACACTAAGGATTCGGGAAAGACTTTTGATGGCAAGGGCTGCTGGGAAAGTCTTATTAAGAACTTACATTTGCTTGTGACTCTGCAGGCTGTTGTCTAGGACATGTGCTTGCATGAAGACCCTATAGTGTCAGTTTAAGGCCTGTGCAGGCCACTTGGCCATACTGAATGAAATCTGAGGCAGCAGTACCATGGAATAGCTAACCTCTTTCTCTCATGTCATTAGTCTTACTCAGTGTTTTTTTTCTTCTTAGGAAATGTATTTTTCATCTCTAGAAGTTCTATTTAGATCCTTTTTACATCTTTCATGTCTCAAGTTAGCATAGTTCTGTCTTTCCTCTAGCCTTGAACTTATGTGATACAATTAAAATAATTGTTATATTTCTCTTCTAGTCTTATCATCTCGGCCTTTCTTTTTAAGCTTTGTCAGGTAGGAGGCAGAGTAGCGTTTAGTTTAGAACTAATTTTACCCCAGTGCTGAGGCAAAATCCTTCTGAGAACTCTAGCTGCCATCCCTATAAAGTATGAGGTTTTCCGCTGTGGCTGGTAGGAATGGGCATAACAGTGCAAGGTATGAATTGATATTCATTAGTTTACATGGGAATATCCATTTTTTTCTAGCATCATTTGTTGAAAAGACTCTCCTTTTACTTTAAATTGTCTTTGTGCCTTTGTTGAATATCAATTGACTATATATCTACTATCTTCTACAAGCCTCAGTGAATGGTTGACACTCAGACAGCATTTTCATTGTTCCTGTAGCAGTTTACAGATTCAGAGTATTTTTTCCATCAGACAGAGATTATTTAGCAGTGAGGAGCAGAGATGCTAATACCATTGACGCATAAAGTCTGAGAATTCTGGTGACCAAGCTTTCACCTTCCTGTGATGGGAAGGCCCAGACAGTGGCCATCTGTTTCATTATGTACCCTCTCATGTGTTCCCTTGGGCCCATATGAAGCTGTTGAAGGACACTTTAAAAGTAACTTCTCTATAGTACTGACCATGAGTGAATTACACAGCATATATCTACAACATACATCATACCCATAGTTGCATGTTACCTATGGTGTGGATGACTCTCAGGAACAGGATGTTGAAAGAAGTAAGCAAGTCACAGAATAAATGTGTGCCAAGATTCCATCCGAATGAAAGTAAAACAGACAAGACTAAGTCATATATAGTTTATAGATACATTGAAGTATGGTGAAACTGTATAGAATTTGGGATGTTGGTTCCTTCTGGGTGGAAGAGTGTGTTTGAGGAAGAACACTCAGGAGGCTTCAAAGGCACAAGGAATACTTGATTTCTTAGGCTGAGTGGTGCAATCTAGGCATCAAGGGTTGTTGTTTTGATTTTTTTTCTTTAAACCGTATGTGTGTACTTCACATATTGTCATACATACAGAATGAAGAGTATCCACCCATTGCATCATATTTTCCCAGCAGTGATAGTGTTCCCTATTTATACAGGCTGGACCATTGGAGGATTTTTATTTGTACAGCCTGCTGTCCGAAGGAGAAAAAGCCAACTTTTTTTCATTAACACTTGGTGTCTTCTTTTTCCCTGAGGACTCATTCCTCTCCTGTTAGACTTCTGGGGATGCAGAAGTCAATAGTAGTCCTGATGTAGTCCCCTTGCTCCTTGGGTACTGAGTGTGAACTTCCTCTTACCTTGACTTTTCAGACTCACAGAATAGAGAAGGAATGACAGAGCCCATCAAGCAAGGCACCAGTGATTGGATAAGAAGACAGGGAGAAGGCCTTAGGATTTGGCTCCCACAGTCACTGAGAAGCCCCTACAAAAGCACGTCCCGTCAGACCACAGTTTGACAGTCATGAGTCCAGAACAGATACCTCAAGTATTACTACTTCAAGTGGATTGGGATCTGAGAGACCAGGGCACTGGCACTGAACCACGCAGGGATGGACTTCAGTTATCTTACATGTTACTATTCCCAGAGCAAAACTAATGGGTAGCTGTGACATCAAACCGTCTCTGCACCAGTACAATAATCAGCTCTTTTGTACTGAGTCCTTGCCTTGGGTCAGGTCCCATAGTGAGTGCTTTTCCATACTGCCTTGTGAATTTCTCCCTTCCTCTTTTCCATTTTGTTTTGAGGCTTCAGAATCTAGAGGGAGAAGTGCTGGAGGTGACCTCCCTGATCCACCTCTTTTCCCATCTTTCCAGTGACTACCTGGAATATGCCAACTTTCAGATCTGTGCTCTTTTCTGGAAGCTTTGGAGTGATTTTGAGGTTTGTCTAGGAGGTCTTTAAGTGGTACTTGTTCTTAAGAAGCCTCACATTAGAGATACATAGGTAGACAGTGACCCCAGGACATGGAAGAGCCCAGATACTAAGCAGTCGGTAGGGAACAGTTTCTACTTGATTACACCTGTTGATCCCTCTTTTCTCTGTAACAGTAGGTAAAGCCATCTTATAGCTGGAGTTTATGAAGTTGTGGTGTTAGGAGAGTGCTGAGGGTTTTGGCCACGCCCTGGAGGAATTGGCAGACAGAGGTAGCAGTGGTGGGACTGCCAGGCAGCACTTGAAGGCTTTTTGAGACTGAGGAAGCAGAGAAGGTACCTCATCCAGTTAGCAGCAGATGGGCTGTGGAGGGAGCAAAGGTGAAGGAAAAATGTAAGAGAACTGAAGTGGCCAGCATGTACAGTGCTCTGGCATCAGACAAACCTGTGTTCTGTACTTGTCTCCACTAACAAGTAGTTCTGTGACTTTTGGGAAGATCTCTCTAAACTTTGAGTTTCCCCATCAATTCTCTAAGAATACTGTTCCCTCCCAATAGTAGCTGCAAAAATGGAAAACTATAATAATGTATATGACATGCTATGAGTAAAATCTATTCCCATCCCTGTCCCTGTGGATCAGCCCTGGGTATAGTTGAGAGGAAAGTCAGAAATTTTTGAGCAGTAAGAGAAAATGAGGGAACCAAAGGCTTTGAAGGCTTGGTGACATCACAGAATGAGGTTTGGGGAGTGAGATAGTTAAAAGGATGATGCCATACTGTAGTCAGAGATTAGGTTCTGGAGCTCAAGATTTCAGAAGTTAAGACATTCTGGGTGCTGCTTTACTGCTGTGGAGCTGGGATTGAGGAGCAGCAAGGCCAGATCTCAGAGGGAAAGGGAGTATTGGCTTCGGAAAAGAAGACTCTGAGCATAGTCAGAAGCTATTTAAAGTGTTGTGGCATAATTAGGAGGGCAGTAGATGTGGGCAGTGAAGGAAAGGAGAGGCTTGAGTCTCTAAGGGAGTGAAAGTGTTGTGCCAGAGAGGGAGGGAATGGTCTGGGAACAGCAGTGACAAACCTTGGTGTGAGTGCAGGATGAGGCTGGGGCATGAGAACCTCCACTCAGGAGAGTCATAGAGCAAGACTGTGTGTAGGTGAGACTAGGTTTTACTTGTTAGCGAGTGGGAACCTTATTGGACTTGAACCATTGAGTGCTTTGAACTGGGCTGGCCAGTAAGAATGCCATTAGTTCCCTCTGACTACTCATCTAGTACGTCAGTTGATATTCAGATTTCAAACCTTCCTCTCGTACCTAAAAACTGCCTCCACCTCTCGCATTCCTCCCCACACCTCATTAATACACACACAGAAGCACACATACTCACTAGGCCCCTCTGTGCCTCCTGAAACCCCACCTCCTCAGGAAACCTTCAAAACTTGGCCTTTGCTCTTCATATCACTGTAGCCTTCCAGAGCTTTGGGGCTAACTTTTTAGAACTGCAGCTCAAGGAATCAATACCTCTTCTTAGTCTCATGTCCTCTGCCTTGGAAAAAAAAGTGAAAGTGAAGTCACTCTGCTGCTGCTGCTGCTAAGTCGCTTCAGTCATGTCCGACTCTGTGACCCCCATAGATGGCAGCCCACCAGGCTCCCCCATCCCTGGGATTCTCCAGGCAAGAACACTGGAGTGGGTTGCCATTTCCTTCTCCAGTGCATGAAAGTGAAAAGTAAAAGTGAAGTTGCTCACTCGTATCCAGCGCTTTGAGACCCCATGGACTGCAGCCTACCAGGCTCCTCCGTCCATGGGATTTTCCAGGCAAGAGTACTGGAGTGGGGTGCCATCACCTTCTCTGGAAAGTGAAGTCACTCAATTGTATCCAATTCTTTACAACCCCATGGACTGTAGCCTACCAGGCTTCTCCATACATGGGATTTTCCAGGCAAGAGTACCGGAGTGGGTTGCCTTTTCCTTCTCCAGGGGATTTTCCCAACCCAGAGATCAAACCCAGGTCTCCCACGTTGCAGGCAGATGCTTTACCGTCTGAGCCACCAACTCTGCCTTAGCAATAAGATACTGGTGCTATTCCCTTAGCCTTGCCTTGAGCTCTAAGAAACACTATCTCTTCTCTGTCTGTGAAAGCATGAAAAGAAAGGCTATTACAGGAACAAGAAGGATCCAGCTTGGACCAGTTCCAGAGAACAACTTCACCTAGTGGTCTTATGGGTGCCCTGGTTGTCTCATTTGGGTCTCCAAAGCAAGCCCAGGCCCAGCCTTAATTCTTATTACCTTAGTTGTCCATTATTTCTGTGATCTACTCAGTAGGGCCTGTATTGAGCTGCTTTGTAACCTTGGCTGCCTAGGAAGCAAGCAGCTCTCCTTAAATCTGAATCCTTGTCATAAGAAACCCACACTCATTGTCTGTGTTCTACCCATCTTGTTTTTGGGAATTACAGAACAGCAGCCTCTAGTGTCTGTAGAACACACTTGTTGCCTAATGCACATGTTCCTATGCTGGCAAGGGGCCCTTCAGCACCCTTCACCAGTCCCCAACAGCTGAGGCCACAGTGCTCTTTCTTGGGCCTTACGTGAAAGATGTGGTCTCTTCAGAGCTGAGCCAGCTTCTGCCAAAATAGAAGAAAGGAGCATCTGTAAACTTAGTAATGGAGCAGACATACCCAAAGTCTTTTTTAGTGTATTTTCCTGGAAGACACCCATATGTGAATGTGAATTTTGCTTCGCTTCATCAGGTGGTAGCTTATTCACTTGTTGTTTTTTCTGATTCTTATGCAAAGACTATATCTGATGCTTCATTTCTCTCTCAGGCCCTCAGAGGATACGTGGCTTTCTCAGAGCAGAAGGCTCAGCATAAAGATTGTTTTTATTTTTTTAATATATATATTATTGAAATATATATGACTTACACTGTTTCAGGTGTGCAGCAAGGTAATTCAGTTATACAAAAACACATATATTATTTTTGAAATTATTTTCCATCATAGGTTATTACAAGATATTGACTATGGTTCCCTATGCTGTACAATAAACCTTTATTGCTTGTTGCACATCTGTTTTTTAATTAGAAGTCTAGCATTCTATTCATAATAACTCAAACAAGTGGAATCAAAATGTCAAAATTTTTTTAGTTAGGCAGAAACTCATCAGTTTTCTAAAATATTATACATATTTATATATATGTATACAAAAGCTTTTCTACTATACTTTTCTCAAAGGCTTGAGAAAGAACATAAAAAAAAAAGATGGAGAAGTTGGAGAAAATAATAATGAAACGGAAGCACTGAATATGAAATAGAAAAAGTGAAACAAACTAGATAAAAGTAAAAGATCATCATACCATCCAGTTGTTTTTAAACATGACTGCTCATTAGAAACATATCTGGAGCTCTGGAGGAAAAAAAAACAATACCAGAGCAATTTTATTTTTCAAAATATTTCAGGATAATTCTAATATGCATCTGGATTTTTAAAAGTGATTACAGGTTTTTCTGTTAGATCCTAGTTTTGGTGACACAGAGCTCTATTATTTTTCCGTTGATCAATCATGATACAATGGTATTAAATGAGTAATAGTTACATAATCACAACAGTAAAAGACATTTATCAGTTTTCACAATCAATAGCCAGACAAAAAATAAAAGATAATTATAATTGCCAGCCATAATGGGAACATGATTAACTTAACAATATAAAGTAATTATATACAGTTTGGGGGGTCAAGCAGAGTGATGTGGTAAGTGTAAGTGCATATGTTTCACTTTTTCAGCCAGCCAGCCAGTCTATGTCTTTTGGTTGGTGCATTTAATACACTTACATTTAAGGTAATTATAGATATGTATGGTTCTATTTCACGGCCATTTCACAGTGGCTCAGACGGTACAATGCGGGAGGCCCGGGTTCAATCCCTGGGTCGAGAAGATTCTCTGGAGAAGGAAATGGCAACCTACTCCAGTACTCTTGTCTGGAAAATCCCATGGACGGAGGAGCCTGGTAGGCTACCATCTATAGGGTTGTAAAGAGTCGGGCACTACTGAGCGACTTCACGACTTCACTTTCATGGTTCTGTTACCGTTTTCTTAATTGTTTTGGATTTATTTTCTCTAGGTCTTTTCCTTCTGTTGTGTTTCCTGCCTAAAGAAGTTCCTGTAGCATTTGTTGTAAAGCTGGTGTGGTGGAGCTGAATTCTCTTAATTTTTGCTTGTCTGGAAAGCTTTCGATTTCTTTCCGTCAAATCTGAAGGAGAGTCTTGTTGGGTAAAATATTCTTGGTTGTAGGTTCTCCCCTTTCATCACTTTAAATATGTCATGCCATTCCCTTTTGGCTTGTAGAGTTTCTGTTGAGAAATCAGCTAATAGCCTGATGGGAGTTCCCTTGTATGTTATTTGTTATCTTTCCCTTTTTGCTTTTAATATATCATCTGTCTTTAGTTTCTGTCATTTTGACTATTGTGTGTCTCGGTGTATTCCTACTTGGGTTTATCCTTCCTGGGACTCTCTGTGCTTCCTGGACTTGGTTGACTGTTTCCTTTCCCATGTTTGGGAAGTTTTCAGCTATTATCTCTGCAGATACTTTCTCAGGTTCTTTCTCTCTCTCTTCTCCTTCTAGGACCTCTATAATGCAAATGTTGGTGTGTTTAATGTTGTCCCGGAGTTCTCTTAGGCTGTCTTCATTTCTTTGCATTCTTTTTTCTGTATTCTGTTCTGTAGCAGTGATTTCCACGATTCTGTCCTCCAGGTCATTTATCCATTATTGACTCCTTCTAGCATATTATTCATCTCTGTTTGTTCTTTAATTCTTCTAGGTCTTTGGTAAACATTTCTTGCATCTTCTCAATCTTTGCCTCCATTCTTTTCCCGAGACCCTGGATCATCTTCACTATCATTCTTCTGAATTTTTTTTCTGGAAGGTTGCCTATCTCCACTTCATTTCGTTGTTTTTCTGGGATTTTATCTTGTCCCTTCATCTGGGACATAACTTTCTGTTTTTTCATCTTGATTAACTTTCTGTAATATGTTTTTGTTTTAGCTGCTGTGAGACGGTGCTTCTTCTTGCTTCTTCTGTCTGCCCTCTGATGGATGAGGTTGAGTCTTATGTAAGCTTCTTGATGGTAGAGACTGGTGATGAGAAAAACTGTCTTGCTCTGGTGGGCAGGGCCTTGCCCAGTAAAGCTTTAATCCAGTTATCTGAACCTCAGTTGTTTGGGCTGATGCAACACAGCCCTGAGGTCTACAGCCTCTATGGTAGAGTTAATGGTGAACCCCAAGGGGGTTTACACCAAGGGGGACCTTCCAGTGCCCCTGTCCCTGTGGCAAGTCCCTGGTGACCCACGCTTCCACAAGAGGCCCTCCAACACTAGCACATAGTTTTGCTTCAGTCTCCTATGGGCTCATTGCTCCTCTCCTCTGGGTCTTGGTACGTGCAAAATTTTGTTTGTGCCCTCCACAACTGGGGGGTCTGTTTCCCCCAGTCCTGTGGAAGGCCTGTAATCAAATCCTTCTGGCCCTGAAGGCCAGATTCCCTGGGGATTCCTGGTCCCTTTTTCAGATCCCTAGGCTGGGAAGCCTGACATGAGGTTTAGAACCTTCACAATAGTGCAAGAACTTCTTTGGTATTATTGTTCTCCAGCCTGTGAGTCACCAACCTGGCAGGTATGGGATTTGATTTTATCATGATTGCACCCCTCCTACCATCTTGCTGGGCTTCTTTGTCTTCGGATGTGGGGTATCTTTTTTGGTGAGTTCCAGTGTCCTCCTGTTGATGGCTGTTCAACAGCTAGTTGCAATTTTGGTGCTGTCGCAGGAGGAGATGAGCACACGTCCTTCTGCTCCACCATCTTGAACCAGAAGCTCAAGATTGTTTAACTTAAGCACTGCAGAAGATCTCTAGTTACCACTCTGGCTTGCCCTAGGACCTGCAGGAAGAACTCTGTGATACTGGCCACTAGAATCCAGCCCTTGGAGCTCTGACCAGCTCTCTTTTCCTTCCAGGAAAAGTACATTTCTTCTCTAATGGCCTTCTGTTTTCTGATCGTCATCACGGAAATATCATCATTTCCAAGGACCACATGAATTCCATTTTGTTCTATGATGGGGTAGGTGTTTTACAATCCAAGTTTTCATGTTCAGAAAGATACTCACACTTCTGAGGGGAAAATCAAATAACTACCTGTCCCTCCTCTATCACTGCAAGTCAGTGGGTTAGGAACCAGCACTGCCCTTGAGGCAGGCAAGCAGGCAGGGAAGTCATGGAGAGAGAAGCTCTTGTCAGCCTCATCAACCCTGCCACTTTGTAAATGAGTTAAGTATAAATGACTTCTTGGTCAAGAGGGTCAGCAGCTACCCATGCCCAATTAACTTATCCCGAAGAAGACCAGCTGAAGGTGGCCTCCAGTAACCCTTCACAGATAGCCTCCGACCCAGAGACATAAAGACTCACCCACTTAAGAACTGGAAAGAAACAGCTTCCTGTGATATTGGTGGGGTTTCACTCACTCGTTAACATGAGAAAGAATTATAAGAAAGCCTGAAAGGAAGAGAAATAACTAATTTTCTCCTTGAAAACTTAGTTCCACCCCCTCTCATACTCAGAATTAACCTCCAGCTCTATGAAAGTTCC
The DNA here is from genome assembly GCF_014754425.2 of Oryx dammah. Classification (NCBI taxonomy): domain Eukaryota; kingdom Metazoa; phylum Chordata; class Mammalia; order Artiodactyla; family Bovidae; genus Oryx; species Oryx dammah. Next base: position 31,405,036 of record NW_024070194.1, on the reverse strand, counting down.
ACTCCCAGAACCATCCTTTAATTCTATAGTCTGCAACAACAAGTCCCCCTTCCCTTGTGGGGATGTGGGTAGCTGTGAGTTTTCCCCTAGCCTGTACTGTCTGGCCAGGGCACGGCTCATCGTAGTACAACACCAGAGCAGAGGGCAGGCTCTCCACCCTGCAGGGTCTCAGCCTCAAAACCAGCTTGTCTGGGAGCCGGGAAAAAGACCAGGTGAAGTGGTTTGGTCAAATAGTTCTGAAAATAAATTCTGTTAGCAAGTTAGAAAGAGTTCTTTCTTCCACATAGAACTTGCTTCCTTAAAGGCTGTTCAAAAATGTAGGCAGACCATCCAGACAGATTAGATGGTCCTGTTAGGTGAAAGCTTTAATATTAGGTTAAAGAGTCTTCCAACATCAGGAAAGAAAGGATGAATCTTAAGTGCTGAAATAATAAATTACTTCATTTTGGGGTGGGGGCTGGGTTTTACCTCATATCAAAAGTCAAAATGAACTTTTGAGAAAAGTAAAATATTCTAAAATTTCATAAGTAGAATATAGCTATGAATTATTTTCTTATGGTGAGAGCTTTTTAAAATTTAGTATTTATTTTATATTGGTGTATAGTTGATTTACAGTTTGCAGTAGTTTCAGGTGTATAGCAAAGTGATTCAATTGTATACTGCATATATCCATTCTTTTTCAGATTCTGATAACTTTTAAGATCTAGTCTCTTAGACATGTATATTATTAAATGGTCACCACAATAAGTCTAGTTAAGAATATAAGAAGGAAAATTTATTAAATCTTTAGGGACAGGAAGACTTTCTAATCTTAAACTTAGAAATGACTCAAGAAATTCTAAAGAAAAAGTTTGTCAGATTTGATTTTTTCAATTTTTGCTGATAGTTTATTGAAGTATACTTTAAATGCAGTTAACTAGCTACAAGGACTTAGTGTACAATGCAGGAAATATAGCCAATATTTTATAATTATAAATGAATTATAACCTTTTAAAATTGTGAATCTCTGTTGTATACCTGAAATTTATACAGTATTGTACATCAACTATATCTTTAAAAAGCATGTAAAACATCTAATACTCTTATATTGATTACATTTAAAATAATATTTTAGATATGTTAGATTAAATAAAATATACATACAATTAACTGTATCCATTTAAAGTTTTGACAGATGTATATACTCATGAAACCACCAGCACAGTCAAGATATAGATTTTTGTCAGGCCCAGCCCTCCCAGAAGTTTTCTAATTTTTTATAGATCATATTTCTCCCCAACTTCTGGCTTCAGGCAACTACTTATAGCTTTCTGTCATTGTAGATTAGTTTGCATTTTCTAAAATGTTATATAAATGGACATCATACATTCTGAACCCTTCTGAGTCTAGCATTTTTCACTCAGCATGGTTTTTAAGGTTCATCAGTGTTGTGTGTATCAATAGTTTTTCCTTTTTATTGCTTTATTGATGAGTAGTATTCCATTGTATAGATAAGAGCATAAAGTTTTTCACACTGATAATTTAAATCTCTATAAAATATTCAAAGCAAAAGCACAAACCAGGAAAATGATTTTTAGTGATTTTTTTTTAATGAGTTAATATTTCATTTCTTTGACAAGCTCTGTCTTTACCAACATGAAAATACTGAGTGCCAAATCATGGGTGTTCAGAGAACCTGAGGTTAGTTAACAGATATGTGGAAGCACAACAGATACAGCCTTACACTACCGTGTATAACAGTAAGTTAGTAAAGAGTAGATAAAAGGTACAGTAGACAGAAGGTGAAGTGGAATTGATAATATGGAATGTCCAGTCATAGTGGTGGGCTAAGAAGGGAGTAGGATGCAGTCTTTGAAAATGCTGACAGATAGTTTACAACAACATGGTAGATACTAATGGTAAATTAAGTTTTAAAAGCAAGATATGGAGCTGTAAAAGTAAGTATGACTTCCCAGTCATAAAAAAGGGAGTCAATGAATGAACAGGAACAGAAGACTAGAAGGAAAAGTACAAAATGTTAGCTGTAGTTGAAGTTGAGTAATGGGACTTTGGATTAATATTTTAAACCTTTTTTCTGTATTTTATTTTTATATTTTTCTCAAATTTTTATTTAATGAGTGTGACTTTCATTATGAAAACTTAAATATTAAAAAAAACTCTTTCCCCTAATATCAGAAACAAGACAAAAATACTTGTTTTTGCCATGTCTATTCAACATGGTATTGGAAGTCCTAGTGAGAACAAGTTAGGCAAGAAAAAGAAATGAGGCATTTAATTGGCAAAAAAAGAAGTAAAATTAGCTCTCTTCATGGATGACATGTTTTATATGTAGAAATTCCTTAAGACTACATACACAAACTATTAGAATTAATAAACAAATTTACCAACATTTCAGAATAGAAAATAAACAGTTTAAAAAAAGATTGCATTTCCATGCCCCACTGTGAATAATCTGAAAAGGTTCTTAAGAAAACAATTTCAATAAATTTAACTGAGGAATTGAAAGATTTAAACACCAAAACCCACAATGCATTGCTGAAAGAAATTAAAGAAGACCTAAGTAAATGGTAAGACATCCCATGTTCCTGGATTGGAAGACTTAATATTATTAAAATACCAGTACTACCCAAAGCAACCTACAGATTCCGATTGAAATCTCAATGGCATTTTTTGAGGAAATGAAAAATCCCATCCTGAAATTCTTATGGAATCTCAGGGAAAACCCCACGCCCAAATAGTCAAAGCAGTCTTTAAAAGGAGAAAGTTGAGGACTTCCCTCGTGATTCAGTGGTAAAGAATCCGCTTGCCAGTGAGGGAGACATGGGTTCAATCCCTGGTCCAGGAAGATCCTACATGCCTTGGAGCAGCTAAGCCTGTACCACAACTATTGAGCCTGTCCTCTAGAGCCCGGGAATTGCAATTACTGAGCCCTCTCACTCCAACTACTGAAGCCTAAGTGCCGTAAAGCCCGTGGTATTGGCATAAGATCAGATGTATAGACTAGTGGAACAGAATAGAGAGCCCCCAAAGAAAGTCTTGCATATATGGTCAAAGGTTTTCAACAAAGGTGCCAAGATCATTCAGTTAAAAAAGACAATCTTTTAAACAAACAGTGCTGAGAAAACTGGATGCATGCCTGCATGCTAAGTTGCTTCAATTGTGTCTGACTCTCTGCAACCCTATGGACTATAGCCTGCCAGACTCCTCTGTCCATGGAATTTTCCAGGGAGGATTAAGCAACAGTTTCTTGGATTTGACACCGAAAGCATAGACAACAAAAGAAAAATATATATAAATTGGACTTTATTAAGTCCAGTTTAAAACTTCTCCGCATCAAAAGTCACTATCAAGAATGTGAAAGCAACTCACAGAATGGGAGAAAATACTTGCAAATCATTTGTCTGATAAGGGACTAATACCCTAGAAAGAGAGATAATATTTTCAATTCAGGAGAAAAGATCGTGTACTTCCCATATCTCCTAAAACTGGGTGTTGGCAGGAACTTCTGTAATTGAATCCCCACACAATGTGAAAATAATTGGACTGACATTCACCATATGTGTTCTGACATTAGATGTAAGGGCTAAATTCATGCAAAATGGCTTTTCTCAGTGATGTTCCCCCTCTTTCTCTTCAGGATTCCACCAGTATTGTTGCTGCCCTTCTGATAGACTTCAAAAGTTCATTGCTTCCCCATCTTCCAGTTCATTTCCATGGATCAAGCAATTTTCTGATGATTGTCCTTTTCCCCAAATCCAAGATATACCAAACATTTTACTCAGAGGTAACATGAAAGCAAAACAATTACTACCCTTTTTTCTAGCAATTTAATTGGTATGGCAGTGTCTTAGGGCTAACACTGAGGTAATGAGAGGGAGAGTTGGGAAGGACTGCTGTGAATGTGGCTGCTTCTAATCTCTTCGGGTCCTGGAATAGTGCTCTTGCCATTAAAAGATGAGAGCCTAAAGAAACTGAACAGAAGGCTTTTTAGCTTCTAAAAAAAAATCTTCTTTTTCGCTAATTAGACTTATTTCCCTGTTAGCTACTTTATTGAGTTGTTGGGCCCTACCTACTGGATCAGAGCTTGCTATGCTGTGCTGTGATTAGTCGCTCAGTCATGTCTGACTCTTCGCGACCCCATGGGCTGTAGCCCATCAGGCTCCTCTGTCTATGGGGATTCTCCAGGCAAGAATACTGAAATGGGTTACCATGCCCTCCTACAGAGCTTCCTACCCCACCCCAAAATGTCCTTTTCCATGGTTCATAGGCCCTGCCCTTGTGAGTGGTTCCACCTGGCAGGCTGCACACTATAGGTTGTCAGCACAGATTGCATGAGTGAGGGAGCTCACCAAGAACTACACAGCTTGCTTAGAGACCAAGCAGTAACCAGAGTCATACAAATGGTCAGTCTCATTCTGGTGGAAATGCTTGGAAAGGTGTGACTCAGCAGTTTTTGAGAGGATAGTCCCTCCCTCAGGACAGATACACAGAACATGGAAGAGGCAAGAACCAGCCTTGGCTCCAGAGTGGCTTTTAGGGCCAGTCTGTGTCTCCGTCTTACTGCCAGCTGATCCTGTTACCTCCTTGTACTTGTCTTTTCAGTCTAGGAATCTAGAGATTCTCTTCAGCCATTCCTCTGCCTCTAGGCAAGAGTTGCTTGAACTGCTCCTGTCTGGCCCTGTCACCAGGGAAGAACGTGCCCCTGCTGCCAGAACAGTATTACGTGATACCCTCCTCTGTGTTTCCTGTTCTCTTAAGGAGCAGAATCCCTGGGAGAGGAACTCAGAAAGAAATTCTAGTTTGTAAAAATACAGAACAGAATTGCTTCAGGCCTCTATTTTTGAAACAAACTTGTTTGTTATGATGGTTTTTCTCTGTACTGACAGTCTAGATTTTCAGCAGCCATCAAATCCCCATGTGGGTTCCATATCCTGTTGTTGGGTTTAAAGTGTTCTTTGCTCTAATTCTGTTTTGTTTAGGTCTTCTCCCCCTGGCAACAGCAGACTAACTCAGGGCTGTCTTTAAAAGTGATCCAGGAAGATGGATTATCTGTGGAACAAAAGAGATTGTAAGTGGCTGCTTTCACTGTTTATGCTAGCTTCCCTAGGCTGTGTGTGTCTGCTGTCTCTGCAGGATGGCTTGCATTATGTAACACAGAAGTCCTGGCTTCTGAAAGGGCCAACAGAGTCATTTCAGTGCTGCCAGTTTGCAGGTAGTCAGTGCTCTTAGGGAACAGAGGTCAAGACAGATGAAATCCACCAAGAATCAGAGAACTGTAGTATTGCAAAGGTTTCAGGCTAAGCTTTCTATGTAGGCAAACCAGTCATCCTGTATTAACGCCGAGTTTTGCTTAAGTCAGTGAGATGCTTCTTCTCAAAGTGTTGACTCTGTCACAGGACTTTGGCTTAAAAATATGAGAACAAATTATGTAATGTATGTGTGCTGTTGGGAGATGGAATTCTAATCTGTGAACCTTTGATATTCCAGACACTCCAGGGCACAGAAGCTCTTCAGTGTCCTGAGCCATTCTGTTGGGGAGAAACAGAGTCCTCTAAAGCTACTGTCAGCTAAACTCCCAGAGCTGAATGGGTGAGCTCTGTTTTTCTATTTCCTTTAATATATCATAACTCTCGGTGTTGGTGCTTTCTAAGCTCCATTTTCTTTATAGCTTCTTAAGGATAATTATAAAAACACAACATACACAATTGTATTCGCTAGAGATATTCACTAAGGTCTCTGTTCAGCTATTAAGTAAGTTTCTCATGTGAATGGGCACATTCAGAAAAGGCTGGTGATGGTAACATAATAGCACTGTCTTTGTTTTTCTAGGTTTCTCCAGCATTTTGCTGTCAGCAGCATTAGTCAGGAACCTGTGGTGAGGACCCATCTCCCTGTCCTACTGCAGCAAGCTGAAATCAACCCTATTCACAGAGTAGAAAATGACAAGGTATAGCAGCTCACCAAAAAAGCTGAGAATTTATGGGAAGATAATCCTGATAACCTACCGTTAATATTCAGTGTCATTTAAAAAAAGGAGCTCAGGCAGAGTCCCTTTTATAAGACTCTCCACCTCCTTGAATACTGATGTAATGATACACATGAAACCCCCTCTTTACACTGACAGTGTACTGGCATCTGCGTTAATGCCACCTGAGCCCCATGGGAATGATGAAGCCCTGCCATATTTCTGTGCCCTCCTCTTGCTTCTCCAGGTCTTCCAAACTCTTTCTTAGTACTTTCATGCTGTCAGCTCTTTCTGGTTACAAGGTCTTACCTGGCACACTGAGCTTAGTAAGGGGAAGGGCCTTATTAGTAAGACCTTGCTAGCATCACCAGGATAACATGACAGTTTATAAACACTGTCTTCACAAGAGTGGATTTTAATCTGCTTCTGCTTCACACTTCTCTCCTCTTGACCCCCCACCATTTCTTTGGAACTATATGTCATAATATGCTCAAAGAGGGCATTTATTTCCGTGCAAATCTAGAAGATACTGGGCTGCAAAAGGAAAGAAAAGCATTAAGTAGTTAGAAGCCTCATTTTTTCCCTTAAGCAGGAGTAAAAGTAAAAATGTTATATTTTATATATTTTTTAATACATGTATTTTATGTTAACAAAGTGCTATAGAACTGGCCTTAAAGTAAGAAGGTGTCTGGCTGTGAGCAGGTTTGCTGGGATTTGAGAGGCTGAGGCCTGGATGCCGAGAAATGGGAACCAAGATGAGAAAATCTGGATGAGAAGATAAACAGAAAGTCGGTTACATGGAGAACTGTCCACAGATGCAGAAAGGGAATCGGACTAAGGGTCTGGTCAGAGGGGAGGTGGGAGAACTATTTCCCACAAAAGAAGAGGGATCCATAGCCATCTCTGTGCTGATGTGACTAGTTCAAGTAGTGAGTGCCACCAAGATGAATTTAGTCCAGGCCTGTCCCAGTGAATCTTGTGTATTGTGAAATAAAACACATGTAAAGGAGCCCTTGCCACGCTGTCTCACTGATGTTGTTACCCTTCAGCAAGTACATGGTTCCCTTCCTCTTCTGCTTGACACCTTCGTCAGTAGATTTCTTGAGTTGAAATGTCTCCCTACAGACAGCCCTGTTTTCATGTAGTCATGTGCCAAGGTTAAGAAAGTTCAACCTGACTCTTTTCCCCATCAAGACTGAGAAGTGCTTTCTCCACCCAGTTTGTTTCTTTGGGTCAGGCCATGTGGCTTGGAAGGCACAGGCCTCTCACCTCTTTCACTGAGTTTACCACACCAGTTTAGCCTATGGCATTTTTGTCCCAGACCTCCTTTCAGCCCAGTATTTTCCGTTATACTTTTAACTGATCTAGTCACAACCTGCTCCATGGAAATTATCATGGTAACACTACATTGTATATGATGTTTGCTGTGTGCCAGACACTGTTCCAAGCACCTTGTTTACACATATTAACTCAGTTAATCATCACAGCCACCCTGCAAGGTCGGTTCTGTAGTGAACCCAAGGTCACATAGCTAGTGAGTGCTGGTGGTGAGGTTTAAACCCACAGAACCTGGCTTAAGAAGTCAGTTCTCTTAACCTGTTACATAATGCTGCCTCCCAGTTGAATCACAAACCCACATGGCTTTTCTTTCATGTAGGTAATTATCAGCATTGTAACTGGTCTCCCAGGCTGTCACGCTAGTGAACTCTGTGCTTTTCTGGTCACTCTGCATAAGGAATACGGCAGGTTAGTATGGCTGCTGCCTTTGCTTTGGGGAAAGGGGTTCTATGCCTGCTGCCTATGCACTGGGAAACCTTCAGCATGCACTGACCTTTGGTGTAACTGATATTGGCACAGTGATCATCCATCCATTTGTTTAACACATTTATACTGAGTACTTTCTATATGCCAGACACTGTTCTAAGTGTAGGGGACAAATGTACAAAACAGACTAGAAAACAGGTGGTATCTCTGCCTTCATGGAGCTTGTATTCTAGCTTTGGAAGATAGACAGTTAACCAGTTAAGGAAAATAGTACATTAGCTAGTGAAAAATGCTGTGGAGAAAATAAAGCTGAGAAGGCTATAGGAGAGCTGAGCTGGGGAACTGATTCCAGTTTTAATTGGGTACTCAGGGAAGTGGCTCAGATGGTAAAGAGTCTGCCAGCAGTGTGGGAGACCTGGGTTTGATCCCTGGGTTGGGATGATCCCCTGGAGAAGGAACTGGCAACCCACTCCAGTATTCTTGCCTGGAAAAATCCCATGGATGGAGGAGCCTGGCAGGCTACAGTCCATGAAATCGCAGAAAGTCAGACATGACTAAACGACTTCACTTTATCCACTCATTCAGGGAAGACCTCACTGAAAAGGTGACATTTGAGCAAAGGCCTGACAGTATAAAGGGATGAACCTCTGGATATCTGGGCAAGAGACTTGTACCAGCAAGACCAGCATGGGCAAAGGCCTGGGAATTGTGACCAGATTGGTTAGAACTTGAGAGCTGGTGGATATGATCTTTCCATGGCCATGGAGGGACTGCGTGAGTTTAGGTGGAACTGGGACATACTGGTTTAGGTGAAATTGGAGAAATCATTTACCCTTGTCTTCCATTTGGCTGACAGATGGCTACACAAACCTTGCTGACTGAACCAGGCTTTTAATATCTAGTCAAGTCTTCCTCAAAGTAAGGCAGCCTGCAGGAGACCATATAGAAGAATTGAGAAGACTGAAATCACCTAGGAGTTTGGGACTTCAGAGTGGGAGATTGTGGGGGTTGGGAAGATGAGTTTTGGAAAGATAATGGGGAAATATTAGACCTCCTTCATAAGTACTCAGTAGCTAACTAGTTCCTTCCTCATTTCCATTGCTTATGTTCTGTAAACAATCTGAATGCTTCACCTTACCCATTATTATTTTTATTTTTTGGCTGTGCCATGCAGTTTGTGGTACCTCAGTTCCCCAACCAGGGATTGAACCTGGGCCACTACAGTGACAATACCAAATCCTAACCACTAGGGCACCAGGAAACTCTTCCCCCACCCCCTCATTCCTTATTCTTAGGAAGAATTTTACTGCAAAGTGGACTGAAACCATTTTTCTGAATAGCTCTTCAGAAACTGACTGCCTGTTCGGAGTCTTTCTCAACTCTGAGATCTGTTGGTCATGTGCTTAACTGACCTTTCTCCCTGTGACAGAGCATTTCATGCCAAAAGCTCCAATAGAAGTGATTTCAGGGTACAGGGCTCCATACCCAGCCAGTGCCCTCTACCTGTTTCTGGTAGTATTGCTTTCTCCTGTATGGGTTCACAGGACCAAGTCTATGGAGTACTAGTCACACTTGAATCTGCTGGCAGAACCTATGGGTCAGGTCCTCGTGCTGAGATTATGCTTGCCATTTCCAGGTGGATGGTATACCGTCAAGTCATGGACAGCTCCGAATGTTTTCATGCTGCCCACTTCCAGAGATACCTTTCCAGTGCCCTGGAAGCCCAACAGAACCGCTCTGCCCGCCAGTCAGCCTATGTCCGCAAGAAGACCAGACTACTGGTGGTATTACAAGGGTGAGCCCTGGAAGTGTTTTGGGAATAGTGGGGTAGTGTGGTGACCTTGCCATTATTTCATGTGTGGTTGACTTGGGGCACAGAATGAACTCCACATATGCACGAGAAGTGTCTTTAGCAAACAGGAACCCCTCTGGCCCAGAGTGACTGGTGAAGATCACACCCAAGTTTCAAGTTTGGCCTCAACATCACATATCCTCAGAAGGCAGAGAATTGGGGAGGAGGTTTTCTGGCAAGATTCTTTGTTAATTCTTCTAACAGTAATGGTCCCTAAGCCTTTTCCTTTGCCACCGAAACATGCAAGCTTCAGCTTTTTCAGTCCTCCTCCTGTGGAGTTGCAGACAGTCCCCACACTCTAGTCTCAAGCCCCATCCACAAAGTGGCTAGGAAGGAGGAAGCAGGCGCATCGTCCCTTGGGCCCACAGGAGAACATGTCAGATCAGGAAAACATGGGCTGTGCTCTTCCCTGCTGTCATTATAGTTGGTAATAAAGAAGCTTTTTGGCAATTCTCACAAAGTGCTTTTGTGCTGTGCTGTGGTGTTTTGTTTTGTGCTCATAATAATTAGTATTTGCAACTGGCTAATTATTTCCAGTAAAGAATAGGCCCAGTTCCAAAGCCCTATTTGGTCTCTTGGATGTGATGGTAAGAATTGGAGGAAAGCCAGGCCAGTGGTGCTGCAGGAGGCAAACGGGAATGTGTCCCCTGCCAGGCCATCTTTTCTCTTATTTAGATCTTGTTCTTACATCTGCTTTGGGCTTCCCTCCTGTTGACCCTACTTGTGGGCTTAGGTTGTGGAAGCCACGGAACAAGAAAGTTAGAAACCACTTGTTTCCATCATCTCTAATAATCAAAAAAATAGCTTGGCCCAGTTTTGTCACCTCCTGCCACCTTTTCAGAGTTGAACATCAGTGGGGGTGTGGACTTGGAGTCAAATTTGGTACCTTGACATTGTATAGCTGAGGTCATTTCCATCTTCTATTACTTTAGAGAGTATTGTTGACTCCCCGTCTCTGACTGTACAAATCTGCTAAGTGCCAGCTGTCCTGGCTGCTCTGGACTTCAGTGACAGTGTATGGCAACCCACTTGTACTCTCAGAACCAGCAGTTGCCCAGTCACTGCCCCAGTACACTAGGAACATCAGGTGGATTTCCTGCTGTGTTGCCCTCTATGACAGTGTTCTTACAGATGGGGCCCATTCCCTTGAGGCTCAGCAGGGAACACATGGCAGACTCAGTGTAGCTTGTCCAGCTCCTTGGAGCTGGACCTTTAAGCCCAGTATTGAGGTGAGGGGACATCCCAGAGGCTTCTCAAGTTGAGAATTTTATTTCTTGAATATAGCCTTTATTTTGATTTATAGAATTCTATGCAATTGGGCAGGGTTTTCTCTTGCCCCTACAGTGGCCTGGTCCCATTCTACTTACTGCTGCAGGTGAGCAGTGATGTTGAGCTTTGACACCAAATGGAATATTAGGTTGTTGTTTCAAAAATTGAATTAATGTATTTTTAAATAATAAAATTTTAGAAATGGTGGACAGATTAGTGGCTGCCAGGAACTGGGGATGGGAGTGGAGGGCAGGGTGGGAGGTGGGTATGGTTATAAAAAGGCAACACAGAGGGAGCTTTGTGGTATGAAACTGTTCAGTGTCTTTACTGTGGTAGAGGAGCCTGCACAGGTGACAGAATTGTATGGAACTGAATACATATACATATTAGTAGAACTGTAAAAATCTGAGTCTTAAAAAGTTAATTTTAAGGAATTTGAGGGACTGTGTTAGTTTATACTCTAGAATATTGTAAAATCATTCTTTAAATTATCTACATTTAAGACAAAATATCTTTCAAAAACAAAAGTTGAATTAATGTAAAATGAGGCAAAATTGCAGGCTTAAATTACAAATGTAAAATAGAGCTCAAAAGACATTTGTATGGAATATCTGTTGTATCAGAAGAAAGAAAGTTAAAGTCCTGCTGGGGTTCATTTGTTTTTTTTTTTTTTTTTTTTTTCATTTGTTTTTAAATAAAGAAAGTACTGATAAGAAAGAGGCAACATGAAGAGTTAGGTTTTTGCATTCATCATGCAGTTCGGGCAGTTCAGCCAAAGGGGCCAGGTACAGACTTAGCAGCTGGATCACTGTGCTCCCTGAAATGAAAGAGTTATTAAAGAAAACAGACCAATGCAGGAGCTCTTAGCTTGATTAGAAAATACCAAGTCCTGCCTCAGAGCCCCAGGGTCACCTGCAGGCTTCTCTGAAGTGGGTGGGCAGTAGAGTTCTTTCTTCCACTCACTCTTGCACAGTTAGAACTAATGGAACCTGGAAGTACAGGAACACTGTAAACTGCAGGGGCTCTAAATCGTGAGGTGACGTGACCCCAAGGAGGCCTGTTGCAGTCTCCTCTTTGGTTTCCTTCTACCCTTGCTCTACTCAGCCACTCAGCAGGCATTCCCCTCTTCTCCCACTCTGAAGCTCCAATTCAGTAAACTAACTACTCTCCTTTTTCCCCCTAGCTACACAGATGTTATTGATGTTGTCCAGGCTCTGCAGACCCATCCAGACTCAAATGTCAAGTCCTCTTTCACCATTGGTGCCATCACAACGTGCGTGGAGCCGCTGAGCTGCTACATGGAGCACAGGTACATACTTAGGACCACCTCCAGCCCACAGGATATGGTGTGTTTAAATGTACAGAAAGCTGTTTACTTCCCACCTACCAGCAGGTGATGCATTTTTATGTGTTTGTCTTTTGAAATGCATCAGTTTACCCTGGTGGTGTTTCTGTTTCTTAGTTCCTAAGTCATGTCCAACTCTTTGCAACCCTGTGGACTGCAGCATGTCAGGCTCCTCTGTCCTCCAGGGTCTCCCGTTTACTCAAATTCATGTCCATTGAATCAGTGTTGCTATCTAACCATCTCTTCCTCTCCTGCCCCCTTCTCCTTTTCCCTTCAGTCTTTCCCAGCATCAGGGTCTTTTCCAATGAGTCAGCTCTTCATATCAGGTGGCCAGAATATTAAGAGCTTCAGCTTCAGCATCAGTCCTTCCAATGAGTATTCAGGGCTTATTTCCTATAGAATTGACTGGTTTGATCTCCTTGCAGTCCACAGATTCTCAAGGGTCTTCTCCAACACCACAATTTGAAAACATAAATTCTTTGGCATTCAGCCTTCCTTATATTCCAGCTCTCACATCCCTACATGACTACTGGAAAAACTATAATTATGATCATACAGACCTTGGTTGGCAAAGTGACATCTGCTTTTTAATACACTGTCTAGGTTTGTTATAACTTACCTTGCAAGGAGCAAGCATCTTTTAATTTCTTAATTAGAATTGCTATCTGCAGTGATTTTGGAGTCCAAGAAAATAAAATATGTCACTGCTTCCACTTTTTCCCCATCTATTTGCCATGAGGTGGTGGAACTATATGCCTTGATCTTAGTTTTTTGAATCTTGAGTTTCAATCCAGCTTTTTTACTCTCCATATGGACTGGCATCTTCTCACCACTTTTCTTTATGCACTAAAAAGTCACCCTTCTAGGGTAGTGGGACTCTAGAAATAAATTCTCCCAGAAAAGAAGAACACCCATGGCAGGCTTTTCTTTTCTTCTTTACTGCAGGGAAGGGGCCTTCTGTAATAAGGCACTTGGAGTACCTCACAGATACTTTTTCATGTGGTTAAGCCATCTTAAAGCATCTTACCTCAGTTAATGACACTCATTCTCACTACTGACAAATGAACTTTTTTTCCCTACTTTGGAAATAATATGACAACAACAAAGAAAATTGGGTAATAATTCACCCATAATCTCACTAACTCAATGTAATATTATAATTTTTGTGAATTCCTTTTTTATCTTTTATGTGCATACTTTTTTTTAACAGTTGTGATATACATAAAGCTTTATATCTTTCTTAGGTTAACATATAAATACATAAGTGAACATATATCAGTCAGTCAGTTCAGTTGCTCAGTCATGTCCGACTCTTTGCAACCCCATGAACCGCAGCACACTAGCCCTCCCTGTCCATCACCAACTCCCGGAGTCCACCCAAACCCATGTCCATCGAGTTGATATGCCATCCAACCATCTCATCCTCCATCGTCCCCTTCTCCTCCTGCTCTCAATCTTTCCCAGCATCAGGGTCTTTTCCAGTGAATCAGCTCTTCGCATCAGGTGGCCAAAGTATTGGAGTTTCAGCTTCAGCATCGGTCCTTCCAGTGAACACCCAGGACTGATCTCCTTTAGGATGGACTGGTTGGATCTCCTTGTAGTCCAAGGGACTCTCAAGAGTCTTCTCCAACACCACAGTTCAAAAGCATCAATTCTTTGGTACTCAGCTTTCTTTATAGTCCAACTCTCACATCCATACATGACCACTGGAAAAACTATAGCCTTGACTAGATGGACCTTTTTTGGCAAAGTAATGTCTCTGCTTTTGAATATGCTGTCTAGGTTGGTCATAACTTTCCTTCCAAGGAGTAAGCGTCTTTTAATTTCATGGCTGCAATCACCATCTGCAGTGATTTTGGAGCCCAGAAAAATAAAGTCTGCCACTGTTTCCACTATTTCCCCATCTATCTGCCATGAAGTGATAGGACCATATATATGTTGCTGTATTACAGTGGTAATTACGTTTTGATTGGTTATGTAATCATTTTGTGTGTGTATGGCTATAATTGTCTTAACCCACTCTCCTCTGTTAGTCACATAGGATGTCTCCAACTTTTCACTATCATAAATAATGCGCTATGGGAACATCTTTATATAAATTTCTTAAATTTCAGACAATTTCCTTAGAATAGATTTATCAAAGATATATTATTATTCAGTTGTATGCAAAGAGCAGACTCATTTGAAAAGACCCTGATGCTGGGAAAGATTGAGGGCAGGAGGAGAAGGGGACGACAGAGGATGAGATGGTTGGATGGCATCACTGACTCAATGGACATGGGTTTGGGTGGACTCCAGGAGTTGGTGATGGACAGGGAGGCCTGGTGTGCTGCAGTTTATGGGGTCACAAAGAGTCGGACACGACTGAGCAACGGAACTGAACTGAACTGATGATCAATTTTATTACTCTATATTCACATTCCCAAAATGCTTTCTGAGTGGGTTTTATAGTTTATACTGCCTCAGTGGTATCTAGAATTATTTATTTCATCATCAGAGAAGTCCCCACTGAGAAGTTTCAGACACTACATTTTCCCTTTGTAGAGCTGTTTGGAGGGCTCCCCTGGTAGGTCAGCTGGTGAAGAATCCTGCAATGCAGGAGACCCCAGTTCAATTCCTGAGTCAGGAAGAACCCCTGGAGAAGGGATAGGCTACCCACTCCAGTATTTTTGGGCTTCCCTCATGGCTCAGTCGGTATAAAATCCCCCTGCAATGTGGGAGACCTGGGTTCGATCCCTGGGTTGGGAAGATTCCCTAGAGGAGGGTATGGCAACCCACTCCAGTGTTCTTGTCTGGAGAATCCCCATGGACAGAGGAGCCTGGCAGGCTGCAGTCCATGGGGTCACAGAGTCGGACATGACTGATTAAGCACAGCACACATATCACAGAGTTGTTTGGGGCTTCCCTGGTGGCTCAAATGGTAAAGAATCTACCTGCAGTGTGGGAGACACGGGTTCAGTCCCTGGGTGGAGAAGATCCCCTAGAGGAGAATGAGAAGGAACTGGCTACCCACTCCAGTATTCTTGCCTGTAGAATTCCAAGGACAGAGGCTGCAAAGTTTCCTTTCTCTGTAGCCTTTAGTAGAATATTTCTAAGAATGTATCCAAGATATGTTATCATGTGGTTTTTCTGATTAGTCCATATATCAATCATTATCATCTCCTGGCAACTGATTGATCTATCCTTAGATCTTCATCTGAAAAAGCTTCCTTCTTATTTGAGTCCCAAGTTGATATCTTTACACTTCTCATAGAAATTACATTAAAAATTACTACCCTAATCATCTTAAGTGATCCTACGAAATGCCTTTACCATTCTTCCTTCTCATTAGCTCTGCTTTCTCTAGGTTCTGCTTTCTCATTAAAGAAAAAAAAAAAAGCTATTTTTCCTTGTGCCTCAAGGTAGGTTATTGCAGTGAATTCTGAGCATCACCATTGTACTTTAGAATACTATGCGAACTCTTATATGCCACTTTTTCTACCATCCATGCCTCTTCTTTTTCTCAAGTTTTTAGTTAAAGATGAATAAAGCAGAAAGAGGTCTATCTAACATGGGACTGGACTCTATCAGAGATACTAACATAGAAAGGTAGGAAAAGATCGTAATAAGCAAAGAACTAGACGAGTACTATTCTACACCATCAAGAAAAAGTTAAGGAGAGAAACTAATAGAGTTGTGTGGGAAGAGTTCAAGGAAGAGATGTTAAAGGTCTGGGGAAATGGGAAGGCGGGATCTTCCTTATAGTAATGAAAATGTTTCTAAAATGAAATTGTGGTAGTGTTTGCACAGCTCTGTAAATTTACTAAAAAAAAAATCATTGAATCATACACTTTAAATGAGTGAATTTTGTGCTGTGCCGATTATATCTCAATAAAACTGTTAAATAGAAAGAATCAGGGACTTCCCCATGGCTCAGTGGTAAAGAATCCACTTGCCAGTGCTGTAGACACTGGTTCAATCCCTGATCCAGGAAGATCTCATATGCCACAGGGCAACTAAGCTTGTGCTCTGGAGCCAGTGAGTCACAGCCACTGAGCCCACATGCTGCAGCTACTGAAGACAGTGTGCTCTAGAGCCTGTACTCCACAGCAAGAGAAGCCTGCTCATTGCAACTAGGGAAAACCTGCACAGCAACAAAGACCCGGCACAGCCAAAACATAAATTAAAAAAAAACTCATTGCACATCGAATCAGAAGTTACTGATTCAGTCCCTGCTTGGGGAACTAGGGTCCTGCATGCCCTGTGATGTGGTCAAAAAAAAAAGACTAGAATGTTATTAAATAACATTAATCTCATTCCACTAAGAAAAGAATTAGAGTGGGAAGGAGGTTCAGGAGACAAGAGGAAGGGGAAATATGTATACTTATGGCTGATTCACAATTGTCATATGGCAGAAATTGTAAAGCATTTATCCTCCAATTAAAAATTTAAAAAGCAGTCACACATTTACTTAAAGTCTAAAATGAATTGAAAAAGGTAATCATATAGAAAAACGTAGAACACTCTAATTGTAAGATTTTTTAAATGGTTGGTAAATTTCTTTAATTTCTGATATAAAACTTAAAAGGTGCAACTATTAAAGTAAATATAACATGGACTTCCTTGGTGGCGCAGTGGATAAGAATCCACCTGCCAGTGCAGAGGAGACTGGTTCAATCCCTGGTCTGGAGATTCCACATGCCACAGAGTAACTAATCCTGTGTGCCACAACTACTGAACCTGTACTCTAGAGCCCATGAGCAACCTCTGAGCCTTCGTGCTGCAACTACTGAAGCTTGTATGCCTTGGAGCCCATGTTCCACAGCAAGAGAAGGCTCCTCAGTGAGAAGCCAGCTCAGTGAGAAGCCACGCACCACAGCAGAGTGTGACCCCCACTCACCGCAGCCAAAGTCCACAAAAAGCCACAAAGACTTAGCGCATTCAGAAAATAATTATAACAAAACATCCTAATGGATACACAATACATATATGTATTTATTAAAGTATTATTAAATGACAGAAGTAGTAAAAAGATTAAGTGACCAGTGTTAACCCCATACATTTGTAAAAAGAAAAAAAGTCCAGGAATTCCCTGGCAGTCCAAGAAACCTAGATGTCCATCAACAGATGAATGAATAAAGAAGTTGTGGTACATATACACAATGGAATATTACTCAGCCATAAAAAGGAATGGATTTGAGTCACTTCGTGAGGTGGATGAACCTAGAGCCTGTTATACAGAGTGAAACAGGCAGTGAAAGTACCAAACCCATGGCCTGGGCTCGATCCCTGGTCGGGGAACTAAGATCCCACAACCCACATGTCATGTCCCAAAAAAAAGAAAGAAAAGAAATCCTTATAAGGCAAACTGTGGTAGATTAAAATTCTGGCCATAGCAAAAGCAGCCCTTCCCATCAGGACTTAAGGTGAATCTACTTTTCACCCTTTGAATTTTGGCTCAGGCATTGTGACTTGGCCTTGGCCAGTGGGTCCTCAAGAAGCATGAAACAAGCCAAGGCTTGAAAAGCATTTTACACTTTGGGGCTTGCCCTCTCTTGCTTCTGGGAGTTAAGAACCACCAAATGAAGAGGCTGCTGGAGGGTGAAAGACAATGTGGATAGAGAGCCCCAGCCATCTATTCCTACCATCTAGACCAAGACCACTGTTGGGCCTGTGAGTGAGACCATCTTAAAGAGTCATCACCCCTGCTAAACTATACCCATTCAACCTATAGAACCATGAGAAATAATAAATCATTATTTTAAGCCACTTAGTTTTGGGGTGATTTATTATGCTGCAACTTGTGTAGAAAAATAGGTACTTTTTTTTCCCCAATACTGTTGATAGGAATGTAAAATGATTTAATCTCTTTGGAGTCAAATATGGCCATTCCATTGCTGGAATTTTATTATACAGTCATATTTTTAGAAATGTGCAAAGATATATATGTTTTGGGGTATTTGTTTCAGGCAGAATTTTTATTTTTTATTTATATATATTTTTAAATTTGTGAGTTTAAATTTTATTCAGGGACTTAACTGAGGACTATAGTCCAGGGCACAGGTCTGAGGAATTCAAGCAGAATTTTTAATTCTGAACTGTAGAGCCCACTCCAGCATGTTTAGTTGGGGAGAAATTTACTAATGGACAGTATAGCTTGAAAAGCCTCTAGGAGGGTCAGACGGTATTGATGAGGCATCCAGGTGGAACACTCAAACTTCCTGTAGCGCTGCCCCAGTGAGATCCCCCTCGGGCTGTCTGAGGCTATGTCAGTCACTTCTTCCACCAGAAAATGGAGTCTGCTTCCCATGCTGCTGCTGCTGCTGCTAAGTCGCTTCAGTCGTGTCCGACTCTGTGTGACCCCAGAGATAGCAGCCTACCAGGCTCCCCCGTCCCTGGGATTCTCCAGGCAAGAACACTGGAGTGGGTTGCTATTTCCTTCTCCAGTGCGTGAAAGTGAAGTCGCTCAGTCGTGTCCGACTCTTTGCGACCCCATGGACTGTAGCCTACCAGGCTTCTCTGCCCATGGGATTTTCCAGGCAAGAGTACTGGAGTGGGGTGCCATTGCCTTCTCCTCTGCTTCCCATGCATTGCCTCATTTACTGTGTTCTTTGCCACATGGAGTCTCTTTGGTAAAACTTAAGTTGTATGCTTGTACCAGATGGCAGGAAAGGCCAGAAAAGCAGTTTTCTGCCATTTACTTGAAGGACAGGCTTCCTCAGTCCAAGTCTGGGAAAAGTGTTTAGAAGGTATCAGTCAGTTAGTCAGTCAGTCATATGGGCAGTCTGAAATATAATAGATGTGCTCTACAGTGTTCAAGACAATAACGTTAATATCAAATGGAAATAACCCAAATGCTCATTAGTAAGTGACTGGTGCAATTTGAGGATGGAAGCAGGTGGCACAGTGGTAAAAAATCCACCTACCAGTGCAGGAGACGTAAGAGATGCAGATTTGATCCTTCGGTTGGGAAGATCCCCTGGAGAAAGAAATGGCAACCCACTTCAGTATTCTTGCCTGGAAAATCCCATGGACAGAGGAGCCTGGCAGGGTATAGCCCATGGGGTCACAAAAATTCAGACACAACTTAGTGAATGAGCATGTGTAATGGAATACTATGCAGGCATTTTTAAAAATTAGGTAGATTTTTATGTACCGATATGGAAAATGCCCATAATACTTTGTGAAGTGAGAAAAGGAAATCAGCAAAACAATATGTATTCTTTAAATGTCTATTTGACTAAACATAGAAAATATCTGGAACAATACATCCCAAACTGTGAATAGTGGTTTCTTCTGGGAAGTGGTTAGTCCCTTGGGGGCAGATGTTGGATGATGTGTAAAACATTTGCTATTTTATAGTATCATGTATATTGCTTCTTTTAATATACAGCTTTATTGAAATTTAATACACATATCATAAAAGTCACTGTTTTAAAATGTCCCTTTCAGTCACTCCCCATTTCTTTTTTTTCCCAATCCCTGGCAACTAGTCTACTTTCTGTTTCTATGGATATGCTTATTCTGGATATTTTCGTATATGTTGCCTTTTGTGCCTGGCTTCTTTCAAGGCTCATCCATGCTGTGGCACGTGTCAGTGTTTCATTCCTTTTTATGGACAAGTATTCTATTGTATGGATATATCACATCTTTTTTACCCACTCATCAGTTGATGGACATTAAGAGTTTTTTACATCTTTTGGCTATCATAAATATACTACTATGAATGTTTATGTTTAAGTTTTAATATGGTCATGTTTTCTGTTCTCTTGGGTAGAATTGCTGGTTCATATAGTAACTATTTAACTTTTGGAGGAACTGCAAACTGTTATCCAAAGCCATTACACCATTTGCATCTTCAACAACAATATATGAGGGTTCCCGTTTCTCCATGTCTTCACCAGTACTTGTTATTGTCTGTCTTCAATCAGTTTAGGGGCTTTACAGTTTAGGGGCTTTCCTAGTGGTCCAGTTAAGTATCTGCCTTGTAATGCAAAAGAAAGAGGAGGAAAAAAATGTATTACAGTTTAGGAAGGAGGATGATGTGTATAGAAGGAAAGGAATTGAGCTATCATTTGTTTTCTGCTGTTTTTTAGACAGTGTGATGCTTTACCTCTTTCAGTCCTCAAAATCCCTTTAAGTATTTTGGGAGGCATTTAAGGTAAGCATCATTACCATGTTTTACTGTGAGGAAGCTGATGCTCAGAAAAGTTAAATAATTTCCCGAATGCCACATCCATGGCATGTACACAGTCAATCATGATATGGGGTACTATAAGAAAAATTCATGTAATTTTACAAGAATTGTTTAAAACAGTGATATCTCAATGAGAAGTTGCATAAGTGTGCAAGTCTGTGTGTTCTGAGTATTTACTTTGCAGCTCTTTAAAGTGCTTAATGACCCTCTAACCTGTTAGAGGTTTAAAACATGAGCTTCCAACCTGTGACTGTATAAGATGCATTGAGAGGGAGCATTGCTCAGCTTCGTCTCAGATGCTACTGGTATGAATTGCTGTGCGCTTCTGCGGGAAAGCAAGCAGGACACTGAGAAGGGCTTTTAAGGCATATACTGTAAAGTCACAGGAACATCATCAAAAACCTATAAATAATCAATGCTGGAGAGGATGTGGAGAAAAGGGAACATCTTACACTGTTGGTGGGAATGTAAATTGACACAGCCACAATGGAGAACAGTTTGGAAATTTCTTCTAAAAACTAGGGATAAAACCTACCATGTCATCCAGCAATCCCACTACTGGGCATATACCCTGAGAAAGCCATTCTAAAAGACACATGTACCCCAGTGTTGATTGCAGCATTGTTTACAGAAGGCAGGTCATAGAAGCAATCTATCTGTCCTTTGATAGATGAATGGATAAAGCAGTTGGTAGTACATATATATACAATGGAATACTATTCAACCATAAAAAGGAATGAATTTGAGTCAGTTCCTAGTGAAGTGAATGAACCCAGAGCCTGTTATACAGAGCGAAGTAAGTCAGAAAGAGACAAATGTCGTACATTAACGCGTATATTGGAAATCTAGAAAATGGTCTTGATGAACCTGTTTGTAGGACAGCAGTAGAGACAAAGACATGAAGAACGGACTTGTGGACACAGTGAGGGAGGGAGAAAGGGAGACGAACTGAGAGAGTAGCACTGAAGCATATGTAAAATAGATAGCCAGTGAGAATTTGCTGCGTGACACAGGAAGCTCAACCCAGTGCTCTGTGACAGCCTAGATGGGTGGGATGGGGTGGGGGGTGGGACAGAGTTTCAAGAGGGAGGGGTCATATATATATACCTATGGCTGATTCATCTTGATGCATGGTAGAAACCAATACAACATTGTAACACAGTTATTCTCAAATTATAAATAAATTTTAAAAATAAAGTTATAGGCACTTACTTGATGGAGACAGACATTTTCTAAGAATGCATTCGTGGATTTTCCTGGTCGTCCAGTGGTTAAGAATCTGCCTGCCAGTGCAGAGAACATGGGTTCAGTCCCTGGTCTGGAAAGATTCTACATGCTGTGGGGCAGCTAAGTCTGAGCACTGTAGCCACTGAAGCCCAGGTGCCCTACAGCCTATGCTGTGCAACAAGAGAAGCCACTGCAATGAGGAGCCAGCACACTGCCACTAGAGAGTAGCCCCTACTCACCACAACTGAAGAAAGCCTGTGCGTAGCAGTGAAGACCCAGCACAGCCAAAATTAAATAATTGTTTTAAAGAATACATGTGCTCTGCAGCTGACCCTTCAGTGGACTGTGAATGCAGTGAAGTCAGTGAGCTCTATTCTTGGGGGACTTAACTGAGGATCTCTCTCCCTTTGTTCTGGGGTTCCTAACCTTAATCAGAGCACATCGGGGTTCCTCTATAAAATTCTTTAGAAACCATGAAGGAATCAGGCAGGTGAACTAGATCCACAGCCCAAAGTTGTACTTAGCCAAGTGGCTCACTCATCCACCAAATTTGGTTCCAAATGGTGTGTGTCTGACCATTGTCAAAAATCAAATTAAAAGATGAAGATTTGCCACCACCAAGGAAATTGCAAGAGAAAAACTCCCCTAAGTGTTTTGAATAGCATTAATACCTGCCAACTAGACAAGCAACAATTCAGAGGGTGACTTCAGCAAGCATCTTACTTGCAGGGGTAGACAACACATGAGCTTTGTGGTGTTAAACAAACCTGGGCCCCTGTGTAAACCCTCCCATTTCCTAGCTGCATGTAGGACCTTGGGCCAAGTGCTTAGCTTGCTTAGCCACCATGAACCCAGTGTTTGCAACTTTTAAGTATGCAAGGCACAGGGTGGACATGAGAATAAAATTGTATATGTGAACTGCTTGCCCAGTGCCCAGTCCATAGTAAAAGCCTTTGATAAAAGATAGCTGTTCTCATTAGTATTGGCTTTCTTCACCAAGAAGAGCACTGTGGTGTTTTAGAAGTTTTAAAACACTAAGAATATTGAGTTATTCTTTGGAGCTTACTACAGAGCTACAGTTGTTAACTCATACTTTGAATTAGTCACCCTCAATCTATTCAGTCAGTCTCCTACATTTCATTCACCATTCGAGCTTAGAATAAGGTTAAAGGGTGCAGGGTCTTCTGTGGTGGTCCAGTGGTTAAGAATCCTTGTAATGCAGGGGATGCAGGTTTGACCCCTGACCCATGAACCAAGATCCCACATGTTGTGGAGCATCTAAGCCTGTGCGCCACAGCTAGAGAGTCTGCATGCCATAATGAAAGATCCTGCCTGACACAGCTAACACCAGACACAGCCAAATAAACAAATGCTTTTTAAAAAAGATTAAAGGGGAACCTGGATTTAGTTGTGCACATAACAGGAAATATGGCAACTTTGTTGTTGAAGGCCCTTGGCAGAATTAGGCAAGTGTAATTTTTCTTATCTTCCTTTGAAAGTTCCCCTGTACTAACAAGACAGTATCTCTTCAGGGTAAAAGAAAAAGACCAATCTCTCTTTCTCCATTTCCTATAGTTTCGGGCGTTGAACAAGGATCAACAGTCTCAAGTTCAACAGACCATGTTGGGACTTTTTTAGGGTTTCTGGCTTAGGGAACTCTGGTTCAAAACTGTGAATACCTTTTGTATAACCATGGCTATCTTTAATGTTCAGTGTTGCCTGCCAGTTGCCCCACTAAGTAAGCCATTTTATATGTTGGTGATAGTCAAAATTTTGTGAGAAATCAGTGAAAATTCTGAGGTTAATTGTTTTAAATATTTGTTTTCTCTCCGTAGATTCCTGTTTCCTAAATTTCTTGACCAGTGTTCGCAAGGTAAGCAATGTGCTCTACATCCTGCTTGCATGCCTTTCAAATTCTGTTTAGATGCAACAGACTTTCCATGTTCCCACCTGCCATTCTAAAATCTAAAACAAAACTGATCCAGGGAAAACTGTGGCATTTTTTGCTGTTATCTTGTTTGATAGGCAGGTTTCTTCCAAGAGTTTGTCTCAATGATAATAAATTGCCATGTCAACACCTCTTTTGAGCTGTGCTTAACTCTGCCCTCCCTTCCAACTAATGTCAGTTGACTCAATGAGTATTCCTAGCCTGTGAATCAGCAAGATTTTGATGTATTTCTCCTGTCCCATGAGTGCAGAGTATGGCCCAGTACAACCTTCTCCTTTAACCGTCTGCTGCATACACTGAGATTTTCCACATCTGCTTTATAATATATAGAAAAATCCACCCATCTTGTAGGTTGTACTCACCCTTGCGTTGTCCTACCATCTGGCAGTCTGGAAGCAGCACTTTTTAGTCAGATTAGCTATAGTGGCTGGAGACCCAGAGTAAATTTTAAATTTCCTACAGTAGTGATAAAATGCTTATTGTTGTCAGAAGACCTGGGTTCTGGGCTTCCTGAAGCAGCCCAGCAAGTGGAAATCAGATGGAAGAAAACTCAGTGTCCCCAGCACAGGTTTTCCCTGCTGATCCCATTGCCAGTCTGCAGGGAATGGGGACAACAGAGCATTAGCAGAGCTGTTGTCTTGGGAAAGAGCTGAGCTGGAGGCTGTGCAGAGCAGGAGACTGGGTCACTGGAGAGAAGAGTGTATGTTTTTGGCTGCTGCACTGAGGAGTCTCAGGTCCACCTTTTTAGAGGCCCTTGTTGCTTTTTAGGCACTGCACCCTAGAAGCAGAGTTGAATGGAGGTTGGCTGGGTCTATCCACAGTGTCCACCCAAGGTAGATCAAAGAGATTTTTGGGGGGTCTGGGTCAATAGGATGTAGTAACAGGCTGGATGGGGGACATTGAAACAAGAAGTATCTGGAATGACTTCTAGGTTTCTGGCTTGGGAGATTGGGAAAGTTGATGGTACATATCCTTGAAATAGACTACATAGGAAAAAACATAGGTCCAGGAGATAACCAAGGAGAGCTGTCTGGTCCTTTGTTAAATGCTTGGAAGTCATCATCAAAGCCAAGGGTGTGGGCTATAGTCCACCCCATGTCCACCACATGATCACACGATGTTTGACACCCTGGTGCCCCTTGGCTCCTTGACACTTTCCTTCAGCGGCCTTCTCCCTTTTTTGCATGTGGGGAAAGCGATCAGGCTGCCTTGGCAAAGAACCTTAGGGAAGTGCTCTGTCTTTACCATCCGTGAACCTGGGCCAATATTACAAGAGGATAGCCCTTTTAAGCCAAGACAGAATGAGATCTGTCTGGCATTTGGTAGGCATATTTCATTAACACAGCCTTCCAACTCATTCTTCAAAGGCAATGTATGTCAACTCTGCTTATATAAAGAAAGCTAGGGGGAATTCCCTGGTGATCCAGTGGTTAGGACTTGGTGCTTTCACTACCACAAACCAAGTTTAATCCCTGGTCAAGGAACTTAAAAAAAAGAAAGCTAGGGATGTGATCAGATGTGGGCAGGTGCCTTTGAGGCCATATATCCTGTTTTCTGAAGTGCAAGGGGCTGGTTAAGTGTTAGTGCCTTAGTAAACATCTTCCCCTTACATCTGGGCACAGAGGACCCTATAGACTAATCTGACCTGGTTCACCATGAGCGCTAGCCTTCTGGGAAGACAGGAGATAAGGGCAAGTATTTCTTTCTCCTCGGAGATTTAGTGCCTCTCTTAAAGGTGGAATCTGCCACCGGTAGACAAACATTTCATGTCCCAAGGGAGCATTTGCCTCCTTTGCTCCTGTTCCTAAGCCAAGCTCTGATTCATTGCTTTTATAACAAGGGATTATTTTACAGTGAGAAAAGCGCTGTATAGCAACCACAAAATGATGTGTATTACAGAAATCCAAGAATTAGGGAATAATCTCAATGCTTAAACGACCAGCACGGCTCATTATAATGCTAGCTTTAAAGCAGAGAACAGACATTTTGCTCCCATGACCTGCTTTTAGAAGTATCTATATAGTGGAGGAAATGGCAGCCCACTCCAGTGTTCTTGCCTGGAGAATCCCATGGACAGGGGAGCCTGGCTGGATACAGCCCATGGGGTTGCAAAGAGTCAGACACAACTTAGCAACTACATAGATATAGAAGACAAACTGGTGGTTACCAAAGGAGAGACCGAAGTGTGGTGGGGCAAATTATGTGTATGGGATTAAGAGATAAAAACTTCTATGTATAAACAGCAACAAGTTTATATTGTATCAGATAAACAATTATAGCCACTATTGTATAATGATATTCAATGGAGTATAATCTGTAGAAATACTAAATCACTGTGCTGCACACGTGAAACTAGTATAATATTGTAAATCTTCTATACTACAATTTAATAATAAAAAATTATAAAAAAAGAAATATCTATAGATAGACGAAGTGAGGTTTGATTTCTTCTAGGCTGCTGGAAGCCTTTACCCAGACTGGGATGGTCAAACAGACCTCAGAGATGTTTCTCCACTCTTGGGAATGGGCCAGGCCAGGCTGCCTGCTCACTCACAGCCCAGACTCGTGAGGCATTGGCTAAATCAGAGTATCCATTCCTTTGTACATAGCAGGAGGATGGCCCAAGCTGGATGAAACTGCCCACAATGGCCTCTTCACCTTGTGCTCCAGATAACTGCTGTACCTTGCCTTAATGATGGCATTTCCTCTTGGCAGGTAGCAGTTTGCATAGCTGGCCTAAGGAATGCTGGGGATAATCCTTTTGCTTGTTTCTCCATAAAGCAAAGCCCCTTTTCTATGTCCAATTCCTGACCTAGAATCCAAAGCCCACAGGGTTTGTCTACATGATACTCATGGGGCAAACAGAACTTTGAGCAAGGTGTCTGTCAGAGACTCAGACCCTAACTTTTTCTCAGGCACGTCAAGCCTGTGCTTGTGATTCTGGTGCTTGCTGCTCAGGTTGGCACGTTTGCAATAGACTGACTCTTCAGTTTCTTTTGCCCAAGAAGATACTAAATAGAATCCAAGGGCTTTGCAGATCTCTCAGCCTTTCCTGGCTCCTCACTGCAAGATACACCACTGCTATTCTTGTCTTCACCCTGGGACTTTCATGGACCCTTGCAGGAGCTGGCTCTCATAACTGCCCTCTCTGGAATGTGCTGACCCTTCTAGAACCCTACCTCCTTCCCCACTGTGCCACATTCTGGGCCTGGCTGCCTAGTCTTGTCTTACTTAGTTTCCAGAGGCCCCAGCCACTTCCTGTAGCTGCACCAGGACATGGAGTTCTGGCAGTAAGCTCACCAGACTGTCCTCATTGCCTGCCCGCAGCCTCCAGAGTGACCTTATTTTAAATGGGAGTGGGAGCACAGGCACTACCAGTGTCATCTTTCTTAGGAGGCTTCTCTGACACTCGCTGCAGATGGTCCATCTTAATGTTAAAGCTTATGACAAGGAAGGCATGTGAGGAGCCTTTTTAATATAGAATAAACAAAAACTAGACATATTCTACATTTGAATTTCTAAGTCTTATGCTATTACCATATCTAGGCCATACCTGAAAACCTAGGGGATAGAAGTTTTAAGTGTAGAAGAATTTGTTAAGAAAATATGGTTTTGTATATTCCTGTATGCTTGTATATGCATAGACCATCTGAGGAGACATATCCGAAATCTGCTTATTACTGGTTGCCTCTGGGGAGAAGTAAGGTTCAGGGTGCCAGAGAAGGGAAGAAGAAACTTTATACTGAACCCATTCACACCTTAATGAATTTTGTACTAAAATATGTATATCTAATCTTAGCTACCTTTTAAAATGGCTATCTGATGAATGATACTTGCTCAGACTTGCAAGTGGGAAAATTTTTGGCATGTGGGTACCCACAGCTTAGTTGCGACGTTGGACTGCAAAGAGATCCAACTCAGTCAATCCTAAAGGAAATCGACCCTGAATATTCATTGGAAGGACTGATGCTGAAACTGAAGCTCCAGTACTTTGGCCACCTGATGTGAAGAGTCAGCTCATTGATGCTGGGAAAGATTGAAGGCAAGAGCAGAAAGGGACAACAGAAGATGAGATGGTTGCATGGCATTATCAACTTAATGGACGTGAGTTTGAGCAAACTCTGAGAGATGGCGATGGACAGGAAAGCCTGGCATGCTGCAGTCCATGGAGTCACAAAGCGATGGATATGATTTAGCAACTGAACAATTACAACATAACCTTTGTGTGTGCCTTGTCCCCGTCGTAACACATGACCATTGACATGAATCTCCTAACCCCTGCTCCCTGGTTGTGAATGGAATATGGTTATGAGGTTAAAATCAATCTTTAGAGTTTGGGAACACTTTTTAAATACAATTGGTGAGAGGAAGTATCCCTGACTTCTGCCCTGGAGTAGGGGCAGAGGCCGAGGCCAAGGCCAAGGCCAGGGGTCCTAGAAGCTGCTTTCAAACTAGTGATAGCCACTCATCTAAACCATGGGCTCAGTACTTTAGGCTGGTGAGAGTCACGTGACTTAGCTTCCTGCATGTTGCTGTGGCTAACTAAGGTCCACGTGCAACAGCAGTCCCTGTCAGTCTGAGGAATGGATCAGTCCAGTCTCCTTGGTGTAGATGATGGTCGTGGTAGTAGTGTCAGGTTACGTTTAATGAGTTCTTTCTTTCTGTAGCCTGTGATAAGCATTTCACTGAGAACCTGGAGGTACATGTTCCCATCTAACAGAGGAGGATTTAGGGCTCAGAGAGAAAGTTGAGCAGTTTGCCTAATGTTACCTATGAATAATTAGTAGAACCTAGAATTCAAACTCAGATTTTCTTGACTCTAAAAACTCATGCTTTCATCTTTATGCTGTCTTCTTACAAATAAGAAGAAGACAAATAAAAATATAAATCATATTTTAAGCATCACCCATGTTATTCAAAGGAGCTCTCCTAAGTTTAGAGAAAGGGAGACAGCAGGGTGACATGAGGGGAGGATTGGGGTAGTAAGGTATTAGAGAAGATCTTAAAGAAGAAGTAAGCTAGTGAACAAAGTACAGAACAGTATAATATGCCACTAATCATGGAGGAAATGTATATATACACATTTGCTTGTATAAACTCAGCATATACGTGGGAGAAGACTCTGGTAAATGTGGTTGTCTTCAGGGAGAGGTAATAGGTAGCTGGGGAGAAAGAGAATTTGTTTTCTCTTGTGAACCCTTCCATGCATTATGACCTTTGCCTTCAGAAACTAAGTATAGCTAATTTTTTTAAAAAACCAAACACTTTACTGAAGTAAATAGTATTGGCAAGAGTCCTCTGTACTGAGTACTCATTATTCAGAGTCCTGTAGTTACACAGTTACTTAGGAAAGCTGAAGTCTTACAACTTAGAGACATTATGAAGTAATTATTTATAAAACTGGTCTCTTTTAGTGAAAAGATTAATGATGAGCATTAAATCTTTTTAGATACAAAACTAATTACAGTATCTATGAGAATGCTATTACAAAATAGAATATAAATGTCAAAAACCTATAAATGAACTCATATTTAATAAAATATTAGGAAGCAGTAAGATAGATTATCTGTACATTTTCTCAAGTGGAAGATCAGTAAATTTTAAAGCTGTTAAATCAAGTTATAAAGAGTGTTTATACTCTTTAAAGATATAAAAATATCCACTTGGAAAAACTATAAAATTATTAATATAACCAGCCAGAATGTGATGGTGGAGAAATGGGATGAATTTAAAGGTATATGAACTTCCCTGTCTCATGAGGAAAACTCAAAAGACATTGTTTAAAGGTGACAGGATAGCTATCGTAAGAACTTAGACTATACTTATCAGAAGGAACCCAGAAAACAATGTAGAATCATACTGGTAAAGGTTTACAAAAATGTTTTTAAACAGAATTCAACATAAACAAGGTGATAGAACCAAAGTATCATTAAATATAAGTGGCATGTGCTGTGCACTCAGTCATGTCCAACTTATTGTGACCCCGTGGACCGTGGCCCACCAGGCTCCTCTCTGTCCATAGAATTCTCCAGGCAAGAATACTGGAGTGGGTTGCCATTTCCTTCTCTGTAAGTGGGTTAAACACCTGTCAAAAGAAAAATTATCTCAGATTAAACCAAAAAATCAACTCTAAATTATATAATGATCTATACAAGATCATCTAAAACTAAGGATGGTGATAAAAGAATGGGCAAAGATATAACAGACGAATGCAAACAAAAAGACGTGATGTTAGTAACGCCAGAGTTGAATTTGTAATTGTTGTTCAGTTGCTAGGTCTTGTCTGACTCTTTGCTATCCGAAGGGCTGCAGCACACTAGGCACCCCTGTCCTTTACTGTCTCCTGGAGTTTGTTCAGGTTCATGTCCATTGAGTTGGTAATGCTATCTATCTCTTCCATGGCCACCCCTCCTCTAAGGGAGGACATAATCTTAGTTTTTTGTATGTTGAAGTTTTATGCCAGCTTTTTCACTTTCTTCCTTCACGTTCATCAAGAAGTTCCTTACTTCCTCTTTGCTTTCTGCCATTAATGTGGTATCATCTGAATATTTGAGGTTGTTGATATTTCTTCCAGGAATCTTGATTCCAGCTTGTGCTTCATCCAGCCCCTCATTTTGCATGATTTACTCTGCATATAAGTTAAATAAGCAGGGTGACAATATACAGCCTTGATCTTTTATCTTCTTCATCCACTAATGTACACTTAGGTTGTTGTTGTTTCTATAGCTCGGCTATTGTGAATAATGCTGCAATGAACATGGATATGCAAATAGCTCTTCAAGATAGTGATTTCATTTCTTTCTGATATAAGCCCAGAAGTGGAATTGTTGGATCTTGTGGTGGTTTTATTTTTAATTTTTTGAGGACTCTTCATCCTATTTTTCATAGTAGCTGTACCACTATAGCGTTTACATTCCCAACAACAGGGCACAAGTTTCCCTTTTCTCCATATCCTCACCAACTCTTCTTATTTCTTGTCCTTTTGAAAAACATAGCCATTCAAACAGGTGTGAGGTGCTATCTCATTGTGGCTTTTTAAAATAACAAATTAAGCATTCAACTTAAGTTTGAAAAAGAACAAGAACTTAAAAAAAAAAATTGAAGCTGTAAAACAGTATCTAGCCTGTTAAGGAACACTATGGAGATTCTATTAGCCAAATATAGACTACAAGACAGAGAAGGCAATGGCACCCCACTCCAGTACTCCTGCCTGGAAAATCCCGTGGACAGGGGAGCCTGGTGGGCTGCCGTCTGTGGGGTCACACAGAGTCAGACACGACTGAAGCGACTTAGCAGCAGCAGCAGACTACAAGAAATATACAAGAAGCAGTTCTTCAACAAATAAATCACAGAGAAATAAAGAGAAACTATAGACTGAAAGAGAATTATGTGATATATCAATGAAATATAATGTGGGGGCTTTGGGTCCTGGTTCCAAACAATTAACTCTAAGAAAATATTCTTGAGTCAGAAAAATTTAAATATGGACTAGATATTTTATATTAAGAATTTATTGCTTAATCATTCTTTTTTTTTTAAGATTTATGTATTTATTTGTGGCTGTGCTGGGTCTCTGTTGCTGCCCGTGGGCTTTCTCTAGTTGCATAGAACAGGGGCTCCTCTTCATTGTGGTGGATGGGCTTCTCATTGCAGTGGCTTCTCTTGTAAAGCACTGGCTCTAGGTGTGCTGCCTTAGTAGTTGCAGCAAGTGGGCTCAGTAATTGCAGCTTGCGAGCTTTGGAACACAGGCTCAGTAGTTGTGGTCCATGGCCTTTGCTGCCCTGCACCATGTAGGATCTTCCCGGAGCAGGGATCAAACCTGTGTCCCTTGCATTGGCAGGCAGACTCTCAGCCACTGGACCACCAGGGAAGCCCCATTCATTTTTTTAAAGAGTCCTTATCTTATGGTAATACGTACTGAAATATTTTGGATGCAATAATAGGACATCTGTTATTAGCCTCAAAATCGTCTCCTGGGGAAGGCAAGGAAAGCCGAAAAGGTAGGAGTATAATGTAGAAGAAATACAATTAGACAAATGTTGGTAATTCTTGAAGCCAGGTGATGGACATGTGGGCATTCATTACACTGTTTTTTTCTACTTTAGTGTATGTTTGAAATGTTCACATTATTGTCAGTAAAAATGGTTGAATCATACAAATGCAGGTGACGTTATAGTAGAGGTGGTGTGTATCCAGTGATCATAGCC
The DNA here is from genome assembly GCF_014754425.2 of Oryx dammah. Lineage (NCBI taxonomy): Eukaryota > Metazoa > Chordata > Mammalia > Artiodactyla > Bovidae > Oryx > Oryx dammah. Next base: position 31,373,283 of record NW_024070194.1, on the reverse strand, counting down.
ATGTAGAATAAATATGGAAGAGATAATTGTGTTGGCATGCTGGGATGTGATTAAATTCTCTGATTTCCAAATTATCAGTAGTGTCATAGTGTCATGGATTTTACTTCTGTATTTTCACAAAAGTATGGGATTGATTGTGGCCCACTCCACAGCATCTCTTTATATGGGCCACCCTTCCTTACTGTGTCACTCTGTAAATATCTTTGTTAGAACTTACCTTGTAATTGTGAGTCCATGGGTGAGGCTTCTTAACTGTACTCTTTAAGAATGATTAGCACCTGACATACAGTTTGTGTTGGTAAATGTCTGTGTTCTGAACTGGTGAAAGTCATTGGCAGCAGTTCCTAAGGAAGTTCATGGGATATGGAAAGGGCCATTTGATGAAAAAGCTCCAGGTATCAAAATGAAACTAAGAAGACAGAGGAGGTTAGGAAGAGGGGCAGCTACAGAGCTGAGGCCATTCACTTCCAGAGGCTGCAGAAAGAACGGAATGATGGCTATTGTATCAGTATTGAGGGGCAGGGGTGTCTGCATGAGGGGGCTGCTAAAAGGGATGATCAGGGGAGGGAGCCAAGGTCTCACATTTGTGCAGACCCTCAGCCCCAGTCAGAACTCTGAAGGCTGAACCTTTTTTTATTTTATTCCCCAGGCCTGGTTAGCAATGTTGTATTCACCAGTCACACTGTGGAGCAGAGGCACCCTCTCCTTGTTCAGCTGCAGAGCCTCATCAGAGCTGCCAATCCTTCTGCAGCCTTCATTCTTGCAGAAAATGGGATTGTCACCAGGTAAACTTAACGATCACTTCTCTCTGTAGGACCAACCACTTTCTCAGATATAGCATTCTGTCTGTGACCCATTGGGTCTTTCCACTGTATCTAAGACCTGAGCATTTACAGAAGCCAGGTCTTGAACAAGTGCTTTTGATGCTGTGTAGAAATCACCAAGAGGATTCCCACCTGTCAGTATCCTGTACTGTTCTGAGATGTTTTATTTTTGACACATTCACATTCTCATTCATTAAAGGATTCAAGTCAAGACTCTCTCAGTGTTCTTTATGTTAAGATATGAGAGAAGTAGCATAAAAACATAGGGAAATTATATCTTTAATTCATAGAGCTGGGTTCTAGTTACAACCTAAAAATAGAAAATTAATGACTTTTTAATGTAAGGATACTAAGAGTTGTATACTTTTTATATAGTTTCGACCTTTGAGCATTGCAGATATTTTACATATTCAAAAATTAGGTCAACAAGGAGGAAAAAATACAAAAAGTGAGTCCATCTGTATATCAAAGTAATAACCATACATACACAAAATAATTCAAGTAACTTGAACATAATCCTCTGTTGGAACCCGAATTCCAAACAACATCACTGAACATTAGGGAAGGGAGATTATAAATATGAAAGGTAAGGAAAGGTAATGAAAAACCCTGCAGGTATTGGAGTTGAATAGGGGGACTCAATATAAATTCATTAGTTCAAAAAAAAAGTATATTCCGTCTTTCCATTAAAAGGGACCAAAAATAAAACCACAGTAGCAATTAATACCTTTCCCTCTAGATCTTAATTTCTGAGTACCAATCCCCACTAAAAGGTATCTGGTCTCCTTGGAGAATTGGTTGATTGCAATTTAGGCACAGTGAAAGTACAATGTGAGCCTAGTGCATTTTATGCCAGAAAGGCAGGGAAGTATTCAAAAATTAGTGGAGATATTTCAAAAGGATACGGAAGGTAGCTTAAGAAGCTCCCACTTAAGTTTGGGACAACTTGAGTTGTTGTATGAGAGAACCGTGATACTAATGGATTACAGCACATGGAATAAAATGAGTCTATGGTGATATTAAAAAAATTAAAAAGGGAGGGGGACAGAACAGTAAAGCTCTCCTCTATAGAAGAATGTTAGCTAATAAATAAGAATTTATAGAACTGGAAAGACACCATTTTGTAACCTTTCATATAATAACTTGATTTAGGCAAGAATTATCAGTGGATGCTAAAAGTAGTGGAGGACAGATTGTTGAAGAAAAGGATATTCACTTGACTGAAAGTATCTGTTACTCCATAGACTTATTTACTGCTTCCAAAGAGGGAAAACTACCTTCGCAGTGAAGAGGTCTAATCCAGAAGACATGACATTGACCAAAATATTAAACTTAGCAAGAGCACTAATGGGACCAAGTGAGTCATGTGCTTCCTTCACATGACACAGTGGGAGGAACACAACATCACTCGGCCATTACTCTTGCCAAGCGATAACTTATGGAGAAGGAAACGGCACCCACTCCAGTGCTCTCGCCTGGAAAATCCCATGGACAGAGAAGCCTGGTGGGCTACAGTCCACGGGGTCGCAAAGAGTCGGACACGACTGAGTGACTTCACTTTCACTTCAAGTGTTTAACTGAATCTAATCACGAGGAGCAACCGGACAGATCCAGGTTGTGAGACTCAAGACAGCTGACTGTGTACTCTTCAAAATTGTCGATTCCTTGAGAAACAAAAAGTTGGAGGTGTTTTTTCCAAATTGAAGGAAAATTAAAATTATAAATTCAATGAGCGATCCTTAATTGGGCCCTGAGTGCCCTGTCCCCACTAAAGGGAGAAATTTGAAAATGGATGTATATTATTAAATCAATAGTTTTCAACTTTAACATGCATATGAACCTCTTGGGAATCTTATGAAAATGAGGGTTCTGATTTAGTAGATCTGGAGTAGTCTAGAGATCCTGCATTTCCAGCAATCTCCCAGGAGATACCAAGGCTGCTGGTCCTCCATATTAAATTTCTTAGGTGAGAATTAGTGAGAATGTGCTTGTTTCTAGAGATGCATATTAAAGTATATAAGGGTGAAATAATAGAAAAAAGTGTATATGTATGTACTTGTATGTGTATACAGATGTGTGGAAGGGAAGGAAAATGTACAGGTTAAGTTTGATAGTTCTGACTAACCTGGGTTTTCTGTATGTTTTTAAAGGAATGAAGACATTGAACTGATTCTCTCAGAAAACAGTTTTTCAAGTCCTCAGATGCTACGATCTCGATATTTAATGTACCCTGGCTGGCAAGTATTATCATTGAAAAATAGCTAAGATTTCTTTGTAAACTCAATGATTTGTTTATTTACAGGAAAGTAAAAGAAAAAGTGAAAATACCAGGTGTGCTCTGGGAGGGTGACAGTGGCAGCTGCAATGGCCTGAAGTCCCAGTAGCTACTGGCCTTGTTAGAATCCCAGTGATCCACATCTCGGTCCCAAATTGAGACCCTTGCTGAATGTTGAGACTTAAGGAATCATCTTGTGAGCACTAAGCACAGTGACGTCCTTCGTTTCCTCTAGCCTCTAGTCAGAGTGAGGTAGCTGGCATGGAACCAAGGAGTTATGACCCTTCTGAGTGAAAGAGTCACTCCTGAGAATAGTCAGTCCCTCTGGGCTTCCCATCTGACAGATATGTGGCCTGCTGTTGTGGCCCAGAGGATGTTCTCTTCTCTGCAGGTGGCCTCCCAGCCTAAACCTGTCCTCCAGATTCAGGGGAGCAGAGGAGAAAAGAGAGTGTGAAGTGCACTGTCGTCATATTTCCAGCATCACTTGAGCACTTACTCTGTGCTACACCATGTTCTAAGACTTTGCTCTCCAGTAAAGCACCCACTAGCCACATCTGGCTACTTAATAAAATTACATATATATTAATAAAAATGAGGTAAAATTTAGAATTTAGTCTTTAGTCACACAAGACCCTTTTTACATGCTTAACTATAACTAGCAGCTACTGTGGGACAGTACAGATCCTTCATCACAGAAAGTTCTGTTCACAGTGCCAATCTTAAAAGTTCAGCCTATGTTATCTCATTAATCCTCAAACCAGGCCCCAGAGTAGATTCCCTTAGTTTCTTCATTTTAGAGATAAGGTAACTGAGGCAGCCAGAAGTTACATGTCCTGTCCAGAGTCACACAGCTAGTAAATCAAAGAGTTGGGTTTCAAACTCAGGTTGTGTGGCTTCAGAGCCTGTACTCTATTTCTTTTTTTTAAGTATAGTAGATTTACAAAGTTATGTTAATTTCTGCTGTACAGCAGAGCCTATACTCTTACCTGCCATGTTGCACTTGTTCCTGTATGGGAAGGATAACTAGTTTTGCTGTGTTGAAGGTTCAAGGCAGGTCAAAAATGATCCCTCGTGTTGGTCTGAATCACCTCTATTATCCTTACTCACTTCTCTCAGCCACCTCTTTATTATCCTTACCTCTCAGCCATGAGTACTGTTTTTTAAAATAGAATAGTACAGTCAGTACTATTCTATTTTAAAACACAGGTCGATATGTAAAATTGAAGATTTTCATGCTTATTCTTAAAAGGAACCTCTGGTTTGAGTCACATCATAATTAAATAGTGGGTAAGTGGATCATTCCTTATGCCTAAACAAGGCAGTAATATCTTAGCTTAAAAAAAAAAAAGAGCTTCTGGGGTGAAACTTTTCTACAGTGGCTGCAGCTGCTGACCTTTGTGCTGCCAAAACTAGGCCTCTGGGCCTAGTCCTGAGATGTCTGCCATCTCAACCTGGTGCCTCAGGAAGCGCGCGCGCGTGCGCACTTTGTGTGTGTGTGTGTGTGTGTGTGTGTGTGTGAGTCAGGAAGCACATGCCTGTGTGTGTGTGTGTTAGGAAGCACACGTGTGTGTGTGTGTGTTAGGAAGCGCACGCACGTGTGTGTGTGTTAGGAAGCACATGCGTGTGTGTGTGTGTGTGTGTGTGTGTTAGTCACTCAGTCATGCCCGAGTCTTTGCAACCCCTGGTGGACTGTAACCCACCAGGTTTCTCTGTCCATAGAATTCTCCAGGCAAGAACACTGGAGTGGGCTGCCATGTCCTTTTCCAAGGATTCAGATAAATTATTCTTATATCAAGATCACCATCATCAGACTCCTCTGCATCCCTGTGCATAACTCCCCTCTCTCCTTGGATGAAGGCCATCACCTCAGAGTGAACAGGCTTTATTAGCTCTAGGATATACTCAGCTTTGTGATGTGCAGAGTCTCAGCCATTCCTCTCTCACAGCCCTCTGTTGTCATTGACCCCACACCTACCTCCCCTGGTAGAACAGCTTGTTCCTAGTCTGGAAGGAAACCTTGTACTCTTCCCTTGGTCCCTCCAAATTCTCCTAAGGATGCAACTCTGAACATAGACTCCTGAGAAGCCCATGGTCTCCAGATAGCAGTCTTCGAAAACTATTATACCACCACCTTGCTTTAAAGAAATAGCAAAAAGTGGGCTACTTTCAACAATATAAAATTCAAAACTGCAGTGCAATTTTGAAACAAAGAAGATTAATCAGAAAATACAGTAGACTAGAGGAAAGTGTTTGCATCAGATGTGACAAAGGGTTAATATAGTATTTGGTAGGCTTGTTTAGATTTTAAAGAACAGTTGTTGTCATTGTTCAGTCACTCAGTCGTGTCCAACTCTTTGCGACCCCATGGACTGCAGCACGCCAGGTTTCCCTGTCCTTCAGCATCTCCTGGAGCTAGATCAAGCTCCTGTCCATTGAGCCAGTGATGCCATCCAACCATCTCATCCTCTGTCATCCCCTTCCTGTCCTGCCTTCAGTCTTTCCCAGCATCAGGGTCTTTTCCAGTGAATTGGCTCTTTGCATCAGGTGGCCAAAGTGCTGAAACTTCAGCTTGAGCATCGATCCTTATAATGAGTATTCAGGATTTATTTCCTTTAAGATTGACTGATATGATCTCCTTTCTGTCCAAGGGTCTCTCAAGAGTCTTCTGCAACACCACAGGTCAAAAGCATCAATTCTTCAATGCTCAGCGTTCTCTATGGTCCAACTCTCATATGCAAACATGACTATTGGAAAAACGATAGCTTTGACTAGACAGACCTTTGTTGACAAAGTAATGTCTCTGCTTTTTAACACACAGTCTATGTTTATCATAGCTTTTCTTCCAAGGAGCAAATGTCTTTTAATTTTGTGGCTGCAGTCACTGTCTGCAGTGATTTTGGAGCCCAAGAGAATAAAGTCTCTCACTGTTACCATTGTTAACCCATCTATTTGCCATGAAGTGATGAGACGATGCCATGATCTTAGTTTTTTGAATGTTGAGTTTAAAGCCAGCTTTTTTACCCTACTCTTTCACCTTCATCAAGAGGCTCTTTCGTCCTTTGCTTTCTGCCATAAGGGTGGTGTCATCTGCATATCTGAGGTTATTGGTATTTCTCCTGGCAGTCCTGATTCCAGCTTGTGCTTCATCCAGCGTGCATCTCTCATGATGTCCTCTGCCTATAAGTTAAATAAGCAGGGTGACAATATTCAGCCTTGATGTACTCCTTTCCCAATTTTGAACTAGTCCGTTGTTCCATGTCTGGCTGTAACTGTTGCTTCTTGACCTGCATACAGGTTTTGCAGGAGGCAGGTAAGGTGGTCTGATGTTCCCATCTCTAAGAATTTTCCACAGTTTGTTGTGATCCACACAGTCAAAAGCTTTAGCATAGTCAATGAAGCAGAAGTAGATGTGTTCCTGGAATTCTCTTGCTTTTTCTATGATCCAGTGGATATTGGCTATTTGATTTCTGGTTCCTCTGCCTTTTCTAAATCCAGCTTGACTATCTGGAAGTTCTCAGTTCATATACTGTTGAAGCCTGGCTTGGAGAATTTTGAGTATTACTTTACTAGCATGTGAAATGAGTACAATTGTGCAGTAGTTTGAGCATTCTTTGGCATTGCCCTTCTTTGGAATTGAGATGAAAACTGACCTTTTCTAGTCCTGTGGCCACTGCTGAATTTTTCATATTTGCTGGCATATTGAGTGCAACACTTTCATAGCATCATCCTTTAGGATTTGAAATAGCTCAACTGGAATTGGCATAGTGGGAGCCCAGAAGAAAGTGGGAGGGGATCCTGAGTAAAGGCCAAAGGGTACAAGGAGGGACTGCTAATCCCAGCTGGGATACTTGCAAGCTTCAAAAGTAGAAGAGATCTTTGACTTGAAGAAATTGCTAGTCCAAAGAAATTGCTAGTCTGCTCTTCCTTTTCTGAAGGGGCAAACATGCTTTCCAATCTCAAGATGAAAGAGACATAAATGCTTTCAAATAGGTGTTTTGTACACAAAATGGCATATGAGTAAGGGAGGATTCAAATATGATAATACATTGTTCTGTCGAATGTAGTATATAATAACACTCCAAGCCCCAATTACTTATATATATAATTTTTTAAACCTTTTAAGGTATGAAGGTAAATTTGATGCTGGATCAGTCTTTCCATTGATGGTTCAGATCTGTGTATGGTTTGGTCGTCCCTTGGAGAAGACTCGCTTTGTGGCCAAGTGTAAAGGTAAGCCTTGACTGGAACATGTCCCAATACTGGTAAAAGAGTGCCCCCAGAGTTGTCCCCACCTCCTGGCACTATTTTGATATTCAGTGTGCTGTCTTTTCTCACCATTTGGGTCTGAAAGGAGGCAGAGGAATTTGAGGACCCAGGCGTCCCATCCCCTGGGAACAGTGGCAGAGCCACTGGGGGAGGAAATGGTGTAAGTACCTGTGAACCCTAGAGGAGGCGCCTTTCCTAGTGCCTAACCCTCCCAGCTGTGCTGCCCTGGCCTTGGCCTCTGCCCCCAGATAAGTAACAACCCTCTCCTATTCCTCCACCAGCAATTCAGTCTTCCATCAAGCCGAGTCCATTCTCTGGAAACATCTACCACATCCTGGGCAAAGTGAAGTTCTCAGGTAACTGGGGGTTTGGATTTGGGAGCTCTGCACTGTGGAGTGATCACATCTCATGATGTGATTTCATAGCCTCTGCTGATGCTTAGCAGACCACTGATGCCTCTTGTTGTTTAGTTGCTAAATTGTGTCTGACTCTTTTCGAATTCATGAACTATAGCCTGCTATGCTCCTCTGTCCTCCATTATCTCCTGGAGTTTGCTCAAATTCCTGTCCATTCAATTAATGACACTATCTAACCATCTCTTCCTCTGCCACTCCTCCTTTTGCCTTCAGTCTTTCCCAGCATCAGGGTCTTTCCCAGTGAGTCAGCTCTTTACATCAGGTGGCCAAAGTATTGGAGCTTTTGCTTCAGCATCAGTCGTTCCAGTGTATGTTCAGGGTTGGTTTCCTTTAGGATTAACTGGTTTGATCTCCTTGTGGTCTATGGCCAACTCTCAAAGAGTCTATCACTCCTTCCATTTTTTTCCCCTTCTATTTGCCATGAAGTGATGGGACTGGATGCTATGGTCTTAGTTTTTTTAATGTTGAGTTTCAAGCCAGCTTTTTCACTCTGTTCTTTCATCTTCATCAAGAGGCTCTTTAGTTCCTCTTCACTTTCTGCTATTAGAGTGGTATCATCTGCATATCTGAGCTTGTTGATATTTCTCCTAGCAATCTTTCCAGCTTATGGTTCATCCAGCCTGGCATTTTGCATGATTTACTCTGCATATAAGTTAAATAAGCAGGGTGACAATATACAGCCTTGACATACTCCTTTCCCAATTGTGAACCAGTCCATTGTCTCATGTCTGGTTCTACCTGTTGCTTCTTCTTTTTTTTTTTTTAAATTTATTTATTTTAATTGGAGGTACCTGTTGCTTTTTGACCCACATACAGGTTTCTCAGGATACAGGTAAGGTGGTCTGGTACTTCATCTCTGTAAGAATTTTCTAGTTTGTTGTGAACCACACAGAGGCTTTAGCATAGTCAGTGAAGCAGAAGTCCATGTTTTACTAGAACTCCCTTACTTTTCCATGAGCCAACAAATGTTGGCAATTTGATCTCTGGTTCCTGTCTCTTCAAAACCCAGATTATACATCTGAATGTTCTCGGTTCACGTACTGCTGAAGCCTAGCTTGAAAGACTGAGCATAACCTTGCTAGCATGTGAAATGAGAGCAATTGTATGGTAATTTGAACATTCTTTGGCATTGCCCTTTTTTGATATTGGAAAGAAAACTGACCTTTTCCAATCCTGTGGCCACAGCTAAGTTTTCCAGATTTGCTGACATATTGAGTACGGTACTTTAAAAGCATCATCTTTTAGGATTTTAAATAGCTCAGCTAGAATTCTGTCTCCTTTTCTAGCTTTGTTTGTAGTAATGCTTCCTACAGGCCATTTGACCTCATACTCCACGATGGCCAACTCTAGGTGAGTGACCACACCATCATGGCTATCCAGGTCATTTTTTTATATAGTTCTTCTGTGTATTCTTGCCACCTTTTCTTAATCCCTTCTGCTTCTTTCAGGTCCTTACTGTTTCTTTCCTTTGTCATGACCATTCTTGCGTGAAATGTTGCCTTGATATCTCCAGTTTTCTTGAAGAGATCTCTGATTTTTCCCATTCTGTTGTTTTCCTCTGTTTCTTTGCACTGTTCATTTAAGAAGACCTTCTTATCTCCCCTGGTATTCTCTGAAACTCTGCATTCAGTTGGGTATATCTTTCCCTTTCTCTCTTGCCTTTCACTTCTCTTTTTGCCTCAGTTATTTGTAAAGCCTCCTCAGACCACCACTTTGCCTTCTTGCACTTCTTTTTCTTTGGAGCGGTTTTGGTCACTGCCTCCTGTACAGTGTAACAAATCTGCATCCATAGTTCTGGAGGCATTCTGTCTACCAGTTCCAATCCCTTAAATCTACTTGTCACTTCCACTGTACAGTCATAAGGGATTTGATTTAGGTCATACCTAAATTACCTAGTGGTTTTTCCCTACTTTCTTCAATTTAGCCTTGATTTTGCAATAAGAAGCTGATGATCTGAGCCATAGTCAGCTCCAGGTCTTGTTTTTGCTGACTCTATAGAGCTTCTTCATCTTTGGCTACAACTTATATATCAGTCTGATTTCAGTGTTGACTGTCTGGTGATATCCATGTATGGAGTCGTCTCTGGGGTTATTGAAAAAGGGATTTTGCTATGACCAGCTTGTTCTCTTGACAAAACTCTATTAGCCTTTTCCCTGCTTCATTTTTTACTCCAAGGCCAAACTTCCCTGTTATTCCAGGTATCTCTTGACTTCCTACTTTTGCATTCCAATCCCTTAAGATGGAAAGGACATTGGTTTTTGGTGTTAATTCTTCAATGTGCTATAGCTCTTCATATAACCGGCCGACTTCAGCTTCTTCGCTCCCAGTGGTTTGGGCATAGACTTGTTTATGTGATGTGGTACATAACTTGTACATATGTTGTACATCGACTTGTACTTGTGATGTTGAATGGTTTTCCTTCTAAATGAACCGAGGTCATTCTGTCGTTTTTGAGATTGCACCCAAGTACTGCACTTTGGACTCTTGTTGACTATGAGGGCTACTCATTTTTCCTAAGGGATTCTTGCCCACAAACTATAATAGATATAAGGTCATTTGAATTAAATTCGCCCGTTCCCTTTACTTTCACCACGAGACATATCCACAACCAACAGAGCATCGTTTCCACTTGGCCCAGCCGCTTCATTCTTTCTGGAGCTATTAGTAATTGCCTCCCACTCTTTCCCAGCAGTAGCCTGTTGGACACCTTCTGACCTGGGGGCCTCATCATCCAGTGTCATACCTTTTTGCCTTTTCATACTGTTTGTGGGGTTCTTGAAGCAGGAATATTAGAGTGGTTTGCCATTTTCTCCTCCAGTGGACCACATTTTGTCAGAACTCTCCACTACGACCTGTCCATCTTGGGTGGCCCTGCACGGCATGGCTCATAGCTTCACTGAGTTATGCAAGCCCAATCGCCATGACAAGGCAATGATCCATTGCCTCTCTCAAGGAAAAAATAAACAACCCTCCCCTCTGGGTCTTACACCATCAGGCTCCTCCAGTCTTCCCTTTCATTCAGGATACCAGTCTTTCTTCAGGACCTTCTGCTCTGCAGTGGAGGATCTGTTTTCCTGCCCCTGCAGGCACCTGCTCAGGGCCTCTCCTCACAGCTCCTTGACTTCCTTGTTCTAGAGACTTTAACACCCCACCCTTCTTGAGCCATCCATGGCTTCCCCATAGCCCTTTCACCAGGAGCTACCCCAATGCTGAGCTCTCTGGCTCTGGATCTGTTTCTGGTAGAGTCTTCAAGCCCTCCACTTTGCCTCTCCTCCCCTTCAGCAGACCTGTTTAACAGCCTTTGATCACTGGAGCCCTTGCAACCTGAAGTCAGTCAGTCCTGGACTGGGGTTCAGGGAAGTTGTCAAAACAAGGAGCTAGTCAACTCAACATTGGAAACGGTGAGAATGCTCCAGAGAAAAGGAGCATTTGCTGTGGATCTGAGGCAAAAAGGGCATATTTCAGGAACCAAAAAGAGTTTACTATGGCTGGGGCCCAGGGGAGGATGTAAGGGAGTGTGTCTGGTTACAGCGTCTTTGGTAGTTACAACAGAAAACTCCAGCTCAACTACCAGGTGTTAGCTACATAGCAAGAAGTCAAGAGGTCTGGCAGTGCAGCAAGACCACTGAAGAGCCAGGTAATATATGACTTTTGTGTGCTTCCATTCTTAGTGTCAGCTTTTCCTCGGGTTTCCACCCCTTATGGTTGCCAGGTAGTACTACAGGCTAGGTGTCACATCCAGACAGAACATCCAGCTGATGGAAGAGGCTGGCTATTCCTGTGGGTGGCTCTGTCAGTTCCTCAGCAGACTTCAGTCATTGGCCAAGATCAAGTTGACATTGACCATGGGAAATTCATGGTCATGGAATTTATGGAAATTAGAGGAAGAGGATGTTGAGCAGGCAACCAGGAATGTCTGCAACAGGTACCACTGAGAGTTGTAAGCATGGAATCATCTGAGTTCAGATAGGAAAATTAGGTGACCGAGTCTGTATAAAAGAATCTCTCATGGTCCTTAACCTTTGGCTTAGTTTATGTTATTGAATCAGAAACTTTGGCCCCTCTCTGTAAGCCCCTTACTCAGGCCCTGTTCACTCAGGCTTCAACAGACAGCCCCCAACCTGCCTCAGTGGTCTTCATGCCTTCATCTTCCCTCTGCCCTATCATCGTCTTCTTTTCTTCCTTATTTAGACCAACTATTGACCCCTTTCTTGTTCAAGGTAAACCTCTCTTTGTTTTAGAGTTCTCATCATGCCTTTTTGGGGACCATTACCCTTTTCTCATGTCTCCAGTAAATCTTAGCCCCCAGCTCCTCGGCCTGTAAATCCAGTCACCTCTTTCCTTTCACCATGTGACCCTTCTCTAGCACTTGTACTGTTGAGCATGCCCTCATGCCTTGGCCTCTCAGGCCTTGGCTGAAACCCACCCCCTTTACCTCTACCAAGGGGGCTTTCCTTGCTTCTCCTCAACTATCTCTTCCACAGGAATGACCTGAGCCATCCTCTTCTTCTAATGACTATGTAGGTGTCTCCCATTCAGGGTCCCACAGTCTTTCAAATGCCACAGATGCAGAGTCAGACTCTTCTCCTCCCTCCTGCAAACTTTTTTTTCCTCTTATAATCCCCTTCTGGGTTAATGGTGTCCACCTGATCACCCAAACAGCTGAGCTAGAAACTTGAATCAGTTCAGTTCAGTCTCTCAGTTGTGTCCGACTCTTTGAGACCCCATGAATTGCAGCAGGCTAGGCCTCCCTGTCCATCACCAACTCCCGTAGTTCACTCAGATTCACGTCCATCGAGTCAGTGATGCCATCCAGCCGTCCCATCCTCTGTCGTCCTCTTCTCCTCCTGCCCCCAATCTCTCCCAGCATCAGGGTCTTTTCCAATGAGTGAACTCTTCACATGAGGTGGCCAAAGTACTGGAGTTTCAGCTTTAGCATCATTCCTTCCAAAGAAATCCCAGGGCTGATCTTCTTCAGAATGGACTGGTTGGATCTCCTTGCAGTCCAAGGGACTCTCAAGAGTCTTCTCCAATACCACATTTCCTCCCTTTCTTACTTCATCCTTTCTCATTTGCTCCCAGTCACATCAGTTTTCCCTCCTGCATGTCTTGGAAATCTGTCCCCAACCCAGCTGCACTACCACAGTCTTACTGTAACCTTAACCTTTAGGGGCAGGGTCTCAGGGACTAAAGTGTTCTCCTTGCAGACTCTGAGAGGATGATGGAGGTCTGCCACAACACTCTGGCCAACTCCTTGAGTATTGTGCCAGTTTTGGAGGGACCCACACCACCCCCTGACTCCAGAACCTCACCTCAAAGCAGCAGCGGGCAGCAGGAATGCTACCTCGTGTTCATAGGCTGCTCTCTGAAGGAAGAAAGTGTCAAGGACTGGCTGCGGCAGTCGGCTAAGCAGGTGATTTCGAAGCCCAGACAGATCTGGTACTGATACTTCAGGGTTGCTACTGGCTCTGAGGCAGAAGCCCCCCGCCACCCTCTCCCTGCTTTCTCACCACTGGTTCACCTGTCACAGACTCAGCCAGCATTTTCAGGGGCTCTGAGAGTGGGAGGGAGCCCTTGAGACAAACTCTAGGCAGAATTGTTTTGCTGACTATCCTGTGAGCCCAGGTTCTCAAAGTCATTTCCCATTCCTACTTCCCATGGCAGACTGGAGTTATTTATTAGGTGGCTTAACCAGGACCTAGGTGAAACCTAGCTGTTTTGTATGGACCCTGGATGAGCTTAGTGTATTAAACTCAAAATGTCTTCTTAGCTGAACCTAGTTCATAGCCTCTCCTGTGTTCTGAGCCCAGCATCTCCTGTACTTTGGTTCTGTCTCTAGAATGGAGATACAAAAAGATATGCTTAGAGCCCTTTGCAAACCAAGACTCCAAGTATAGACAGCAGAAGCCCCAGAGAGAGGTATGGGGAAGAGGAGGCTTGCCTGTAGATAGGCACAAGCATCATTAGTTCAGTACTACAAAGAAAAAAATCCGAACTGGAATTAAAATCATCTAATATGCTGCAAGCTTTGGGTGCTAAGCCTCTGCACATGGTCTAAGGTTTAGCTTATCCTAGAACTCTGGAAATAGAGTTGGCTGCAGCCCTGGTCTCCTGTACATGCCAGGTTGGGACCTATCTTTTGTATTAAGCGGGGAAGGCTGCCTGCAGACTGGGTCTTTCTCAGACTCAGTGGCTGTTATTGTTGTTTAGTCACTGGGAAAAACTCTTATATGATATTGGACTATAAAACCTCCAGTCCTTTTGCCTACATGTCTGTCACTGGTGGGATTTAGGATTGAGAATCTTCAAAGAGGCAGAAACATACCTATTTACAAAAGCATCAATCTGATTCTGCCACTTGTTCCCCCCTGGCATGTAGGACTCTGTGTGGGGAAGGTGGTGCTCTCCAGGGGCAGACAGGCAGGGTATTACATCCAGGCCATGACGGCGCTTGGGCTTCCCCCTCTGCTGGCATCTAAGTCACATAACCAGCCCCAGAGCTCTGACCCTCACCCTTCCATGTACTCCATCAGTTCTGTTGGGACCTAACCCCGCCTTTACTTCTCTGCACAGAAGCCTCAGAGGAAAGCCCTGAAGACCAGGGGGATGCTGACCCAGCAGGAGATCAGGAACATTCATGTGAGTACTCCATCTCGGAGGCCTAAGTCCCCTCAGTGTCCCAAGGCGGTTCTTGCACAGCTCTGTCCTTTAGGATTCCTGAGTGAGGTGGCTGTTACTGGGGCATGCTGGAGGTCCTGCTTCTCTCAGGCTGCAGAGGGAAGCTGGGTAAAGAGAAACCCCAGCTCAGCTGGCCTTGCAGCCTCAGCGAGAAGGGCAGGTGACCTCTGGTGTTGATGTGGTCATGAGATTGAGGAGAACCCAGTGCCTGTGGGAGGAAGAAATGACATGGAGCTCTGTTTTATCATCCTGTTCAAGCAGCTGCAGAAGTCCTTTCCCCCTACCTTTCCTCTGTCATAGATATAAACCAGCAAGTGCCCAGGTAAAAACTGTCTAGATCCTGAAGTTGCTCATGGGCAGGTTGTGGAATCCTGAGGCCAGAGCAAAAGGCTTCTTGAGGAACCCGCTCAGACTCCAGGCTGACTCCCAGGCTCTGCCTCAGTCTGCATCTGCACTGAAGCCTTTTCCTGATGGGCTTGGGGGCAAAGGCCAAAAGGACCAGAGAGTCCAGGTGTCTACATGAGCTGTGTCACCAGTCCCAGTGATGGGCAGGCGGGCAGGACTCTGGACCTCCAGGTGCCCCTGCTGTGGACTTGAGAAAGACCTCTTAATTCCAATGCCTGGGCAACTCTGCATGTTCCTGGTGAGGAGACTGAGGGCACTTCAGAAGGCAGGCAGTGTTGTTTCCCCAGATGTAGACCTTAAACAAGGATTTGAGTGAGGGTAGTTTATTTGGGAAGTGATTCTGTAAGCTACCAATAGGAAAGTGGGAAAGTAAGAGAGAGAAGAGAAGGGTGTATTATCAAACCAGTACCACTGTGGGCATCTGGGGCTTAATCCCATTAGGAATTCCAGAGTTCCTCCCTGAGAGGTGGGAGAACCTTCATTCATTGTTTGATGGCAGCTGTGGGGATGGTGTGATAGTGTTAATTCCCTGGCATATCTATTTTTGGCTTCACTGGGTCTCATGGGCTTTTTGTTGAGGTGCACAAGCTTCTCATTGTGATGTATCGGCTTAGTTTGCCCTGTGGCATGTGAGATCTTTCCTCAACCAGGGATCGAACCTGTACCCCCCAGTGGCAGCGGAGAGTCTTAACCACTGGACTGCCAGGGACGTCCCTATTTTTGTTTTTAATGAATGAGTGAGTTATAGGAAATGGTCGGCTTAATTCTAACAGGACTCTTTTCCTACAGGTGAAACGCCACCTGGATCCCCTACCTGCAGGCTACTTTTATAATGGCACCCAGTTTGTCAACTTCTTTGGTGACAAGACTGATTTTCACCCACGTATCCTTGGAATCTGATGCAGAGAGGCTGCGGGGGTGTGAAAGCCTAGCTGTAAAGAGGGTGTCTGCTAGAGCCATCACAGCCCAGGCTTTGGTGCAGGGTGGGTTCGGGAATACACAGCAAGCCACAGAGACTGACTTTTCATTTTGTCCTTTTACAGTCATTAAAATTACATTTCTCTTTCATTCAGTGATGGCTGAGGTTACTCTGTGGGTTGTAATTTAAATGCAGCTGTGGTAACATCCTGTGGTCATCAGGGAGTCATAATTTATAAGCTGGTGACTCGGCCTGATTACAATAGTTAATCTGTGAAAAAGGTGGACAGGGTGCTGCTGTGTTCTAGTGAAAGCTGAAGGGCTCATTCCTAGGAGCTAGGAAGGGCCCTGTGTCAGCCTCTGTCACATTGTCACAGTCTTTGTAGTTGTGGTGCTGCCAGTATATTGAAAAAGCCAGTCAGGTCCCTTCTGTACAGGCTGAGCGCTCACTCAGCCTGTACAGATTCCTCTGGCCTGGGCAGCTCCCTTGGCCCCCAGGCTCAGGGCTTTCTTCCTTAATGAGGTGCCAGTCATGGACCAGTTCATGAATGACTACGTGGAAGAAGCCAACCGGGAAATTGAGAAGTACAACCGTGAGCTGGAACAGCAGGAGTATCACGACCTCTTTGAGCAGAAGCCCTAGAGGAAGAAGACCTCAGAGATGGACGTTGAAAAACAAGAAGTCTTAACTTCAGCTCTTCCAAAGGCCTCTCCCTAGAGGGCTGTCTTTGTTCTCCTTGGCCTTTGTGTGCTGCTTGAGTGCATGTTGTCTTTATTCTCTATACAGCGCTGAAGAGCATCACCTGCACCACTGATTTGGCAGCGGGGTGAGGGTGGGGGGTCCTCATGGAGGATGAGCAGACAGACGCTTCCCTTTGTTTGCAGCTGGCAGTCCAGGACCTCTGGGTCTCCGATAACAGTATTTTCTTTGGGCTGTTGCAGCACTGTGTGAGGATGGGGAGAAGCATTTGGATTGCACAGAGTAGCCATTGATACACAAAGAATCCTGGCTGCCCCAACTGTGGTCGTGGCTGTGGGGCCTGGACCACCACAGGCCTCAGGCTTCAGACACTGCCCCAGGAGAGCCTTTCTCCGCAGTGGAATGCCTGCCTCCCTGGTTCGGCCCCTTCCATTGAAGGTTCAGTCCCTGTTGACAGGGAGGACACAGCACAAGCCCTGGCCAATCCCAGCCATCAGAGCCAGCAGCTTGGACTGAGATCAGTAGTTTCTTCTAAAATGAGGGAATTTCCCTTATGGACTAAACTGAGGAGAAAGACTTGTTGCTTTCCAAAAGTGTGGCTTTTGAATTGACACAAGCAGCCCACATTGGGATTGGTTTTGAGCTCCGCTCATGTCATCAGTCTGGTTTGCCTAATAATTCTGGGATGAGAAAAACTGCTGCTCAGCCCTTGCTGGCAGTGTCTTGCCTCACTGTTAAGGGCAGTGTCCTTCAACTGCATAGTCTTAGGCCCAGGGTCCTGATCACTTAGGGACATTTTCACTTGAAGGGCATTCAGTCTTTGGCACCCATACCTCCCCTCAGTCTTGCCAGGGAAAGCCTGGTTTTCAGCCCAACCTTTAGGCAACTCATGTCCCTAAGCATCATTGCTGGCCTTGGACTAGTTTGGCTCCTGAGAACCAGGAATTTCAGAGCCTTCCAATATCAAAGTTAGAATTCCTTCTAGTTGCTTTTTTCCAGCTGGACTAAAAAGCAGAGGGGAATTTCAAGTGTATCCCATGCCTGACCTCCAGAATTAGTACAGGGAAGAGAGAGGTCACTTATGTGATGTCTGTTAGGACTTCAGCGCCTCAGCTGCCTAGATTGTAAATGATTTCTGAATTTCACTTTTTTTTTTTTGCATGCCTTAGAAAGGAGCACATAGGCAAAACCAGCAAAGTTTTAAGTAATGTAGAGGGATTTTTTTAGAAAAGGCCCTGGCACAGAGAGAAAAACGATGGAGCACATGTGACCTGTCACACAGAGCCCTGCATGCAAGTAGTAAAGCAGTTGTTAAGGCCTTGCTAGTAAAATGTACTTAATGTTAGAAAAAAATTTGCATTTGAAGCCAAATGAACAATACTCCAAATACCATTTAATAGGAACTCTTGCATGAAGAAAGGCTTCTGAAAAGACCCATGTGCTCCAGTCCCAGCTCCAAAGCAGCTGGTGACAAAAGCCCACATGTGGAGCCCCAGCCTAGGAGCCAGAGGCTGGGGTCCACAGTAGGCCTTCCTCTGCTTCAGAATCAATAACCAAGATCTTAAGTGCAATTGATGAGATAAGCAATGAGTTACTGTAGCTTCCTTTAGCTCTACGGAGCTCTTTTTAAAAACTCAAACTTGAGCAGCCTTGTGGGGGGAGGAGGGTGGGGAGGTTGGAGGTGGGGAACAATAGGCCATCTGCCTCAGGTAGATTGCTGTGAACATTTAAATGAATGCTCTCTTTCTTGGAGCTTGAGCCATTTCCTGGCTGCTACACAAAAGAGTTTTTAAAGAGGGGTCCGAAGCCCACCCGTAAAAGTGGGTCTTAAACACTGTGTGGGGCTATACCTCCTGGTGATCTTGGTTTCTGACCTTTGTCCATAGAAATGCTCTCTCACCAACTTGCCCCACTGTCCCAATTCCTCTCCTGTTAGAGGGGAAACTGTGATTACCTCAACTTGAATATGAAACTGTGATTGAAAAAAGTCAAAACGTTAAGTTTCAAAGCCAAAAAGGCAAAACTGGCTGAGGCTTCCATAGACCCTCCTCAGCCTGCTTGGGAGTGTGAAGGGCACACTGGCGAAAGGGCATTCCTTGGGGCACACTGGCTGTGCCCTGGTGAAGAGGCACTCTGTGGTGCGCTGTGTGAGCTCCTTGAGAACTGAGACTGGGAGGATGCTTCCTCCCCACACTGCTCGTTCTGGAACCTTTGGGGCCTCTGGATTTTTAATGTGAAGTTAATATCCACTTGATGCCTCTGGGCACTCCAGGTGGAGGTGTGGTATCTTAGGCTGTCTCTAGAGGAAGGGCCTTGACACTGTGTTTGAAATTTTGACCTTAGAAGTGGATACCAGGGATCCAGCAGAGACATCAGGTTCCCAGGGACAGGCAAAGTTCTCCAGGAGCTTAATGCTTTTTGCCAACTTTCCTATTAGCAGCTTCAGTTTTATATCACCCCGAGTGAGTGTGATAATGTTGAAGTCGCTGAAGTTATAGGTTATTTTACATTTTGATGTGGGATTTTTCTCTTTTTTTGATTGGAAAGAGGAGGCAGATATTGGAGAAAAGGGATCACCCTAGGAAGGGGCCACTGGCAAGGAGTGGCATTGGCCCCACAGAGCCCTGGGGGCTCTGACCTGAGGCCTAGACACTAGGCCCTGTGGGTCACAAAAAGTACCCTCCTAAATTCTATTAGGATTTTGAAAACTTTTGCACAGTAATAAGCTCTGGGTTTGCTCTTCAGGCTTCTCAAAAGGGAAAAGTTAGACTATAAGCTATTAAGTATTCCAGCCATGTTGCTGACCTAGATGGATAGTTGTACCTCAAAAAGTAGGTGAGAAATGGCTTCCTCATTGTCCCAGGTTGTCAAATACTAATGACAGAAGAGCTCACTTACGTGCCAAAATTGACTTTTATACTAGTTTTTCAGTGCTTTAATATTTGTAACTTAAATTTTAAAACTATTTACAAACACTACTGTAACTTCAGTGAAACAATTGTGTGATTGAAGCTTTTTGCTTATTATAGTATTTATTACACTACTTCAGTAAATATATAAGAGTAGCTTTCAATTTATTTTTATATTATTTTCATGTTTTTACTTGCAGTTGTGTATGTGAATTTACCTTGTTAACTGAGATGTAATGCTAAGGACCAATAAACTGTCACTGAACAAGCAGGGCCTCCAGTACTTGCCTGTTGCTATAGTCTCAAAATGTTCTTGGGGATTGAAGAGGTGGCCTGGGATTGGAGACCTCCCTGCAGCTTCCCTGGGAACGCCGCTTTGTTGGGGCTATTGCAGGAGGGGTCCTGGGGACTTGACTCCCCTTCCCAGAGCTCTGAGCTGCTGCTGCCGTGAATACAATTCATAAGAGGCCACCTTGGCCTCGGGTGGGTACTCTCTGAGCGTTCCAGATCCCAAGGAGGAGCTCGGGAAGCCAGCTTGTGGGTACAGGGGTCCTGGGGCCCCAGAAATAAGTTCTCCCACCTCACCCTAAGAAACCACATCTGCTGCCCTCGGGCTTGTCTTGACCGTCAGGGCACCTGGCCTGCACCAGGCTGCATTAAGAACCATTGCTTCACAGGCTGGTAGCTCGGTTTAATTCTGGCCATAACCCCACGAGGAGGCCACATGGTCCCACTTTAATAATGGGCAATGAGCAAGGCATGAAGGGTACAGTAGTTGGCCCAGGGGGCAGAGTCACTGCCCTTGCCCTGTTAGATCTGAGCACCCCTCCTGGCGCACCCTCGGTCAGGCGGGCCTTGGAACCACATGGTCCAAGGGAGAGGTCGGCAGAGCCCCCGGAGCTTTTAGGGAAAGGCAAGACGGTGGCGTGCTTCCTGCCACTGTGGCCTGGGGCCCTGCTTACATCCTGTATCTACCCAGGCTGGGATAAGGGGCTTCCATCATTTCGGGGGGAAAAGGGCTGGCTAGGAGGGGTCACCACCAACGTCCACAGAGACCCTGCTTCCTATATCACCTTCAACGCAGAGGCCTCTGGACAAAGGCAGTGTCCCACTGGGAGGATTTGGGCACTGGCTCAAGGGGAGGGGTACAGGCTCCACCACAGCCTCCCTCAAATTAAGATTGGGAAGGTGGTCTTGGGTTTGGAGGCTTGATGTGATCAATCAGTCATGTACAAACCAAAGGCAAAACTGCTTGCGAGGGATGAAGAGAATTGGGGGAGGGGTCTTAGCCACAGTATGGTTATCACCCTCCTCACAACCTGCTTACCCAGAGCCTCCCAACACACCCACCTCTTTCCCCTATGCCCCATCCTACAGGGCTTGAACCTTGATGGATGGAGCTTCTGTGCTTGCACTTCCCAGAAACCACCAGGGTGTGGGGAATACCCCCAGAGAACTGTCGAGGAGAGGCAGACAGTAAACGGTGAACAGCTCCAGGGCTGGATGATCTTTTGAGGACCAGGAGGACTCAGATGTCCGAGGATGGAGAAGGGGGCCCTTCCCACCAGGGCTCCACAGCTGGGACGAAGGTGGCTACTGAACTGAACCCTAGGGGCATGCTTGACCAAGCCAGAGTCCCAGAATCAGGACGTCATGGTGGGACAGACATGTAGAAAGTGATTGGAGCAGAAGGTGAAGCTGCTGAAATCAAATCACTCTCAGGAGCACAGAGGAATGCTGATGTGTTCATTTCTATCATATAATCTCATACAATCTAGGGAACAGCCCAAAGAAAATCTCACTATGACCCTCGTGCCAGTTCATGATGGAATGGCTTGGTTGCTCTATGAGGAGTCCAGGGTAGTACCAGCTTCAAGTTCAGCCTGTCTCACGTCATCAGAGTCCTCTTTCCATCTTGAGTGATTTCTCTGCTGGCAGTAAGCTTCCTTTATGCCACTAAAAGGCTCAACACCCTAAGGCAAGACCCAACCTCCTCCTCCAGAGGCAACCCCAAAATCTGGGGTCATATTTTCATCCCTGAATCAGTCACAGTGGTCAGGAGTCAGATGGACCTGGCCAAGGGTCACTGCACATGTATGAGGGCCCCCAACATCATTTGGGAGCTGGATTCCCCAAAGAAGGGTTTGCTCCCCTGGATCAGCACTGCACATCCAGCTGCAGGCTATTTCTGAGCTTTTCTGTTAAAATCAGATACCCATTTGATTTAAAATTTTTTGCTTTCTGCTAGTCTTTTCTAGTACAAGTGATAGCAAACAGTTGTTTGTTGCTGTGGTGGTGATTGGTAGTAGTGACTTTTGATGAAAAGTATTGACGTTTACAATGTTTTTTAAAACTAAAAGACATTTGAAAACATCTATTCACTAAGATATTTGCACCCCTTGAAAATGGAGAAAAGGCTCTCTACTGCCTCTGGATACCCAGGGACATCAGTATTCCAAGGGAACCTGTTTGATACTTTTTTTTCCCCCTAAATAAAAGACAGGATTGTGCACTTCCACTGCCATGGCCCAGGCTCAATTCCTGGCCAGGGAAATGATTCAACCAAAAAAAAGAAAAAAGAAAGATCGTGTAGACTGTAATGCGACTCATTGGTGGGGTAAGAAGTAGACCAACTAGAGAGTGATTCTGAAGGAACGGTTGACAAATGAAATGACTAATGAGACAAGAGCCAAGGGGATGATCTTAAGGTAGAAGTGGAAAAAGCCAAAGTGGAAAAAAACCCAACTTTCTGAAACAACTCCAAAACTTTTGTTTCATTCTCCAAAAATCTGAAGAAAAAATAAATTTGTTTATCCACAAATTATTCCTGTTTTGCCCAGGACTTATACATGGCTAAACTGATGAGCCAAAATGACTAAGTTAAAAAATCGTATCAAGGTCAACAAATTTTATGTCAAACTGATAAATAATAATAAATCTGAAAAAAAAAGCTAACCAAATAAAGTTAACTGTATTTACATCCTACCATTACTACTGTTTTCCCCATACCAGTAAAGAAGTTTAACTTTTTTCCTTCATAGCTTCAAATTTTTAAGACCTTTACATCTTTACTCTGAAATTTCATGCCTGGGTGAATGTAATAATAGCAAAATAAAGACAACAGGAAGAGAAAAGATGGTTTGATAACCAAAAATTCATGGAATTTTCTACTAAAAAGATGCAGTTTCTAGATAACTAATAAAAATCTGGGCTTCCAAAGTGGCTCAGTAGTAAAGTATCTGCCTGCCAATTCAGGAGACGTGGATTTGATCCCTGGGTAGGGAAGATTCCCCTAGAGAAGGAAATGCACGCCAGTATTCTTGCCTGGGAAATCCCATGGCTAGGGGAGCCCGGCAGGCTTCAGTCATGGGATTGCAGAGAGTCGGACATGACTAAGCACAAATACTCTGTAATGACCTGTAATAGGAAGAGAACCTGAAAAAGAGTGGGTCTATATATACATAAAACTGATTCACTTTGCTGTACAGCAGAAACTAAACATTGTAAGTCAACCATACTCCAATAAAAATTAATTTTAAAAAGATTCAATTTCAACCTCTTTTATAGGTAAAAAGGGTCAGAGACACAAAGAGGCTGGACATCTTGCCCAAGGGTTTTGTCCTGTGCCTTCCCCACTCACTTCTGTCCATCCAGCTTCCTTAGAGGCGCTTCCTACCAGGAGCCGTAGGTCACTTGAAAGGCAGCCGAAGTGGTGCCACAGGCAGTGTCAGCCCTGAATGATGAGCTTGAAGCAGAACGTTGGGCAGCTGCTTGACACGGGGTCAAAGAGAATGAAAACCATGGATAAGGAGGATGTGGAGTACACATAAAGGCTAAGGAGGGCAGTGATGGCCAGGAGGGTGACAGGCCACCTGGACTCATCAGCTGGAAGGACTTAGGTGGCTGGTGACAGGGTCCAAATGAAGTGGGGCCTGAGGATAGATGAGAGTGGGGAATTCGGGGCCCAGCTCTGCTGGGAATACAGATTCCTGGACCCCTGTAGGGATACCCTGGAGAAGGAGGAGGAGAAGTGGTATCTGTCTGCCAGGGGTTTCTTGGCTGAGAAGCTGGGCTGCAGAACTAGAACCAAGGTCAGAAGGCATGAAGGCAATGGGGCAGCTCTGGAACCTTCCTGCTCAACAGCCTGCTGAAGGGCACTAGATTCTGACTCTCGAGTATGGGGGACGGGGTGGCAAGGGCACAGAGGAATGTTGTCCTGAGAGGAACAGCTTCTTCTGGCCCTCCACAGAGCTCCTTGCCTTCCTGGCTGCCCTTAGAGGAACTTGGATCTTCCTGAGGTAGATGGCAACTCCCTCAGTAGAGGAAAAAAGGCATCAAGCTATGTTATTTGAGCACCGAGGGTCTTCCTCTCACCCACCCAGGGGCCTGGAGAGGCCCCCAGGAGAGCAGGGAGGCCCTGGTCTCCCCCTCAGCCCCGCCAGCTCCACTGGAGGGTTAGTGTGGGAGCAGCGTCTCTCCTCCCAGGAGCAGGGAGGAGATAGTACAGCCACAGCTGAGAGAAGGGCTGTGAGGGGCTGGGAATGCTGGTCAAAGCTGCCTGTGCCCTGGGCAGCAAGAAGCCCCAAGAGGCTTGTGACTCCAGGGAAAGCCTGAGGCTCTAGATGTGGGAAGCCATGCTTGCCAAGGGTTCAAGGAAGGTGAGGGTGGTGGGACAGGGCAGACTGGAAGTAGAAAAACAAGGACTTGGTGACATCTAAGGAGTCCAAGTTACAGGAAGGAGGCAGAGGGAGTCAGGAATATCTGGCTGGAAAATGTGAGTGGGAATAGAGGATGAAGGCTAAAGAGGTCATCTGGGGGCTTCATGGCTTGAAAATTTCCAGGAACTGTATATGGATCCAGGTGTTGGTCATGTGTTCAATATGTCATGTATTTATTGAGCATCTACCATACCAGTGTTTTGCTGATGAAAGATTACCATCCAACTGCTCTCAAGGAGATCACCGTCTAATCTGGAAGATGGACCAGGCAGCAAAGTAAGAAGAATAAAGAAGCGTTTGCTACAGTTAGGTGTCATAAGGATCTGTGGTGGAAGGAAACAGGAATGAACTTTAGATGATGTGAGCTGAAGGAGGAACTGAACCATGATAAGAGCTGTGGACACGACACATCTCCCAGACACTTAGACTCTCCAGGCCTGGAGGCAGGTAGGGGCCAGTTGTGTTGGAGGAATTATTGGCAGTCACTTGGCTGGAACAGTGCCCTCCTGAGAGGAGAAGGGGATGACAGAGGATGAGATGGTTGGATGGCATCACTGACTCGATGGACATGAGTTTGAGCAAGCCCCAGGACCTGGTGATGGACAGGGAAGCCTGGTGTGCTGCAGTCCATGGGGGGTGGGGTCGCAAAGAGTCAAACACGACCAAGCGACTGAACTGAACTGAGAGCAGGAGTCTGGGATGAGATGGGAAACAGGCAGGCGCCAGCTTGCACAGCACTCCCTAACCCACACCCCTGCCCGCCTGGGCCATAGTAGAGTGTTTGCTTTTATTTGTTTCCAAAATGGCACTAGAAGCCACTGGAGGCCGAGAATGGATGGTGGGTGGGGGCAAGTCAGAGGGCCAGATGAAGGATGATGTGCAAATGGCAGAACTGAGCTCTATTTTGAAGGTAAACCTAACTTACTCATGGATCTGTGGATGAGTCGGGGAGACTCCCGGGAGCTCTATTTTGCCTGAAGTTTATTTGAATCCCCAGTTTGCCATCCAGGTTGGGGACAGAGTAAGTATGCTACGTCATGTTCAAGCCAGGAGCTCAGTAACAGGCATCATGGATCCAGGGGAAGATCCAGAGCCGGCCAACACTCCTAGGTCCGAGGAGGTGAGGAGAGAAGGGATTACCTAGTGACTCAGTGGTAAAGAATCTGCCTGCCAATGCAGGAGACATGGGTTCAATCCCTGATCTGAGAAGATCCCACATGCCACGGAGCAAGTAAGCCCAAGTGCCACGACTACTGAAGTCCACGCACTGTAGAGCCTGTGCTCCGCAACGAGAAGTCACCACAATGAGAAGCCTGTGCACCACAGCCACAGAGCAGCCCCCCACTCTCTACAACTAGAGAAACACCGGCACAGCAAGACCCAGCGCAGCCAAAACTAAATTTAAAAAAAACTATAGCGGCTAAAGGAGAAAACTCAGTTGAAAATACTTCAGAAAGCCATTAAGCGCCTTGTGGAACTCAGAACTCAAGGTTGTGACCACAGCCCAGTAAAGTCTGAGACCTCGAGGATGGGAATGAGAAGGAATGTGTGTGTTTATGTCCGAGTCCCTAAACTACCTGTGTGAGGACCCAACGGGGCACAGAGGTCTGGACGTGAGGAGAGAGGAGAGGGGGGAGACCTGAGGCATCTCAGCCTCAGATCCACAGTGGACAGGTGGCCGCTGGGAAGACTAAAGGAAACAGCTTCTTGCTCTGCAGCAGGGGTGTGGGGGAGCCAGCGGCGCTCTCCAGGACAACCGGGGGAATGGAAACCACAAGGGCCGAGCCCGGGAGGCTGTGGTAGAGAAGGGGTCAGAAGGGGTCTGTGTCAGTTTCTGTGAGAGTCTGGTCCATAGGCCCCTGAGGGAGATCTTGACCGGAGGCTCCTATTTCCTCAGTGATCTCAGTGGTGAGGCCTCAGATGAGGGAGGAGGCTGCAGGAGGGGATGAGAGGTGGCCCCTCCATTCTAGGTTTGCCTCCTGGAACAGCTGGGTTGGAAGGTCCAGATGTTTGGGAGCAGCTGGTGAAAAGGAGAGGTCGATGTAGAAGCCTAGGCATTCCGAGATGAGAGGGGCTGGGCAAAACAAGTGGCTTTTCAGGGGTCCAGCCCCTGCACCTCCCACATGGAGCTCTCCTCCCTGACAGCCTGCCTGCCCTCAGCCCCCCTCAAAGCTCCATCCCCTACTCCTGGGGCTGCGGGAGTCTGTGCCATGGGCTGGAGTATAGCTAAAGGGCAAATTGAGAAAGTCCCATGGCTGTGTGGAGAAGGTACCCCAGAGCAGAGACGATCTCGAGTCTCTGCCTAGGCTACTCACCACAACCAGAGAAGCATGTGGCCCAGCCCCAAGCCAGTCACGGTCTGAGCATCTTCAGTAGTAGGGAGCAGGGTGCCTAGGGCCATCCTGACCCCTAGCCTTCATCGGCCAAGGGCAGCAACCTCATAGCTTTGCTCCTAATGCTCTCAACCTCGCTGGGAGGGGAAACCAGGTCAGCCTCACCCAATCCATGCATGAGGCTTCCCCAGCGCACCAGAAACCCTTGGGGGCCACAGGGCAGCCCCCTGGTAGAGGTGGGGTCACCTTCTGCTTGCAACGTCTGGAGGACAGAGGCCGAACTCCGTGCCAGCAGGAGGTGAGAAGGGGAAATCGCAGCTCTTCCTCGGGCTGACAGCCAGTGTGGAGGGGATGGGGATTAGCACTTCGTTGTGGGGAGAGCTCCTGGGTCAGTCCGGGGCCGAGAGCTGTAGAATCATTTGCTGAGAAGCCGCGGAAGGTCAGACCAAGAGTTCATGGGAAGGGTTGGATTTGCCTGGCCGCGCGCACCACTGCCTCCCTACACAAGCACGCGCGCGCATCCTACCTCCCCCACATACTACTCAAGAGGGACCAGGCGCCGGAGAAGGCGCGTCCCAGGGCTGAGCTCCCTCGTGTCTGGCAAAGAAAACCGGGCGGCGGGGCCATCTTGGGAAGCAAAAAAGCTGCAAGTCAAGACCTTGACCAAAGACAGAGCCGAGGACTCAACGAGACCAGGAGCGAAACCGTGAAGGGCTTTGCCAGCAAACCCGACGCCGCCGAGTCGGGAGGGCGGCGGGGTCCGCCGGCCAGGGCGTAGCCCAGAGAACACGCACCGGCCGGTGTAGAAAGTCGAGGTGCGCTTCCTGGAGGAGGAGTAAGAGGATTTGCTGCTTGAGAAGCCAGGGTGAATGGAGGGGGCGGGGCCCGGGTGGGCTGGGCCCAGCGGAGGCCCCCTGCCGAGAGGAGGGCACTGGCCTAGTACTTAAAGTCAAGACCAGGGAGGCCCCACCGGGACCCGCCGCACCATCTCAACTCCGAGGGTCTCTCAGCTCATCGTGCTTCTTCGCAGAAACTTCGCAGCCCTGCTCAGCCCCTAACCGGGCGACACCTGGGCGGACGCGAAGAAGCCCAGTCTACGCGTTCTAAGTGGCCACGGGCTCCCAGGAGTAACCCGCCCGGGGTGAAAAGGAGTACGGGTGAGGGCGCGGGGCGGGCGGGCGGGACCCTGGTCCGCGCCGCACGGCCTCCGGCGCCAGGGAGGACCGTCGGCGCGGCATTAGGACCCAGGCGCGGCCCAGGGGTGTGTCGCCGGCTCCCGCCGCCGGCCTGTAGGAGACTGCGAGGTAGGGGTCCGAAGCCCCGGGTAAGGACCCAGGGCGTGCGCGGGTGTGCAGCGGTTCTGCGGCTGACCACTGGGCCGTGGCCGCGGGCACCAGGTGTGCGTTCCATCTCCAGCCATGCGGCGGGTGCCCGCGGCGGGAAGGCCGTCCAGTCTCCGTCGCAGAGCCGTGCTGGGCTGGGAAGCGGAGCCGTCGAGGCGCTGGGAGGAACGCGGACGACGTCGGCCTTCCTCGGCCCCCGGCGTAGTGGGCGAGAGGGTCTTGGGGGCTTACCAGCCGGGGCGGTGGTGCCCGGGGTGAGTTCGGCCTCTAGGAGGTGGAAGTCCAGGTGGGTACACGGGTGGTTGGGGGAAGCACAGGACGGCTTCGTGGGCACTGCGCTCTTGACTTAACGCCGTTTTAAAACAACAGTGTTTGAACCTACGAGATAGCTGGGGGAAGGGTGGAAGTCTTGCAAATAGCGGGGCGGAGTTGTGGGGTCCCCAGCACCTCGAGCTCCAGGGTCTTCGCAGGCGGGCGTCACCCCCTCGGAAAGCCTCATTTTACATTCTACCCGACACCTTCGGCGCTGCGCGGCAGCCTGCCCACTCTTAGGGGTCCCTGGGCCTCTTGACTGTCTGTCCCCTGTGCGGCCACGGCAATCTCTCGGCCGCCGCTCTGAGACCTGAGGGCCAGGACCGCGGTGTACTGTTTACGTGCACCTGAATCGTGCGGTATGGGAGTAGGTCTGCACCGTCCCCACCCTTCCATATCCTCGTCCGTCTCTTCCTCTGTCCACCCCCGCGCCTCCCTTGTGCATGCCGCCCGGGCTCCTGCCCCGGGAGACGGTCCGCATTCTGCACGACCCCTCCCCCCGACCTCCACGGCCTCCGAGTCTGAGGCTCTTTCCTCTCGTGCACGCGGCCGCTTCTGTCGCTTCCTTTCTTGAACAGAGCAACACAAACAGCGTGGAGCATCCATCGGGGGCCCGGCGCAAAGAGCGCGCACGCCCCACCCCACCCCACCCCCGCCCCCGCGCCGTCTCCCAAGAGAACCAACGGCTCCGCCTCCCAGGAGGCCCGGAAAGTGGGTGGCGCTGAGGGAAGGAGGCCGTTGCCCCAGGTCACGCCGTGTGACCCCGGGCGCGGGAGGTTAGGGGCGACTGCACGTGTGATGGGTCTTGATGGCGCCAGGGACCGACATGACAGTGAGAGCCGAAGAGATGTGCTGGAAGCAGAGCCTCAGCCCAATTCCTGGACTTTGCAGCGAAGGCTTGAGAGAGGGAGGCTGCCCGCAGGGAAGGTGGCCAGACAGGTCTCCTCCCTCCAGAGTTCTACAACTAGCGTTTCCTTCTTTCCTTCACGGGGTACTGTTAATTATTCCTG
Source organism: Oryx dammah (assembly GCF_014754425.2). Taxonomy (NCBI): domain Eukaryota; kingdom Metazoa; phylum Chordata; class Mammalia; order Artiodactyla; family Bovidae; genus Oryx; species Oryx dammah. The sequence continues at coordinate 31,344,176 of NW_024070194.1, read as the reverse complement.
GAGAAAACATGCTGAGAACATCTCCCCGCCTCCCTCCTTTCCCACCTGGGCAAGCCCCTAGCAGATGGGTTGAAGAAGAACAGGAAGTGGCTTCCTCTAGCTCCTTAAGGGGCCCCTGTCTAGTGCTGTCCCCTGCTCCTTTTTCTCCCAGGGGCTCTGGGAAGGATAAGAAAGACTCAGCAGGGGTTGGTGAGGGGTGGGCAGCAGATGTGCAGGAAAGGCTGTCCAGACATATGGAGCTGGTGACAGTTCTTTGGTTTGCCTTACAGAAAACTCTTCTGTCATGTCGCAGAATGGATACTTTGAGGATGCAGGTGTGTACCTTTCGGGTGTGGGTGTGTGTAGAGAGCTTCTTGGTCAAAAGACTTTAGGGGACCTAGTCCATCCACCTGGGTAATCATGGTCCTCTGCTGGTGCTGGGATGCCTTTGGATTCTACCTCCAGGAGGTTGTGGTGTGGTCAGAGAGGCAGCTAACACTGCCCTGGACACTGGCAGGTCTCTGGGGGTCCTGGGGTCCTGGGAGAGCGAGCTGCTCCCCATCCTGGGCTATGTGGACCATCTGATATGTTAACAATGCTCTGGTTATCTGACCAGGTTTTAGGCCAAATGTTGTATCTGCCCACATTTCTAAGATCCTGCCCAGCCCTGTGAGGGAGGGGCTGCGACTGTCCCTGCGATTGAGTCTCTGCACCTCAATTTTCCCTGCTTGCACCAGCCTAGCTCTCTACCTCCCCATATCTCTGGGGTGGCTACATGCTCCTGTGCCCAGATTCAGGAAGCGGCCTGAGCATTATTTAGTGAGACAGTGCCTGGACAGAGTGGCAGTGTGCTCTACATAGGGTTCCCAAGGCATGATGACTGCATGTGCCAGGCTGCTGGTGGGCAAGTCCCAGGAGCCTTGCAGTGAACTGGTGGTGTCTATTGGGTAGAACCTAGGTTGAGCTCAGGACAGGGGAGAAGTGGGGCAGTGTGAGGGACATTCTGGGGAATAGACAGTGTTGGTGGGGGTGGTAGAGGCTGGGACAGGTTGGGGCCGGGAAACCAAGCAGTCTAAGCAAAGCAGGTCTAGAACTGGGGAGGAAAGTGTTTTTCATGGACATGAGCTCCATAACAAGTAGGGGAAAGATGTCTTTTGACTTAATAGTTCTCTGGGCTCTGGTGCAGTGCAGACCTGGAGCCTAGGGGTTACCAGCTCATGAGGGTGTTGATAGGGGAGGCCTAGTGCTTCCTACCCAGAAAAAGCCCAGGCTGAGCACAGGATACTGGGGGAACAGGGCCTGGGATGTAAAGAGGAAACCAGCAGACTAGAGTGGAAGTGAGTCAGGGTGAGTCACTGCCTGGCAGGTGGAGGCGAGCTACGTATGACCCTTCCCTGTCCCTCCATGGGTGTTTTTAGGTGTTTGTGGGATCTGAGCTACAAGGGCCCCAGGAGAATCACAAGTGGTGGACCACAGGGGACCCACAGGACATAGTGAGGAAGAGGGGCCAAATGGGCCAAGAGTAAGGCAGGGAGGGCCCTTGGTGAACTTGCCAGAGGAGGAAGGTTCTGTTGAGCCTTGAAGAAGGCCCTCCAGGGAGGGAAGCCCTCAGCTTGCAGGACAGGAGCTGGCCTGCCTGGGGTGCTGGCCACCTGGCCTGAGGAGGAGATTGAGGTGGGGATGGGACTGGGCCCGAGGGACCAGGGATCTGGACTGAAGCAGCAAGGCTGGCTCAGGCTGTTTGCCCAGAGGCAGTGAGAAGCCCCAGCAGGGCTCAGGGCAGCATGTCCACAGGTGGCTTCCTATAGGAGGGAGCCTACGCTGTGGGGCGGCTGCAGGAACTGGGAGGCAGACCAGAAGAAAGGGCAGCAGGCTCTGTGCTCTGGGGTCCCAGAGATGAGGCCTCCTTCTGGGGTCCTGTCCCCTCTCTGTCCCTGGCTCTATTTCTCTGGCTTTCCTGCTGCCTGGGCCTTGTCTGATGTCAGACTAAGGCTTCTCAGCCTTAATGCTTTGCCCCCCCACACCCTCCCTGTGCCAACTGAGGTCTGGATACTGCAGGGCTCTGGCTTCCGTTGGGTTGCTTCTGGGGAGGGAGCAACCCTCCCCAGAAGCCAAACAGCTCCCTCCTCCCTGGGGAGCCAGACAGGTCCAGGTCCCACAGCCTGGAGGTTCTGGGAAGGCCGCGGCCAGGCAGTCTCAACTGGGTCATTGTACTGTATACCTGGCCCAATGCTTGTGGAACGAACATGTCTTTCTTTAGCTAAAGGATATGCATGGCACAGAACCGTACATGGTTCCCACAGCTGAAGAATGCTGGAGAAAACTGTTGGGTAGGGGGTGCCAGCTGGCTGCTATGCTCGGGGCTGGGCCAGGACCAGATATGGGGCCTACCTGAACCAAGGCTTCCTTCCCGGCCGCTAGAGGCCGCCCTCACCACTCACCAAGACTGCACCCAGTAGGACAGCCCAGGGGCCCTGCTCCTTTGGCTCGGCGTCCCTCTCTCCCGTGTGTAGCACTGACAGCCAGGCCCTCTTGTGGGGGGCGGATCTCTCCTGGTGGTGGTTGGGGCTCCAGGCTACCTCAAGTGTGACACAGATGACGCCTCTGAAACCCATGAGGAGAGCCTGAGGGATGAGGCCTTCGACACGGTCAACTCCTCCATTGTGTCTGGTGAAAGCATCCGCTTTTTTGTCAACGTCAACCTCGAGGTGCAGCCTACTCAGTCTGGTATGGGGGTTGTGGCAGGGACAGGTTGGGGGGGCTACGCATGGGATGGGACTGAACAGATACGGCCCACTTCACCAAGGAGACCTGAAGGGCTGGGGCAGCACCCTGAGCCCTCCTACTTTCCTCTAGCAGAGAGTGAATCACCTGGCGGCTACGGGCTCCTACACACCTCCCGCAAGGTGAGCGGCCCACTGGCTGGATGGGAAACATTTGGTTCCAGGCCGCTAGCTGGGGGTGGAGGCGGTCGCTTCCCTGAGAAAGCTCATATTAGCCTGGGGGCCGACCACACTGGCCTTCTCTCTGGGAAGGGGGTGTCAGCCAGGGATCATCACAACGGAGGGGTCCAGGCAAGGACAGAGGGTCTTATTTATGGGCCTCTCTGGTTCTGTGCACGGGGTCCCCACAGTACCTGAAGTTAAAGAACTTTGAGGAAGAGATCCGTGCACACAGGGACTTAGATGGCTTCCTGGCACGGGCCAGAATCATCCTGGATGAAACGGCCACGTCCCTGGATGACGTGCTGCGGGCTATGCTGTACCGCTTAGCCCAAGACCCCTACAACGCCGAGCCAGAGTGCAACCCGGACCTGCTCACGGCCATGCTCTTCACTGACGCAGGGGCTCCCGTGGAGGGCAAAGGTAAGGGGTGTCCCTTGGCCTGGGCAGGAGGTCAGGGAGGTGGACCGTCTGACTCTCCACTTTGTTAGCAGTTCACCTGCTGTCGGACACCATCCAAGGGGTCACTGCCACAGTAACGGGGGTACAATACCAGCAGTCATGGATCTGCATCCTGTGAGTTGCCAGGCCACCATGCTGGCCTCCCCATGTCACCTCAGAGACAGGCATCCAGTAACCCTGTAAAGGCTGGCCTGCTCAGTCTCCGGGGAGAGTGAGGAATTCATCCCATCTGGTCTTTTTTCCTCCTTAACAGAGGTCACGGGGGTCACAGTTGGGAGTTCTGGGTGGCGGGGGTGGAGCCCCAGCTCCCAAGGGTGGGAGCCATGTGCCGTGTGCCCTCTCTGTCCCACCAGCTGTACCTCCAAGGCCCTGCTGAGGCGACACGTGTGCATCAGCCGCCTGGTCCGCCCGCAGAACTGGGGGCAGAATTCCTGTGAGGTGCGGTTTGTCATCCTGGTGCTGGCCCCACCCAAGATGGTGAGGAGGGGTTTCGGGTGGCTCTGTTTCCTGGGAAAGAGGGTACCAGGTTACCCTGCCCTCTCCTTGAGGGCATCTCTTCCAGTGCAGGAGGCCTATAGAATTGGCCTCCGAAGGCTGTTCACCCTATCTGTTCATCCCTGGGTTTATCTGAAGAATACTTGCTAGGTCCTCTTCAAGCCCTGATTTCTCCAGAAGTTGCCCAAAAGATTATATTTCCTTCCTGACTGAAAAGAGATACTTGTTAAAAGTATTACTATTCAAACACAGGGGCCTTTCTTTGGCCTGCACGACGGCGACTCTTCTAATCGGCTGACTGTGATTTGTTGACCAAAGAGTCCCACTCTTTCCTGGGCTGTTTACCCCCTGGCCAGGGGCAGATTATCTCACTTTTGTTGGGGCTGAGACATACAATTTGGGGAATCTTCTTTTATGGGAGAGGATTTAAAAATCTTGAGTAGAAAATGGCAACGGTCCCTCTTTCCAGGCTTGGGAAGGGCCTTAATGCTTAAGCTTCCATTGGCTTTTTGATGATTCTGCCCCTGCCTCAGATGGCTTCAGATGGCCCCTCCCCAGGCTTTCTCTATGCAAAGGGGTGCTAATGGGATCGTAGACACACTGCGAACCTCTCTAGATGTTACTGTGCTGGCAACAGAGGAAGAGCACTTCGGGCAGCAGGCACCTCATGGGTCAGAGGAGTGACAGCTCACAAGGTGGCCAACAGCTGGAAAGAGCAGAATCCCTAGGGCTGAGTGGCTAGACTGGCACCTTGAGACGCGCCAGCCAGCCTGACACCTGGCTCCGCCTCGGGAGAACAGGCCTGTTCTAAAGCTACCAGAAAGCAGTGGGCACGGTGCAGGTGCAGGCCTGGGACGCAGCTTTGGGCAACCCAGAGGGGAGGATGCCGCTCCCAGGGGCCAGAGTTGTCGAGGTGAGACAGGCTGCTGTGGTGGAGGCTGGACACGGAGTTCACAGACAGGGCTGACCTTGGCCAGGCAAGAGGGAGAGGGCTAGATGGCCTGGAGCCCCTCTGAAAATCAGATAAAGCAGCAAACAGTGCAAACGCCCCAGGTGAAAAGTAGCTGAGCAAACTTTTTTTTTCCCATCATCAGGATTTCATTAACCACAATTACACAGATTGAACCTGAGTTTGTAAGAAAAATACTAGGTCAGTGGTAGTCTAGTCATCTGCTGACCTGGTGGCAATCGTGGCAGGATCCACTATGTGTGAATGTTGGGGGACTACACCTAGATCATGGGGACAGAGTGGCCAGGGCTGGGGAGGGTGCCCTCTGCTCTACAGTGGCCACAGATGTGGCTCTCTTGCCCCACCCCCAGAAAAGCACCAAGACTGCCACAGAAGTGGGGCGCACATTTGCCACCATGATGTTAGACATCACCTTCCGCCAGAAGCTCCTGAAGACCCGCACGGAGGAGGAATTCAAAGAAGCCCTGGTCCATCAGAGACAGCTGCTCACCGTAATGAGCCACTGTCCAAGTATCAGCATGGACTACAGCACGAGCTCCATCTGCATTGTCAGACACCCACAGGTGCGGGCCAGACATGGCCTGGGCGGGCAGCCCAGGGCAAGGGCACAGGGCTGATGGGCATGTCCTTTCCCAGCCCCCACAGCAGAAGGACTTTCTCCCCATGGGGAAGGGCATCCAGGAGGACATCGCCCGCAGGTTCCCCGTGTACCCATTGGACTTCACTGACGGTAAGGGCCCCATGACCCTCTCAGAGCTTGGCCTGTAGCTCAGGCCCCCAGCCTGGCCTGCGTCCCCACACACACAATCTCCATCCCGTCTCCCTTTCCTAGGCATCATTGGGAAAAACAAAGCTGTGGGCAAATACATCACCACCACCCTGTTCCTCTACTTCGCCTGCCTGCTGCCCACGATTGCTTTTGGGTCCCTCAATGATGAGAACACAAATGGAGCCATTGGTGAGGGGCTGGAGGCTATCGGGGAGTGCTGGGGGGCCAGGCCCATGGTGCCCCCTGACCACCTACTTCCTCAGACGTGCAGAAGACCGTGGCCGGGCAGGGCATTGGAGGCATCCTGTACGCGCTCTTCTCTGGGCAGCCGCTGGTGGTGCTGCTGACGACTGCGCCCCTGGCCCTCTACATCAACGGTGCAGCGGGGGTGAGAGCGGGGAGACGGTTCCTGGGGTCCCTACCCCGACCCGGCCCTGACTGCTCACTCCTGTCCCACCCTTGCAGTGATCCGTGGCATCTGCGATGACTATAATCTGGACTTCAGTACCTTCTATGCGTGGACAGGCCTGTGGAACAGTTTCTTCCTCACGCTTTATGCCCTCTTCAACCTCAGCCTGGTCATGAGTCTTTTCAAGAGGTAACAGAGCCTTCCCTAAGCTTCTGGGACTTTCAAGCAGGAGGCAGACCAAGGCCAGGGACATGGGTCAGCTTCCATGCCACCCTCCAAGGCCCTGTAACCCTAGATAAGATGGGGTGCCCTCACCATATCACTACCCCAAGGGGAAAGTCTGGGGCCCTGGCCCTGTTCATGCAGGAGGTAGGAGCCACGCCAAGGCTTGGGGAAACCCACCCTCTACAATTCACCCCATCTTATGAGACATACCTTCTGCTGGCAGGTCAACAGAGGAGATCATTGCCTTGTTCATTTCTATCACGTTCATCCTAGATGCTATCAAGGGCACAGTCAAAAGTGAGTATTATACAGCCAGTGGCCACCTGCTGCAGGGGAGGCTGAGTTGAGATGGGGTACAGACAGTGGCAGAGCAGCCAAGAAGCGTGCAAGCTAAGGCTGCTTCCGCGGCCCAGGATGCTCTGGGAGTCATGACTGACAAAGCGCAGCAATTAGCAGGCGACAGAGCTGTCTCAGGCAGGATCAGAGGCACTGGGCCAGGCAGGATTCGCTGTCAGAAATGCACAAAGGGCAGGGTGTGGGGTGATGGGTAGACAGGCAGGTTGAGGAATCCTGGCTGACAGAAGGCCAGCTTTCCCCTCTTCCACCCAGAATCCCTTTCTCCCATCAGGGCTCCTTCTGCCCACATCCAGGAAGAAGTTGCTAGGCCCAGGCTCCCAGAGCCCAGGTGGCTGAATTCTGATGGTCTGTACCCATAGTCTTCCAGAAGTACTACTATGGCCGTGACACTGGACTCTTCTTCAAAGATAAGTCCTCCTTGGTGAGCCTGCTGGGCCTCAACAGTAGCCTCCACACTGCCCTCAACACCAGCTTCCTGACCAGCCCACCTGCTTCAACGGGCAGCCAGGACTCCGAGCCCCTGGCCCGGGATACAGCTGTGCTCAGCCTCCTCATCATGCTGGGCACGCTCTGGCTGAGCTACACCCTCTACCAGTTGAAGAAGAGGTGAGGGGTGCCCCCCTCGGGTCCGGGGAACACAAGCCCCTAGGCCACACTGACACTCACCTGCCTCCGTAGCCCCTACCTGCACCCCTACGTGCGTGAGCTCCTGTCAGACTGCGCCTTGCCCATTTCGGTGCTTACCTTCTCCCTCATCTCTTCCTATGGCTTCCAGGAGATTAAGAGTAAGTTAGGACCAGCCATGGGGTGGGATGGGGTGGGTTGCTCTGTGGGGGATGCAAGCTTGAGCAGGGGCCTGTACCCTACTGCAGTGGTCAAGTTTCGCTACAGCCCGAGTGACAGCCTGTTCGAGATAGCCGAGATGCACTCGCTATCCCTGGTGACCATCAGCAGTGCCATGGGCCTCGGCTTCCTCCTCTCCATGCTCTTCTTCATAGAGCAGAACCTGGTGGCTGCCTTGGCTAACGCCCCACAGAACAGGTTTGCAGGGCTGGGGACGGAGGGGGTGAGTATGTGCCCAACCTTCCAGAGGCCAAGAGGGCTCTGGCCATATGTGACCCCGCCCGCTGCAGGCTGGTAAAGGGCACTGCCTACCACTGGGACCTCCTGCTCATCGCCATCATCAATACTGGACTGTCTCTGTTTGGGCTGCCCTGGATCCATGCTGCCTACCCCCACTCCCTGCTGCACGTACGAGCACTGGCTTTGGTGGAGGAGCATGTAGAGAACGGGCACATTTACGAGACGTGAGTGTGAAGAGGGCCCCTCGAGATGTGAGGCCAGAGTCACGAGGGCCCTGAGGTACAGGGCAGCCCTGGGCCACATGGGACTTAAGGAGGGATACTGGCTTGGGGGACAAGGGCCCCGAAGTGACCGAGCCTGGTAAGCATGTGACCTGGGATGGACACAGCCCCATGGACCAGGCCAGAGTGACCCTACGCACTGCACCCTCGCAGGATTGTGAACGTGAAGGAGACACGGCTGACCTCCCTGGGCGCCAGCATCCTGGTGGGCTTCTCCCTCCTGCTGCTGCCCTTCCCACTGCAGTGGATCCCCAAGCCCGTGCTCTATGGCCTCTTCCTCTACCTCGCGCTCACCTCCATCGACGGCAACCAGCTGTTTCAGCGCATGGTGCTGCTGCTCAAGGACCAGGTGAGTGGCCCTGAGAGTGGGGGTAGGGGTGGGGCATCTGGCTCCAGACCTGCCCACACCTGGTCCCTGCCACCCACAGACGTCATACCCACCCACCCACTACATCCGGAGGGTGCCCCAGAGGAAGATCCACTACTTCACAGGCCTGCAGGTCCTGCAGCTGCTGCTGCTCTGTGCCTTTGGCATGAGCCCACTGGTCTACATGAAGATGGTCTTTCCCCTCATCATGATTGCCATGATCCCCATTCGGTACGGAGGGCGGACAGCAGGCAGAAAGGACGCAGCGGGGTGGGAGAGGGTGGGCTGGAATGGCTGCTCTCTGCCTATTCCTCCCTGCCCCAGTGCTTATCTTCCTGCCTGTTCCTCCTCCCCGCAGCTACAACGTGCTGCCCCAAATCATTGAAGCCAAGTACTTGGATGCCATGGACGCTGAACACTGACGCCCTGACTTGCAGGTCCTGGCCACCCCCCATGCGCCCGTTTCTCCAGGTCTCCCCAGGCTGGCTGTGTAGCTGTGTGTGGGCATCCGGGAATGCGGCTCTGTGCTGAGCCCCTCACAGCTGTCCCAAGTGGCCGAGGGTGCCTGGTCAATGAGGCAGCTCTGAGGGATGTGTCTGCTCCTCTTCCCACTAGCCCTTTGCTTTGGGTCCAGAGTGCTGCTCAGGGCAGCTTCTGCCCAAGCAGGACGGATTTTCTTTTGATAAAGAGTGTCAGGTGGCCGAAAGAGAAACCATTTCCTTGATTGTGTAAGGAACTTGCTGGATGCACATTAGAGAATAAAGCTCCTGTTTCTATGCTTCTACATGCCACCTCCATCCATGCTGCCCTGCCCCAGCCTCTGAAGGCCACCCAAGGACTCTAGGGAGGAAGAGGGATGAAAGGGACTGACTGTTAAGTGCCACCTAAGGGTTGTTACTTCCAACTCCACACAGCACTCCAACAGGGAAATGTGCAAGATCCAGGAGGCCCTGGTAATGCCATGTTGCCAGGAACCTGCAGGGAACATGTTCTAGGAACAGCACATGCAAGGGCCCCAAGAAGGAGGCTTGAGGCCAGTGAAGAGGTGGCTGGTGGGGTGGGACAGGCACAGTCACCGTGCTGCTTGCAGGATGGATCAAAGTAAAAGTGGTAGTCACTAAGTCTGTCGGACTCTTTGCGACCCCATGGACTGTAGCCCGCCAGGGTCCTCTGTCCCTGGAATTCTCCAGGCAAGAATACGGGAGTAGGTTGCCATTCTCTTCTCCCAGGGGATCTTCCCAACCCACGGACCGAACTCGGGTCTCATGCATTGCAGGCGAATTCTTTACTGTCTGAGCCACCAGGGAAGCCTGCAGGATGGGTAGCTAAGTTTAAAGAGGGGGACAGAAAGTAAACTGTGCACCTAGGACAGAAGTCTGTGAGGAAGCAGCTGGAGACCAGACAGAGAGGTGCCCTGCTCCAAGCACCACGTAGCCACCCACTCACATAACACAGCAGGTGACCCTTCTATGGGGCCCCTCCCCAGTAGCCTGGGTATTGCCTGCAGGTAGGGCCATGTAAGGATCACCAGGTAAGAAGGCAGGCACCCCCAGCCACATACCACCTACTCCAAGGAGACAACCCACAGGAGGCTGGGCATGGCCACTGGCACTTCCCAAGGAAACACCCAGCTGGGCTTCATAGGCAGCAAAGGAGCAAGGGGATGAGGTCCTGTCCTCACCCATACCTGTTGACACAGTCTGGGGAGCAAACATTAAATCCAAGCCCCAGGCCAAGCTGCCAGGACTGAGGAACAGTGATGGGAGGGGACGAAACTTAAGCCTGGGAGTGAGTGACACACCAGCACTGAGGACCCCTACCCCCCAAGCTGCTGCACACAACAGGCTTTTCTGACTGTCCTTGGGGTTGGGCAGCTCCTCTTTACTAGGGTAACACCTGCAAAAAAGCAAGGGAGCCACTCCAGCCCTCTGAAATCCCCCCAGGGAATGGGTTCACCAGGGCACAGTAAGGGTCTGGGGCAGTTGAGTTGGACCCTTAGCTGGCCCCCCAGGCTGAACTACAACATAACAACCCAACTGGGGTCAAGTACTCCATCCTCCATCCCTGCCACAAAAAATGAACCTGGAGTTACAATCATAAACCAGCATTGTAGCTGCTCTAATGTACACCAGCATAAAGAAAAAGCACTCACCACCCCACACTGCCTGCCCCACAGCCTAGCTGCCAAACACAATAGAGGCCAGCTGAGTGGTGGAGTGGATTTCGCATGGAAAAGTTCAACGCGTGATCTGAGAGTTGGAAGACAAAAGGGGAAGAATACTCCTCCAGCTAGCAATGGTACACGAACAGCCTCAGCACAGCTCTGCCCTCTGGCCATCCCACCCCTCAGCCCTCTTTCCCGACCCTGGGAGGTTTTCTGCTTCTGCCCAAAGGGACTCAGGAGGCAGACGCCTGCCTGGGGAGGTTTCAAGGCAGTTATTCCCAATTTATTATGGAAGCAAGTACCTTCTGGAATTTTTATTTCCTGTATTTAAAAAACATCTAAGGCTGTTTGTGTGGTTCTTCCCCAAACCGTTAACCCTGTCAAGGGTTAACTTCACCCAAGGTCCTTTCAGGATTCCAGGCCTGGAGGCCGTAGGAGACCACTGAATCCACAAGGGCAAGAGGATGGCGTTGTCCTTTGGCCAAAGTCTCTCCAAACAGAGCCAGTTGCTCCCAACAGCTGGTAACACCGCCAGAAAGTGGTAATCCTGAAGGAAATACTTGGACAGGTGCCTGCCTGATAGAGGTGGTTTCAGGCTACCCCTCTCCAGATCCCCAGCCAGAGTGGTCATCACCGACCCCAGGAGTCAGGCTGCTAAAGTATTCTTGCAACTCAAGCAGGGCCCGGAAGCGATGGGAAATGGTGTTCTTCTCAGCCTTGGGCATCTCTGCATACCTGCAGGGCGACAGTAACAGCTCAGAGAAGAGGGAGCCCAGATTCGGGGAGGGTGTGTATACCTCACCGCATCCTGGAGATGAAGCTCAGAGAGTCCCTAGTAAAAGGTAGCAGGGCCACCAGCTCCTGGCCGCCAGAGTTAAGTTTTTTCCAAATCAAAGAGTCTTAAATTCCAATGTAGGTAGGAATCCATATTAATCTGTGTGGAAGGACACTAAGTTTGTTCTAGTGTGTCCAGAAGTCATCAAAAGGAAGCTGGGGACGGGATGAGCTGCATGTTTGAGCAGCGTTGTCATCTGTTGACAGGAAGCAGTGGGGCCTAACAGAGCAAACACAGCAATCTCCAGTGCACTGCGGGGTGGGCAGACGGGCAGGGGAAGTGGGCCTTGAACAGCCAGCCAGTAACCTGCCATCCATGTCAGGACTCCAATAGGCTGAGAATCCCATACTCCAGTTGTTACTTTCACATCTATGCCACCCAATACAGTGGCCACCAGTATGTGGCCATTTAAATTTTAACCAATTACAACTGAATAAACATAAATTCTGTTCCTCAGTTGCTCTAGCCACATTTCTACTGGATCACACAGTGCAGCTACAGAAAATTTGTGTCACTGAAGTGATGTCTCATGTTGTCCTCAGCCCTGCCCCGGCTATTGCAAGGCCTCAGGCCATGCTCCTGAAGGGTCCCTCCAGCTTGACAAACCCGATTCCCAATAATGCCCAACATGTCCCATGTAAACAAGTGGGGGTTAGCATGAAGTACTTGGAGAAGGCACTGGCAACACACTCCAGCACTCTTGCCTGGAAAATCCCATGGACGGAAGAGCCTGGTGGGCTGCAGTCCATGGGGTCGCTAGGAGTCGGACAGGACTGAAGCGACTTAGCAGCAGCAGCAGCAGCGGCATGAAATACCAAGAACATCTGGCACTGTGGGGGGGGGGGCGGGGGGGGGGGGCGTGGCGCACACATTAATGTGGTGCCCAGCTGTTAACATTTTTCCAAACTAGATGAGGGTCAGAAAATCATCCATCAGTCACGAAGCTGAAAAGCCCAAGTCAGAAAGGGGAAGCTGCACAGCTGCTCTGTGCTGAGATGAGCCCGAGAGCCCAGGACTTCCAGCTACACCCAGCTGCCTCCCAGCTGTGGACTGCGTCACTCAGATTCCTTGCATCCACCCCTAGCAGAGCTGCCTTCAACTGGAAAGGCACCGCAGAGCCTGCCCCCGCCCATATCCGCATGCCTGCACCTGGGTGGGGCACTGACCCGACCCAGACCAAGGCCATCTGACCCCACACCCCTGAAAATAACTGGGGCTCCTTACGTCTGCTCGTATCCATCAGGCTGAAAGCAGGGGTCCCAGCCAAAGTCCCGGCAGCCACGGGGCACCACAATCCGGCCCTGCCAAAGAAAAGGGGGCAGAGCTATGTCACTAGACATGGAGGAGATGCACTATGAGGAGGGCAGTAGCCAGTCTGAGTTTAGTTAATGAATTTGGTTAAACCCTAGTTACTCATATTATTTCAAGGGGTCCATGGTGCCGGCAAATGTTTGCTGAACACACATAAAATGCAGAGCAGGAGAGCTCCCACAGACAGGGAGGAACCACATGCTTGATCAGGTGACCGATACCCCTGGGACCAGCCTCCCTCTCTAAAGGTTTGACAAACTGTGACCTCACTGAAGAAGAGTCAATTTTGAAAAACTGACAGAAAACATTTTCCCCTAAGTGGAAGTTTGAGGGTCCTAAACTTTGCCGACAAACCCTGTATCTCCTACTATTACTACACTTATCAAAATAGAAAGACGGCTCTAACAAATAACAAAACAGCACAATGTTCAACTCAAAAATAGCTCAATAAATACTGACTGTAATAGGCAAATTACAAAAGGAAAATTTTACAAAGAGAACCAGTGTCATGAGATATCGGGTTACCTTGGGAATTAAAAAAAAAAAAAAAAACATACAAAATACAAGGGAGGTAGTAGAGGATGCAAATTAGCCACATAAGTTCTGAGTCCTTTAGACCAAAGGCAAATTCTGCTTTTGCTAATGGGGAGCTGTGTGACCGAGGCCAGTTACTGAATCACTCTGAACTTCACCCACGCGACAAATGTATTTTGAACACCTTATCGAGGCAGGTAGTGTTTTTAGCACCGGGATCCAAGAAAGCCTTAGCCTTGCCTTCACAGAATGGATCTCTTCAGCAAAACAAGCACTGCACCAGTAAACAAATTAATGATTACCAAATCATTAAAGGGCACAAACTGGGAGCCGGGCTCAAGGATAACAGGTTGGGGAGTTCAGGGAAGGCCTGAGTGAAGATGGGACACTCTGACCACATAAAGGGCTAGGGCAGGAACATTCTAGGTGGAGGACAGAGCTGTGCCAAGGTTCTAAGATGGAGAAGGGCCTAGCACACACCCTGCTGAAAGGACTATGTGGTTGGGGTTTAGAGAGCATGGGTGAGAACAGGACAAGTAGAAACAAGGCTACCTCATTTAAAATAAGCGCTGGCAAACAATAAAGTACAAAACAAAGCCAAAGCTGGGGAGACCACAGGGAATGGTGCAATGGTAGTGATCAGGCCCACTCAGCGGCAGAGCAGCTATTCAGTCACAGTGCAGGAAGCTGAGCCCGTGGCTGGTCAAACTTTCAATTTCTGAGCGAACATTTCTGTGAGAGTAGCAGACACTATAACCAACTTTTAAAATGTCACCAGGCAATACAATCTAGTCATCCCATTTGTGGATATATACCCAAAAGAACTAAAAATGGGATGCTGAAGAAATATTTGCACACCCATGTTCACAGCAGCGTTATGAGCCAAAATGTGGAAGCCATTCATGTGTTCAGCAACAAATACAGGCAAACCTCAGAGATATTGTGGGTTCAGTTCCAGACCACTGTAATAAAGCAATTATCACAATAAACCAAGCGGCATGAATGTTTTGGTTTCCTACTGCATATGAAAGTATGCAACAGCATTATGCCTTAAAAACAATGCTTGTTTTTGTTGTTCAGGCACTAAGCCATGTCTGACTCTTTGCGACCCTGTGGACTGCAGCACACCACACTCTTCTGCCCTCCACTATCTCCCAGAATTTGCTCAAATTCATGTCCATTGAGCCTGAGATATTATCTAACCTTCTCATCCCAGTAGCACATTGGATACTTTCTGACCTGAGAGGGGCTCATCTTCTGGTGTCATATCTTTTTGCCTTTTCATACTGTTCATGGGGTTCTTGTGGCAAGAATACTGAAGTGGATTGCCATTTCCTCCTCCAGTGGACCACGATTTGTCAGAACTCTTCACTATGACCTGTCTGTCTTGGGTGGCCCCAGACTCAGATTCATTGAGTTACACAAGCCCCTTTACCACGACAAGGCTGTAATCCATGAAGGGAAAATAAAAAAACATAAATATCTTAATTTAAAAATACTTTATTGCTAAAAAATGCTAGCCATCATCTGATAGTGCAGGGTTGCCACAAACTTTCAATTTGTAAATACAGTATCTTCAAAGCTCAATAAAACAAGATATGCTTGTAAATAGATAAAAGTGGTACATACATACAATGGAATATTATTCAGCCTTAAAAAAGGAGATCCTGTCACACGCTACAACATGGATGAAGACATTATGCTAAGTGAAATACGACCACCACACAAAAACAAACACTGCAGGACTCCACTTATATGATGTGTCTGAGGCAGCTGAACTCAGAAACAGAAGGTAGTATGGTGCTTACCAGGTGCTGGGGAGAAGAGAGGAAGTGAAGTAAAGTGAAATGAAGTTAAAGTTGCTCAGTCGTGTCCAACTCTTTGCGACCACATGGACTGTAGTCTGCCAGGCTCCTCTGTCCATGGGATTATCCAAGCAAGATACTGGAGTGGGTTTCTGTTCCCTTCTCCAGGGGATCTTCCCAACCCAGGGATCGAACCCATGTCTCCTGCATTGCAGGCAGATTCTTTACCGTCTGAGCCACCAGGAAAGCCCAGAAGAGAGGAAGATGGACTGTTATTCAATGGGCATAGTTTCAGTTTTGCAAGATGAGAAATTTCTAGAGATCTGTTGCACAATAGTGTACACTACTATACACTTAAAAATGGTGAAGATGGTAATTTCTGAAACCTGTTTTTTACCACAAGAACTGAACATCTCATCAGGGAGGCTTCCCTGATGGCTTAGTGGTAAAGAATCTGCCCGCCAATGCAGAAGATGTGGGTTTGAACCTTGAGTTAGGAAGATTCCCTGGAAGAGGAAATGACAACACACTCCAGTATTCTTGTCTGGGAAAACCCATGGACAGAGCCTGACGGGCTACAGTCTATGGGGTTGCAAAAGCATCAGACACAACTTAGATGAAGCCACTGGTGTAAGGCTATATGGGCTACAGTGAGACTCTGGATTTTATCCTGAGCAGAGGAGAAAGCAGAGAAGTGATATGTCTGAAGGTAAACCCTGCCATACGGAGGGAATGAATAGGGTGAGGTGGGGGCAGGGCAGGAAGCCCAGAACAGAGGGTGGTTTGGCCTGAGAGAAGCAGCTGATCCTATGGTCTGATCAGTAAGCCTGGAGACACTGAAGGGCACCCGTGAAAGGAATGAGGTGGGGGGAGAGGAAGATTCTATACGAACATAAAAACTTGGAAAGGCTGTGAGATGTTCAAGGGAAGCTGTTGCACAGCAGTGTGATAAGGAGATTCAAGCTTGCAGAAGTCTGAACTGCAGATGCAGCTCTAGTTGTCTTTAGCTCCCACATCTGCTTCTCAGGGGAGCATACAGTGCACAGCTCTGGGTATACCAGGCTCCAAAAGCTGTGAGCCATGTATGTTTCCAAACATCAGACTCAGGGGGCAATAAGTTTCAGGACTGACAGCATTTCGAGCTGTGGTATCTAGGGGTGTGACCATCCCACCAGATAGCATCACGGGGGTTCACAGCGCCCTCTGGTGGTACACAGGAAAAACGAGCATGGGTACGTACCATTGTCCGGCCCCTGAAGAGGCGGATGGGCTCGTTCGGGTCCCCAGTGCTGAATGCGAAAGTGCAGAGTGCATAGGCAGACTTGTCTTGGAACCCCTCCAGGAGCTGGTGGAGACCTGAGAGAAGGTGCAGTGAGGGCTCAGCACACTCTGCCGCCAAGCCCCAGGCCCAACTCCCCACCCAAGGGGCCCAACTCGGGGAGGGGAGTTATACACTTGACCAAATAGGCCCTGCGCTGATAACCCAGGAAGCTGGGCGATGGGAATGTAGAGTAAGGGTTCTACCACTGTGGATTCCAGGGTGTGGGGCTGGGACCAGGAGGAGAAGCAAGGTGTCCCCCTTTCCACCTCCTGCTGACAACGACAGCAAGTGGTGGGGCCAATCCTCTCAGGGCCAGAATCTCCCGTTGCCCCTCAATCTCAAAGCTCTCACCACCATCACCACTTCCATCTACTCTTTCCACATCTCAGTGCTCCCTGGAGCTAGGTTTACAGGGAAAGTGTGAGTGTTGATTATAGATGAGCATTGATTATAATAGAGGCCTTGAAGGGGACAGAACCTGAGACTCCTGATTACTAGCTGGAGCTCCTCCCCCAGAACCCACAGATTTCTTAATTCCAAACGCAACAAAAGAAAGAGACAAATGGGGATAATACCTTCAGGCTTTAACTTCTCCAGAAACCACTTTCTGCAAGAGAAATAAAGGTGAGACAGACACCACAAATGGATGTATGTTCCTACCACCTTCTTTCCAGGCTGCATCCCCCAGGGATTAAAGTTCTGAGAGTCAAGCAGAAAAGATAAAGAATGTCTCAACTCAAAATGAAGGGAAATAATCCAACAGGAAAAAGGAAATGGAGACAAACAGGCAATGCACAGAAGAATCAATAAATCAACGAAGGCCTCAACTTCACTGCTAATTAGGGAAATACAAATTAAAATTGGATGTGATAACATTTCCTACTCACCCACTAAAATACTAAAAAGTCATGAAACAGTGCTGGTAAGAATACGGAGCATGTGTAGGAGTGCTACTGTGCTGGCAGACAAATTAGCAGTCCAAAAGTTAAAGATACAATTAACCCTTGAACTACATGATTTGAACTGCCGAAGTTCACTCATATATATATGAATATAGTTCAATAGTCAATACTACAGTAATACATGGCTGAATCCACAGATATGGAAGGCAAACTCTAAGTTATACGTAGGTTAACCCCAAGTTGTTCACAGATCAACTGTATACATATGTGTACCCTGTGTGTGCCCTCGCTCAGTCATGTCTGACTCTTTGGGACCTCATGGACTGTCACCCACCAGTCTCCTCTATCCATGGAATTTTCCAGGCAAGAATCCTGGAGTGGGTAGCCATTTCCTTCTCCAGGGGATCTTCCTGACCCAGGGATCGAACTCACGTCTCTTGAGTCTCCTGCATTGGCAGGGAGGTTCTTTACCACTAGCACCACCTGGGAAGCCTGAGGTGGGGTCCAGGACACTGGATAGATTTAAGGAAATCCATTTGCAGATCTCAACTTCCTTATTTCCTTTTTCCTGAAACTGACCTGCCCAAGAATTACCTCTCCAATGGGTGAGTTGCCCTTGCCCTTCTCCACTTACACACATTCTCACACTTAACAAAAGAAAGGCATGCCTCTCCCCCACCTCTAATCCTTCCTCAACAACCTGACATACTGGTGTTGACACCAAGACAGGGAATGACCTGCAATATCAAGTAACCAATCAAAGGGGTGGGATATCACTCACATGTAGGGGCCAGGGAGGCCTCCAAGGGCGTTGAAGCACAGACAGGTGTCCTCCACCAGTACAGGGCCCTGCACCTGCAGCACAAGGACATACAGCCCTGAGACCTGACCCACCAGCAGGCCCCACCTCCCCTCTGGATTCTCAGGCCACCCAGGCCAGGGCCATACCCACAGCTAGCTGGGATGAGCTACAGCAGCAGCAGACCTGGGCAACAGCCCTGGGCTAATCTCTTATCTCCTTCTTATCTGTTTTACAGACAGGGACAACAAAGCCTCAGCAGGTTGTAAAGCTTGTACAATGACAGGAGAGATGGGATTACACTCAAGCAGCCTGACTCTTTACAAAGTGCTCCTTCTCAGTTCCAGAGAGATGTGTGAGTGCAGGGTGGATGTGTGTGGGGAGAATGCAGGGGATGGAATGAATGCACCAGAGAAATGGGAAGAGAAAATTGTGTGTGTGTGTGTGTGTGTGTGTGGTCATCTTAAGGGGATACTACGCAGTTAAGGCTGAGAAAGGAAGGCAACATATAACTATTAACTGACTCCAGCCTGATTAGACATGGGAAGGTCTTTCAAGTCATAATAAACTGTGCCCACCGTATTCTCTACCCATCCCCAGCAGGCACAGACCCCAGGAGCCACCAGGACAAGAGGAGCAAGGACAGGACACGAGTGGAGCAAGCACCTGGCGAGCTGCCTCCTGACACTTGCGAATGGAAATCTCATCAGGCTCTCCTTGGTACTCTGGCACTTGTGAGGGAAACAGACACATAATCAGGTCATGGGGAATTAAAGAAATTGAATCATCTTTTAAAAATAAAACTAAACAGAGACATACGGTCAATTTTCTGCGCCACCAAAGTGCACGGAAATTTATCTCCTAGAATCTGAACGACCTGTTCCAAAATGAAAGAACATTTATCAGCATTTAATGATTCCCCATTACTGCACAAGCTGTCACCCACCTTTCTCATTAGGTAACTCTCCTGTCAGTTCCCTAAAGTTCAAAGTCAGGTCCACGAGCTTCAACTCTACCCCTCAGGGTCCCACTCCAGCAGGTCAGCTCCCTCATCTTCTCATTCTCTGATCCCTCCCTCCTACTTCAGGTCTCTGTTCATGCTAACCACCATCTAGAACACCCTCTTTCCTTCTCAATGCTCCCAGAACCTATTCTTTAAGCCAGGAATTTTCTATCGGGGTTACCTGGAATTCAGGAGGATCTACCCAGAACTTGGATAGAAAAAAAAAAAACCTCTCTATTTTCACTAACCCTGAGCTGAAATTTAGCATCTCTTTCAATTGTGAATATAGAAAACAAACATATAGCATCAGCAGTTCCTGTGACATTTAAATTTATTAAAATCAAAAATGTTGTCATATCCCTTTACAGTTCTAGCAGATAATCTCAAAATACTACTTACAACCTTCACTATTTTAAAATTATGATAATAACACAAAACAATAGATTGAATTCTTTAATGCATGAACAAAAAATATGTAACTAGATCACAGATATTTATATTTTCAGAACTGGAAATCAATAGAATTCATTTCCTTTGTGGTGGTGATTTTGTCACTAAGTCATGTCTGTCTATTTGCAACCCCATGGATTGCAGCCCGCCAGACTCCTCTGTCCCTTTTCTCCAGGGGATCTTCCCAACCCAGGGATTGAACCCACATCTACTGTACTGCAGGTGGATTCTTTACTGCTGAGCCACCAGGGATTCTCCCGATTTCCTTGGTAATCCCATGTATCTGTTCGTTTCCAAGGCAAACCATTCAATATCACAGTAATCCAAGTCTATGCCCCAACCAGTAATGCTGAAGAAGCTGAATGGTTCTATGAAGACCTACAAGACCTCCTAGAACTAACATCCAAAAAAGATGTCCTTCTCATTATAGGAGACTGGAATGCAGAAGTAGGAAGTCAAGAAACACCTAGAGTAACAGGCAAATTTGGCCTTGGAATACAGAATGAAGCAGGTCAAAGGCTAACAGAGTTCTGCCAAGAGAACGCACTGGTCATAGCAAACACCCTCTTCCAACAACACAAGAGAAGACTCTACACATGGACATCACCAGATGGTCAACACTGAAATCAGATTAATTATATCCTTTGCAGCCAAAGATGGAGAAGCTCTATACAGTCAGCAAAAACAAGACCGGGAGTGGACTGTGGCTCAGACCATGAACTCCTTATTGCCAAATTCAGACTCAAATTGAAGAAAGTGGGGAAAACCACTAGACCATTCAGGTATGACCTAAATCAAATCCTTTATGACTATACAGTGGAAGTGAGAAATAGACTTAAGGGCCTAGATCTGATAGACAGAGTGCCTGATGAACTATGGAATGAGGTTCATGACATTGTACAGGAGACAGGGATCAAGACTATCCCCAAGGAAAAAAAATGCAAAAAAGCAAAATGGCTGTCTGAGGAGGCCATACAAATAGCTGTAAAAAGAAGGGAAGAGAAAAGCAAAGGAGAAAAGGAAAGATATACCCATTTGAATGCAGAGTTCCAAAGAATAGCAAGGAGAGATAAGAAAGCCTTCCTCAGCGATCAATGCAAAGAAATAGAGGAAAACAATAAAATGGGAAAGACTAGATATCTATTCAAGAAAATTAGAGATACCAAGGGAACATTTCATGCAAAGATGGGCTCAGTAAACGACAGAAATGGTATGGACCTAACAGAAGCAGAAGATATTAAGGAGAGATGGCAAGAACACACAGAAGAACTGCACAAAAAAGATCTTCACCACCCAGATAATCACGAAGGTGTGATCACTCACACTCACCTAGAGCTGGACATCCTGGAATGTGAAGTCAGGTGGGCCTTAGGAAGCATCACTACGAATAAAACTAGAGGAGATGATGGAATTCCAGTTGAGCTATTTCAAACCCTAAAAGACGATGCTATGAAAGTGCTGCACTCAATATGCCAGCAAATTTGGAAAACTGAGCAGTGGCCACAGGACTGGAAAAGGTCAGTTTTCATTCTAGTCCCAAAAAAAGGCAATGCCAAAGAATGCTCAAACTACCGCACAATTGCACTCATCTCACATGCTAGTAAAGTAATGCTCAAAATTCTCCAAGCCAGTCTTCAGCAATACGTGAACCATGAACTTCCAGATGTTCAAGCTGGTTTTAGAAAAGGCAGAGGAACCAGAGATCAAATTGCCAACATCCACTGGATCATCAAAAAAACAAGAGTTCCAGAAAAACATCTATTTCTGCTTTATTGACTACGCCAAAGCCTTCAACTGTGTGGATCACAATAAACTGTGGAAAATTCTGAAAGAGATGGGAATACCAGAGCACCTAACCTGCCTCTTGAGAAACCTATATGGAGGTCAGGAAGCAATAGTTAGAACAGGTCATGGAACAACAGACTGGTCCCAAATACGAAAAGGGAGTACGTCAAGGCAATATATTGTCACCCTGCTTATTTAACTTCTATGCAGAGTACATCATGAGAAACACTGGGCTGGAGGAAGCAGAAGCTGGAATCAAGACTGCCGGGAGAAATATCAATAACCTCAGATATGCAGATGACACCACCCTGTGCCAGAAAGTGAAGAGGAACTAAAGAGGCTCTTGATAAAGGTGAAAGAGACGAGTGAAAAAGCTGGCTTAAAACTCAACATTCAGAAAACTATGTGATGCTATCATCACTGGTCCCATCACTTCATGGCAAATAGATGGGAAAACAGTGGAAACAGTGGCTGGCTTTTTCTGGGCTCCAAAATCACTGCAGATGGTGACTGCAGCCATGAAATTAAAAGACGCTTATTCCTTGGAAGGAAAGTTATGACCAACCTAGACAGCATATTCAAAAGCAGAGACATCACTTTGCCAACAAAGGTCCATCTAGTCAAGGCTATGGTTTTTCCAGTAGTCATGTATGGATGTGAGAGGTGGACTAGAAAGAAACCTGAGCACCGAAGAACTGATGCTTTTGAACTGTGGTGTTGGAGAGGACTCTTGAGAGTCCCTTGGACTGCAAGGAGATCTAACCAGTCCATCCTAAAGGAGATCAGTCCTGGGTGTTCATTGGAGGGACTGATGTTAAAGCTGAAACTCCAATACTTTGGCCACCTGATGCGGAGAGTTGACTCATTGGAAAAGACCCTGATGCTGGGAGGGATTGGGGGCAGGAGAAGGGGATGACAGAGGATGAGATGGTTGGATGGCATCATCGACTCGATGGACATGGGTTTGGGTGGACTCGGGATGTTGGTGATGGACAGGGAGGCCTGGCGTGCAGTGGTTCATGGGGTCACAAATAGTGGGACACGACTAAGCGACTAAACTGAACTGAAAAATATTTTCCTGAGAAAGGTTCTATATAAATCATCATTCTGCCAATGGGATAATAAGTTAAAACTCTCTTATTTTAGGCCAACTTCAAGTCCATCTTCTCCAGGGAGCCTCCTCTGGCCACTCCAGTCCATTCTTTTTTTTTTTTTTTTTGGCCATGCCATGTGGCTTGTGGGATCTCAGCCACCCCACCAGGGATCTAACCAGAACCCCAGCAGTGAAAGCTTGAATCCTAGCCACTGGACCCTCAGGGAATTCCCTCCTGCCTCTTTAAATGTGGGAGGTCCACATTCTCAACCATAAGTATAGATGGGCTTGGGAGCTGGCAGCCACCATCTTGCATGGGGTTCTGTTCAGGGTGGCACTGCCTGTCTGACTGGTCTGGCCTCAGGATCCCAAACCTTTTCTCAGCCCTTCTGAGAAGGCCACTCTGAAATGGCACAGACGTGCCATCAGTCCTTGTGCTGTAGATAAATGAAGGGTCCCCTAATGACTGCACTCCACTGGTCTGCCTCAGATATCGAGTGGATGTCAGCCTGATTCCCCACACATGACCCATCTCCCTGGCCATGGCTGAAGGGGCAGGGACAAACCTTTGATCTAAGCAAGGCCAATCAGAGCTGATGTCTGGCAGAAGCCTCACTGCCTCCTCCACCAGGAGAGGAAATGCAGAAAGACCTCAAAATGAAAAGCGATGAGCATCCAGAGAGAACTAGAAGGACAAATAAACCCCTCTCGAGGGACTCCTGAAAAAGACTCCTTAAGTCCTGTGGAACAGCACACTATTGAATTCCCAGGAGAGTCACCTGACGGTTTACATAAGCTATCTGTGTCTCTTTACTATTTGCAGCCAAAGAGGTTCCATCAACCCCCAGAATCCTTACAGCTAGCTACAAAGTTCCGATAGACAAGAACTTTGATCCACTGCCTCCCTCACACCTCTCCTTTCCTCTGTGAAACAGACCTCTTGCATTATCCCATTTCAAAGATGGCAGAAAGAGGCTGGGAGACTGAGGACACTTCTGGACTGTAGTGGGGCGTGAACAGCTCGGCTTGGATGCCTGGCTCCACACCCTATCCGGTTCCTGACAACCCCAGGCCAGTAGCGGTGCTTGGATCAACTCCAGAGGGGTGTCGGAGTCCTGGTTTGGGAACCAGCTTAAGAGATAACCTTTGGGACAAGTGCTAAGGACTTCACCACTTAGCTCCCGAAGCCCGTCAGCTCACAAGCCCTGTGCCGGGATTTGTCAAGGCCCTTATTTCACTGAGCACAACCCCGGGTCGCCCCCACTCCGCAAACGTTCGGGTCCCACTCCGCGCGGCACCACCCGCTTACAGATCCCACTGATCCCTCCCCGTCCGACTCTTCGTTCCGCGTCCGCTGCTCCACCCGCTTGCTTCACTCCGCCTGGAAGCCTCTTCCGCCTTCTCCCCAGCCAGCCTTGCCACATGCTACCCTTTCACCGTCTCCTAGTCGGCCTCCGCCACCCTCCCGTCACCTCCTCCAGCTTTTTGGCGTTCCCCGTAACAAACACGATCTTCTTCCCGGCCAAGGAGGCCGCCATGGTGATCCCCAGCTACCCGGCAGACCCACCGGAAGTCCTTCTGCTTCCAGTCGCAGGCACTTCCGACTACCGGCGGAAGGGGATAATGCGGTTTACGACCTGTGGTCCCAGGAAGGCATCCTGTGGTTTGTGTTGCCTGGCCGGGGCTGCGGCGGCGACGGTGGGAAGAGTCGCAGTCTGGGCACCTTTGGGCAGGAACGCCGCTCTGGGCATCCAGAATCCTTGCTCAGACCACCTTTTCTGGATGAGCAGCCTGGGTCCCCCGAGGGCTAGAAGGGAGAAGAGCTTGGCCTCCCTTATCGGAATTGCTCGGGTCTAACGGACACTGGAGGTTGACTATCCCCTCCCGCCAAAGCCAGAAGAGACTATTCTAACCACCTGCCCCACTCCTGTTTTCAGCCATCTCTGGGACAGGGGCACCGAGGAAGCAAAGAAACCCTTCGTGCCTACCTCGAGGCCTGTGATGAACTGCCTAGGCTCTGGACGATTCGCCTTCACTGCCGGCACCTCTAAAGTTGTCTCTGAGAACTGTTTCCTTCAGGACAAGGGCTCCCAAACCTGGGTCTTTATCCTGACCTCATCTTCAGCCCAGCTTCCTTAGCTCCGCCTTGCCTGCCAGCTCTGAACTACTTGACTGTGATTTTAAACTTTGTATAGCCTTAATCTAGCTCCGTCTTTTCACCCATGTCCCAGACTTGGGACTTCAGTATTTAAACTCCTTTATTACAACATCCCTCCAGTCCCTTAAACCCGCCTTTCGTTCTCAGCCAATTTTTTTCATCCCCAACACAGCAAAGAGTAGAAAGTGTCCCAGAAGACCCACCTTGCGATAGGCCTTGACCCACTACTGACACTCACACTAGGCCGTGTCTCTCCTTCATGGGGCAGATTCAGGGCCAGCTCTACTTCTGGTGAGGCAGCTCCTGTCTGGAGTATCATGGGAAGCCTGAAGAGCTGGCAATGCTTGGATGAATTATTTTGTTTATTGTTAAAGACACTTGATCGTCTCGATTATCAGATTTTTTTTTTTTTTACACGCCAGAATTTGTCCTTGGAGAACATATATATTTAAACCCTTTGCTCAATGACTGCCATAGTGAGAATATTGCACAGGCCAAAAGGCACTACTGTGTCCTAAAACAGGTCCTGGAATTTCCCATTCTACCATGTGATTCCTTTCTACTGGGTGGTTTGCCAATCTCTTTGGAGTGGACATAGGAAGTAGTGGGTTAGATCAGGAAGTGGTGCCCTTGGTCTATGTCATGTGTCTGCCTCATGAAGTCATGGTGAATCTTCAGGCATGTGAAGATGGTTCACAAAAGAGGTTCACCTCAGCAAAGCTGACCTCCTGACAGGCTAGGAGGAGCTTTCCAGGAAAAGTATAGGCACCTATACTGTACCACCTGAGTATAGGCACCTGGTGTACCACAGACAAGAACCATGTGGTATGGTTGGTATGGTCAGCACAAAGACAGTCAGAGCCCTGGAGGCTGAGAGAACCACCTAGGTTGGTTGAGGGCTCCTCAGCAAAATGTGGGAGTACTGGAAGTGGGTATTCACTCTTAGAGTGAGCTAGACCTCACTCTAAATCTGATGGCCTTGGGGGAATTCCCTGGTGGTCTAGTGGTTCAGTTCAGTTCAGTTCAGTCGCTCAGTCGTGTCCGACTCTTTGCAACCCTATGAATCGCAGCACGTCAGGCCTCCCTGTCCATCACCAACTCCTGGACTCTGCTTTCATTGTTGAGGATATGGGAACTAAGATCCTGCAAACCAATCAAGCAGTCAATCAACCTGAAGGTCTTTGAGCCCAAGAACTTGGTGAGGAGGGAGGAGATATGTGAATATCAAAAACTGTATGAAGAAGTTTGTGTATGTGTGATCTTTAATCAGGATCCCTGGTTGCAAGTGACAGAAATCTTCTTAGGCAACAAGACAAAACAGAGACTTATTGATTGCTTTACCTAAGTGATGATCCAACATATAAATAGGTTCTTCGTTGTTCTGAACAGAAATGAAAGGGATTGCATTATTCCTTAAATAGACTTTGCTAGAATTAAAATGTGAATTTTTATTTCTTTAGCTAGGATTATGATGGAATAATCTCTTTGGAACTGCACTTCCCTCATTATGGAGGAAACTAAGTTAAGTGAAAAAGGACAATTCTTGCCTTCAAAGGAGATTGTCAGGTCCTATTAATTCTATCTCTGAAATAGTTCCATTTATTTTTTTAGTATTTGAATAGTTGCATGCATACTTTTTTTAAACATTTATTTTTATTTGGCTGCACCAGGTCTTAGTTTCAGTTGTGGCATATGGGATCTTTAGTTGCGGGAAGTGAGCACTAGTTCCCTGACCAAGGATTGAACCCTGGCCTCTTGCACTGGAAGTGCCCCATCTTACCCACTGAGGAAGTCCCTCTGGTATTCTGTTTTGAAAATAGACATTGGTTCAATCCTTAGTCTGGGAACTGAAAATCCCACGAGCTGTGAGCCAAACCAGAAAAAAAAAAAACCCTAAGACAGAAAGTATACATATATATATATATATATATACACACACACACATAACTGAGCCAATGTGCTGTACAGCAGATTGATTAAGAAAAAAAATTAGGGCCTCTCCATTTAGTGAGGCCAGGGAGGGGCCGAGAGGTGGGCCGGGTCTAGATAGGAAATAGGAGGGGCCAGATGGGCGTTGGGCGGGGCCTGGGAGATCCCGGGTTTCAGGGTGAACGCGCTGGTTCCACCTGGAAGTCAACGTCATGGTGTCCCCCGTGGTTTACTTGGTGGTGGCGGCTCTGCTTGTCGGGCTTATTCTGTTCCTGACTCGCAGCCGGGGTCGGGCGGCAGCAGGTAGGAGATGCCGCCGCGCCAGGGCCGCTGGGGCCGCGCGTCCTCTTATCTCCTCAGCCTCTGTAGGCCGTGGAGCCGCGGCTTATGCGCATGCGCGGACTTGCCAGGCGCCGCTGACCAGGTCTCCGCGCCTTCCGTCTCCCGCAGGCCGCACGCCTGAGCATGCGTGCGCAAAGCGGCGACCATCAGGGCGCCGCAGTGCAGATGTCAGCTTGCGGACCGAGTGGCAGGGTCCCTACACCTTTTTCCTGGCCCCCAAAGAGTGCGTGCCTCTCATCTCCTCTCCTCCTCCCTGAGGGCCAGGCCGTGGCAGACACTACCATCCTTCAGCCGGGCAGCCCCCGCTGCGTCCGTTGAGGGATCTACAGGGGTTTCCCATCCCTGCCAGGCCGGCTCCAGAGCAGCTGATGAGAAGGGGGCCACTAAGTGTTTTCTACCTACCTGCGAGCAGAAAAGAGTATGAGGTGGCTCCAGGAAGCTCTCTCCTTACCCCTCAAGAACGTTCACCCATGTGTTAACGCACCCGCCTTGTTTTGCACCCCGCCGGGAAGGCCATGTCAGCTGCCAGGGCACGTAACAGATACACCTGTCATCCTCCACCCTGGCCCCCTCTCCATCATTTCTTTATCGGCATAAGAGTTTGTGTATATGTCCCTCCCCTTCCTTGGGCCCACAAGCTTTTCGGAGCATCTGCCAGGGGCAGGGGACAGAGAAGCTGAGGTAAGGCAAATAGCCAACAAGTCTTCCTGGGAGGAGAGACTTCCCCGTCGGGTCTGCTCTCTGATTGGAGTTCCAGATAAAACCGTGGCAGGTGGTGTTAGGCAAAAGATTAATACAGTCCTGTTGTGGGCATTCATTCAGATGAGGCCTGGAGAGGTCAAGGTGGGCTTCTGGAAGAGGTGGAACAGCTCCATTTTGCAGGGTGGTAGTCTCCTGATGGGTCAGCCGAAAACATGGGGCCTTAAAAGAAAAGAAAGGTATCAACAGAGGTGGGAGGAAAGAAGTGCTCTTGCTGCATTGGACCAAGGTCAGGGTTTGGGTTATGAAAGACTCCACAGTCAGGCTGAGAAATTAGGACTTTGTTGTGGGCAGCAGGAGCTTGGAGGAAGTTGAGCAGAGGATGGTGAGCTTCCAGGATGCTGTTCCCCCTGCCAAGAGGTGAGTTGGGCTGCCAGAGAGAATCATGGTGCTTCTCTTCCCTACAGCTGTCCAAGAGCCTTTGCACAATGAAGAGGTACCAGCAGTAGCAGGCCGAGTGGCTCGGCCTCAGCCCCTAGAGCCCGAGGAGCAGAGAGCTACAGGCAGGCCCCGGCGCCGGAGAGACCTGGGCAGCCGCTTGCAGGCCCAGCGTCGAGCCCAGCGAGTGGCCTGGGCCGATGAGAATGAGGAGGAGCCCATCATCCAAGGTGAGAGGGGCCAAGCCTGGTGGAGAAGAGGCCTGGGTTAGAGGGTGAGGTGACCCCAAAGCTGGGCAAAAGAATGTGGTGTGAAGCCATAGTGTGGGAGGAATGTCTGGGAATCACTGGATGTGGTTAGGAGACACTTTGTTGTTGTTTAGTTACTAAGTCGTGTCTGACTCTTTTGTGACTCCATGGAGTCCACTGTCCTGGGATTTCCCAGGCAAGAATACTGGAGTGGGTTGCCATTTCCTCCTCCAGGGGATCTTCCCAACCCAGAGACCGAACCCACGTCTCTGCATTGGCAGGTGGATTCTTTACCACTGAGCTACCAGGGAAGCCCCTAGGGGAGACTTAGGACCCATCCTTTGTTGCCTGGGGACTAGCAGCTCTGGACCCTGATCCCTATTCCATTGGGCCAACCCCTTCTTCCTTCATTTTGGCTTTCAGTGTCCAAACAGGAGGGCAGGAATCTTTAGAGTGACCTAGAGAATTCTTCAGTCCACTCCTTCTATCCCAGCACTCTTCCTTGTTGGGGCACACTCATTCTCTGAGGGCTTCACTCGAGGACTCAAGTGCCCTCTCTATGGCTATGTAGCGTCTAATGTTATCTGTTTTCTTGCCCCATGGTTCCCTCACCCCTCTCCCAAACCTAACACACACAAATTTCTGCATGGCAGAGGCGTTAAAAGGAGAGCTGGGCTAGTGGTATTTGCAAGTGAGTGAAAGGAAATCCCCCTTGAGGAGAGCAACAAGAGATAAGGTGAATATCATCCATCTTCTGTGGCCAGGACCTGACGTGTCTTTCTCTGACCATACTCAGCCCAAGAGGAAGAAGACATAGAAAAGCCCGTGGAAACTCACTTGTCAGGGAAAATTGGAGCCAAGAAACTACGGAAGCTGGAGGAGAAACAAGCACGAAAAGCCCAGCGTGAGGCAAGCAGGAGGGATGGGGTGCAGCTCTGAAAGGTCTCCTATGTAGCAGACCTTCCCCTCATGCTGGGTGGGTGTTTGATGCTTACCTGACTCCGTCTCCTGTAACCATGGTCTTTGGCCTGACCTGGCCTGTTCGGGAAGTGGGCAGGCTCTGGCAGGAGGTGGAGATGTGCCAACTATGATAGCCTTTCTCCAGGCAGAGGAGGCTGAGCGTGAGGAACGGAAACGCCTTGAGTCACAGCGTGAAGCAGAGTGGAAGAAGGAGGAGGAACGGCTTCGCCTGGAGGAGGAGCAGAAGGTGAGCCAGGCCCCAGATGCTGACTTCTGTCTGCTGCCCAGGCAGCCTTGCTTCGTGTGTGTATGTGTGTGTGTGTGTGTGTGTGTGCATGCCCGTGCACGCTCAGTGGTGTCCAAGTCTTTGTAACCCCATGGTCTGTAGGCCATCAGACTCCTCTGTCCACGAAATTTTCCGGGAAAGAATACTGGAGCAGGTTGCCGTTTCTTACTCCAAGGAATCTTCCCTATCCAGGGATCAAACCCACACCTCTTGCATTTCTTGCATTAGCAGGTGAATTCTTTAGCACTAGCGCCACCTGGGAAGCCCTCTTGCTTCCCACACCGCTTCCCTACACCTGCAGCCTAGGAGAGGGGCCGTGAGCCAGGTGCAGGCCCTGATTTATTTGTTCCTGTGTTCTGGGCACAGCTTCTCTAAAGCTGCTGCTGAAAATGAGCCTGAAACCGAAATTTTGTGCATGTAATTTATTGAACACACCTGAAGCATTTGAAGAATGTTGAGACAGAGTGGCTAGAGCAGGGTAAGGAAGGAAAGGGGTCAGAGAGGTGAGGTGGGGTGGGGGGACTCTGAATCCTGAGGCCCTTTGGGCCACTAAAGAACATTGTAAGAGATGGTGGATCATATCTATAGCAGGTTCTGTTCAGGGCCTGGCATAGAGAAGATGCTTGGAGAATGGAGACCACTGCAGTAGGGGTGGTGAATCAGCCTTTGTTTGCCAGGTGCTTCCTTCCTTTTGAGAATCAGGTGCCCAGGAAGGGCACCACCATAAAGTTGTGGGGTATATAGAGTAAGAGCCTGGGCTGCCCAGCTGGGAAGACCCCATAGACTGGTACCTTTGGCCTCTGATTGGCCTTGTTATTCAGGGACACTGGATGTCCAGAGAGCCTGGCTCTGGATGCTGTGACAAATGGGCTGGAACACAGCAGAAGATTTCAGTCACTAAGTCATGTCCACCTCTGTGATCCTGTGGAGTACAGCATGCCAGGCTCCTCTGTCTCCCACAGTTTGCTCAAATTCATGTCCACTGAGTCAGTGATGCTATCTAACCATCTCATCCTCTGCCGCCACCTTCTCCTTTTGTCTTCAATCTTTCCCAGCCTCAGGGTTTACCTTTCTGAATATTGATTCTAATAATGCACCTAAAGTCCATTCTGGGGCTCTTCTTCCCTACACCCCAGTTCCCTTACTATCGACATCATACCTTACACCTTACTGTGGTATATTTCTTACAACTAATAATAATTCATTATTAAGTGACTTTGACACATTATTGGGATTTCATTAGTTTTCCCCAAGTATCCTTTTTTTCCAGGGTCCCATCCAGGATACCACGTTACACTTAGTTGTCATGTCTCCTTAGGTTCCTCTGAGTTGTGATAGTTTCTCAGACTTTCCTTGCTTTTGATGACCTTGACAATTTTGAGAACTGTTGGGAAAGTGTTTTGTAAAATGTCCCTCTATTTGCATTTGGCTTATGTTACTGTCAAAGTTAGAATGGGGGTTATGGATTTCTGGGAGGAAGACCAGAGGTGGAGTGCCATTCTCAACGCAACATACCAAGGTTTCATGTTATCGACTTGGCTTATCACTTGTATGTTAACCTTCATCATCTGACCAAGATTGTGTTTGCCAGATTTCTCCACTTCCTATGGTTTCTTGGAAACAAGCTACTGCACAGCCCACACTTAAGAAGTAGGGAGTTAT
Source organism: Oryx dammah (assembly GCF_014754425.2). NCBI lineage: Eukaryota > Metazoa > Chordata > Mammalia > Artiodactyla > Bovidae > Oryx > Oryx dammah. Next base: position 31,313,113 of record NW_024070194.1, on the reverse strand, counting down.
GCTCCATCTACTTAAGAGGAGAGTATGTACGTGAAGTATTTGAAATTCACTTGTACAGATTTATCTTTATTTACTTAATTGTTTATGTGTATACATGGACTTAGGAATTTCTATTTTACACTTTGTATTATAATCCAAGTGCTTTTTTTTTTTTTGGCCATGCCACATGGCTTGTGGAATCTTACTTCCTCAACCAGGGTCTGAACCCAGGCCTTCAGCAGTGAAAATGCAGAGTCCTAACCACCTGACTACCAGTGAAGTCCCATCCAGTGCTATCTTATTTACTTTTTTGCTTAGATTGTTCTAGCTTTGGCTACTGGGAGTGCTTTTAGTTGGCCCCTGTTTACCTTTGACATACCGTTATTGTTTTTCTTCTTTGAGTACTTTCTTACTTTTGACACCGAAAATGTTCCAGGCTCATCCTGTATATTCCATGTCACATAGATTTTATCTATGAAGATAAAGATAGATCTTTAAGATAGATCTTTCTGAAAATTCTGGAAAATGGATTGGTTTGGGGCAACACTGTTGAACTAGGTGGTGGTGGATGGATCAAGTAGTTTTCCAGAAGTTAAAGAAAGAAGTGGTAGATGGAGCCTCATTTCTGACCAGGGCAGCTGGCCAAATAGCTGTAAGATTCGCTAAGCCAAGGATTCAGGAGGAGTACCAGATGTGTGGGGAGTAGATCACAGGGTCTTTCTGGGACATCATCAGTTTGAGGTGCCTGTGAGATAGCCCAGTGGGTGTGCCATGTGGGCAGTCGTGTGTTTGGGAAGAGCGATTTGTGTAGGGATACAACAGCACCAGTCACTGGCACTCAGATACCCTTACTATTAACATCATACTTTACTGTGGTATATTTTTTATAGCTAGTAATAATACATTATTATTAAGTGAATTTAACACATTATTGGGATTTCATTCATTTTTCATTAGGGCATAATTGATGCTGTGGGCATAGTGATGAGGTAGCCCAGAGTGTGGAGGAGAGAGAAGGGACTGGGCTGAGTGATAGAGGAGGTGGGAAGAATGACCCAAAAAACAGGAGGAAATCCAGGAGAGGGTAGGGTCTGAAAGCTGAGGGATGGAAGAGGAGATGGTAGGCTCTGCCCAAGGCCACTGAGAGGACCAGGGTATGAGGCCTGATGGTTGTCCCTTGGCTTTGGTGGGTAGAGGACATGGGTGAGGCCATAGCAGGACTTATTTTGGTGGAGCTGAGTATGCAGAAGCCAGATTGGAGTGGGCTAGAGGGATGGTTGACTGATAGGAAATGGAACCTGAGTTTTGTTCACAAAGCTTGGACATGACAGAGCAGGATGTGGGAGGGGGTGGCTGGAAGATATTATAGGGCGTTCATGGCAGGATTTTCAGGGAGAGGAATGCTGAGCAGTGTCTGGGAGGTGATAGAACTGATTGAGAAGAGGGATCGTGCTGTTTAGCTTAGGGGCCAGAGGGATCGAGGTCTTGAAGGAGCTCTGTCCCTGAGCTCTGTCTCTGGCCTCTGAGAGCAGCAAAGACCAAAACAGAGTCAGGTGGCCACTCTGTCTGACTCTTGCCTCCTCTGTGTCCACAGGAAGAGGAGGAGAGGAAGGCCCAGGAGGAACAGGCCCAGCGGGAGCATGAAGAGTATCTGAAACTGAAGGAGACCTTCGTGGTCGAGGAGGAGGGTATGGGCGAAACCATGACTGAGGAGCAGGTGGGTCCACCACCCCTGGGAAACATTCCCTGAGCCCAGAAAGGCAAGACACCCCCATCTCAGACACCCCATGGCTCCTCGCCTGCTTCCCTGGCCACCCAGTGAGAGGCGGGTGGGCATCAGAATCAGCAGGCTCTAGTGGCCGAGACTTGTCTTTGGGAGAAGTGGTGCCTCGATCCCCTCTGCTGCTCACCTAGGTGGTTGGACAGGCACTCAGCTGGGCAGGTGGGTAGGCATAGACCCTTGTGGCCCCTGCCAGGGGGACTCTCGTCTTGATTTCTCTGCTTCTCTAGTCCCATAGCTTCCTGGCCGAATTCATCAACTACATTAAGGTAAGAAATGCAGAGCAGAACCTGGGTGTCAGCTGCTGCTTCTTGTATGTATGTTGGGTTCATCTTCAGGGCCTGGAGGGGGTAGGCCCAAGCGGGGTCTGCACACATGTCACTCAAGCTTGTGTAGGAGTGGGCAGGTGGGCCTGCTAGGGTCCTGGCCAGGAAAGCCCCTTCTCCTCTGACCCCAGAGGTGGGGAAGGACCTAATCTGTGTGGGAGGTACGATCGCTTCCTCATGCTTGGGGTTTGACAGTTTCCCTGCTCTTCAGACCCCACGCTGAGTGAGTCATTGTGTTTTCAAGTTTCTTCACATGTGTTTTCTACCAGTTCTGTCATACTGAGGAGAAGCCACATCCCCTGCCATGTGTTCCTGACCAGGAACTCGGGTCTTCCGCGGGATCCTGGAGGATGTTTCCTTCGGAATCTAGGGCAGGGTAGCAGGTGTGCCCCCTTCTGTCTGCAGCTGCAGTGCGGGCCTCCTGAATACTGCTCCGGTTGCATAAGCGTGTCCTGCTCTGCTTTGCTGCTAAGCAACTTCTCTCCCACAAAGGATGCGATGAGGGGAGAGGTTTTCAAGTGCAGCTCAGGGGTGCAGAGGCGGCTGAGGGAAGGAGTACAGAGGGAGCGGAGGCGGTGGTGGGGGTGGTACTAGGGGTGCCAAGGAGCCAGGGCTTGCATAATCCCCCCCCACCTCTCCCAGAAGAGAGCAAGGTTTAGACACCTTCTAGCTGCAAGGGGCTAGGCTCACAGCCTAGGGGCTGGGGGTTCCTGAGAGGGAGAAGGCTCCCTCAGACTATGACCATTCCTTTCTCATAGAGTCCATTTTCCACCCTGGCACACTTGATTGGGGGCTGCAACCCTGGGCAGGATATGTCACACTCTCCTGCTGCTATTTGGAGCTCACTGTCCCCACCCACTCAGTGGGCAGCAACACAGCCCAGAGTCTCTCTTCCAGGAAGCCCTCCTGCATCAACTTCAGTCCCCGCCTCCACAAGGCAGAAACCTGAGAAGCCCCAGGGCAGTTCCTATCCTTGCTCTCAGCAGCTCTCTGGAGGGGCCATTTTCTGGTGTTTTCCAAGCTCTTTTGGAGTTCAGTAGAAGTTTCTCCAGCTTATGCTAGCTGATTGTCCCAGAGCTCCTGTCATAGGGAAAAGGAGAACTTCAAAACTCAACCTACCACCTTCCTCTTGGCTTAAGGAGATGGGCCCTTTCATCTTAGGGTTTCAGAACTGGAGGGACATTTCTGTGCGCAGCAGTTACATGAGGCTCAGCTGTAGTTTGATATTGTCGGTCCACTCTCCCTTCTGATTGGGTTGGGTTGGTTGATTGATTAGTTTTTCCAGACATACTTTTAGCACCAACAACCCCTCAGACCAGGTTTTCAGGGACCACTTGGGGTGACTCCATGATCCCACTCTGAGCTGTTGCTGGGAGCCCAGCACCCACTCTCTGCTTTGTAGGTAAAGGCCAGCTGGCCAGGTCACCTGGTACTTGCCTATACCCTGGCCCAACTGCCATTCACTTGCCTCCCTGCTTACATATTCAGTTTGGCATTTCAAACAGTCTCACGCCATCTGCAGCTGGGGAGGTGTCACCATGTCAGTCCTCCCCCAGCTCGTTTGCTGTGGAAGATTCACAGAAATGCAGAAGATCGCCTTCTCACAAGTCATGTGCTCTTTGTTTTGAGGGAAATGGGGCAGATGCAGGTAGAGCCCAGCAGTAGACCCTCAGCTACACCCCCTGGGAACTAAAGTTTCTTCTGAGGGTGTGAGGGAAGCTTGTGGGCACATGGCTATGTGTGAAACTGGCTGGTGTTACTGACAGTTATCTTGAGGGCTCCTACAGTGTGAAGAGGATGGTGACAGGAAGTATGGGCATGTCAGCGTTGTCGTGATACTCGGGCTAGGGAACAGTGAGCAAAGGTGAGGCAAGACTAGCTGCCTAGGTCCTGGCTTATTGGGGCTATTTATCTGCCCTGTTCTCCCCATTCTCACCTCCTTGGCGGGGCTGTGGGCCATGTCCTATTCAACATTGCTTCTCCCACACCTTCTCAGTGCCTGGTCCTGGCAAGTTCTCAGCGAACACAAGTCCCAGAAAAGGTTTTTTTAAATAGCTTTTGGTGATTGTCATTCCTCCCCTTCATCTCTGTGGCATTTCCCCGTCCAACCTGTCCAAGATATTAGAAAGACACCTCTGGTTGCAGAGGAGAAGCCGGCAGCCGTGCTTGGTTCTCCAGGTGTGTTTCTGTCTCAAGGTGGTCCACAAGCAGGGGAACAGGAGAGTTCATGAATGTGTATGTCTCTATATGGGTGATTGGGAGAGTGTGTGAGTAGTGTGTGAGGGGAACAAGGCTCTCCCGTAGGATCTGCACAGTGTGTGTCTAGCCACCCAGAGCAGAGCAGATCAGAACCAACTTCAGCGGGTTCCAGTGCTGAAAAGGATTTTCCCAAGCTCAGCTTTGCACCTTCTCCTCCCTTTCTTTGTAGCAGTCCAAGGTCGTGCTCTTGGAAGACCTGGCTTCCCAGGTGGGCCTACGTACTCAGGTAAGCCCTGCAAGGTAGCCTGTATGTGAAGTGCAGCCATGGAATATGTGTGGCTGTCAGAACGGGCCTCCCCTAAAGATGAAGAGTCTCAATGCCCCTTCCCCCCTACCCCCAACCAAGAGTGTGTATACTATAGGAATCTCTTGTCACCCCAGGCATCCTGCCTTTATAACTAGTTGGAAAGCAGTCAGGGAGAAAAAAAGAAAAAGATCTGAACCCCATCACTCCAGCAGCCCAAATCCAATTACCTAGACAGCTGTCCTACAACAGGCCATACTAGCCTCCTCAGCCAAGTGTCACCACTTCTCTTCTGGTTGGAAGGGAGCCTCTTTTGGGGTGGGGGGTGGGGGGTCCTGCCAGACCCCAGGACCAGAGCCCCCTCCCTCTAGGGCCCTCCAAAGGAGACACGTGGAGTCACATTGCAGGGTGGCCATGAGAAGGAGAGGAGAGGTTTAGTTGTGGGAGGAAGGTTGTAGCTGCCTTTTCTGGGGGCGGCAGCGCCTGTCCCTACTCTGAGAACTGTTCTCCTCATAGGACACCATAAACCGCATCCAGGACCTGCTGGCTGAGGGGACTCTTACAGGTGAGAGGAGGACAGTGTCACTGCGGGCCCTGACCTTGGGGAGCGTCTAGCCGTGTGGGGTTGCAAGGCTAGGATGATTACCCCAGGTAGGGAAGCAGGGTACAAGGAGGGGCCCTGAGAAGGAGGATGTAGTTTAATGAGGAGGCTGCCAAGGCCTGGTGATGGCTTTGGGTAACAGGACAAGCAAGGAAGCCTGATGTGACTCGCCAAAGTTGGATACGGCTGGGAAAGGCCAAGCAGGCAGGCAGGAGGAGTGGGTGGGTCGCTGGGCATGTGGGGAGGGCTCAGCACCACAACCTGCATGTCCCCACAGGTGTGATTGACGACCGGGGCAAGTTCATCTACATAACCCCGGAGGAACTGGCTGCGGTGGCTAACTTCATCCGACAGCGGGGCCGGGTATCCATCACTGAGCTTGCCCAGGCCAGCAACTCCCTCATCGCCTGGGGCCGGGAGACCCCTGCTCAGGCCCCAGCCTGACCTAGGCCTCCCCTGTTGGACTGAGAGCTGGCATGGCCTACCTGGCCATACATCTTTGCTCCTTCTTACCATGTTGGGGCAGATGGAGTGTGGCCAGGCAGTTACAGATTAAAGGCCCAATAAGAACTCGTGAGCTTGGTGTGGCTTGGTGTGGCAGAAGGCCTGGCCTGGGGTGCCAGATGAGCTGGTGAAAATCTCATTTTGGAATTTATCTTGGGGTGGGGGTGGGGTCCTTTGGAAACAGATGCAAGTTCCATTGTTATGAATGCATGCATTCAAAAAAACCCGATCATTTACTCTGTTCCTTTGTGCCCTGCAAGCCCAGTCCCCAAGGCCTGGATGCGGTCTTACTCCCCACCCCCCTACCTTACCAGAGCCATAGAGGGATTCCTCTTGGGCCACATCTCCCCGAATTGAGGAAGGAGTTCTCACCATGAGAGCTCTTATGAAGAAGAGTTAATGCGAGGTGCCACAGATAAGAGTCCTAGAAAACATCAGCCTTAAGAGGGAGGGAAGGAGAGGAGGGAGGAGAGAGGCTGGGCCAGCTGCTTGTGGGACAGGGAGAAAGAAGAGGAAGACCTGCTTGAGCTGGATGGAATTGTGCAGTGGAGGGACCTTGCTTTATATAGGACTTCACATGAATTCAGTTGTACGTTCTTGACAAAAAGTTTGAAAGGTGTGGGCGATTCCACCCACTGGGGGATGTAAGGACCATATGTTCAGGAGTAGGTGTGAGATGGGAGATGTGTGTCTCCTATAGGGTCAGTCAGTGGTTCCTGTGGGCTGTTCAAGGCATGAGCTTCCTGCTGTGCTGAGGGTGAGGCATGTGTTTAAATGTGTATTTTTTATGCAACATGGCCCCTAAACACAACCACCTACTTAACTCTGGTGCCTGGTGGAGAAAGAGGCAGCTTTCTGTTCCAGTCCAGGAGGAAACTACCTACGTGGACGGTGATGGGGAGATAGGGTATCAGGCTCCCAGAACAGACCCTTCCTGAGGAATTATCAAGGGTGATTTAGACTCATTTGATTCTGTGAGCAAAAACTATAGAACTTATATTCCAAGTGCGGTGGGACTCTGGTACTTCAGTCAGCGATGGGCTGAAAAATGCTACCTGCATTGTTTGGAAGGCCAGTGGGAGCTCACAGTCTAGGAAGAAGGAAGAACTAGACATAGATAACCACAGTGTGAGAGAGATAAAATCCAAGGGGAAGAGAGGAGCTGGCTTACAGTCAGAGCAGTGGCTCTCAGCCCTGGTTGCTCATTAAAACCACCTGGGGAGCATACCCCAGTCTCATGCCAGGCTGTACCCTGGACCAGTTCAGTCAGAATCTCTAAGGGTGGGCCCAGAGAGAATCAATAAGAGATTCCAATGAGTAACCAAGGTTGAGAGCTGGTGATGGAGGTGGAGGTGGGGTGGAAAGGCAGGCCGAAAAGTTGCAAGTAATTAAAATCCATAGTGGAGAGGGCTTCCATCCTTTTTCCCTCAGCTACTGCCATCCACATAATAAGACAGCGATGGCAGCCCCAGCCACTGCATTCTATCCTCAGAACACTGCCCATAGGGTAGGAGTGTGAAAAAGGCATAACCCTCCTATCCCAGAAGTCTTCTAAGATTCTTTATGTTCCAACAGCTTAGTGTGGAGAAGAACCTGTAATCCTTTGTGCATTATTTAGTAATCAGTCTACTAGTCTTAACATTTATTAAATGAATACTCTTCCAGACAGTAAGTGATTAGTGTTTCAACAACTAATAGATGAAAACTTTCAGGTTTAACCACTTAGACAAATTTTCATGCAAATATTAATTATTACTTAAATATTTCTAAGAATTTAAACTCCCCAAGTGAGTACAGTTGACCAACAACAGGGTGTTGGGTGCACTGGCCCTCAACACAGGCAAATATCTGCCTGTGTAACTTATGGCCAGTCCTCTATCCAAAGTTCCTCCATATCTGTGTTTCTGCATCTGCAGGTTCAATCAACCACAGATTGTGCTGCACCATAGTATTTATGCTGAAAAAAATCACCTCGTAAGTGGACTCAAGCAGTTCAAACCCATTTTGTTCAAGGGCCAGCTGTATATGAAATTATTTTTAAATACTTTTATACCTTAAAAAGTTGACCAGACATACGCAGTTACATTACTGATCTGTACTTGCATTGCTAAAACTGATTATAAACATTTCAGTTCACTGGATTTACATTTGCTTATTCACTAGGTCTGTTTTTACGTATATTTTTTCAGAGGGTACAGTTTTCCCTTATCCTGAAGCACAAAGGTGATTATTTCAACTGGCGGAGGGTATAAATGACTGGAGGCTGGTGATTCAGAACCAGAGACCCATCTGAGTCCTCAACATGTTTTGTGGCTTCTCTTTCATAGATTTTTCCTTTTCTGTCAGGAACTCTAGGCTGATGGCTTCAACCAACCAGATAAGTTTTGGAGTCTGTAACCCCTAAATTGCACAGTGCTTGTTGTGCTTCTCATAGGTGCCTCATCTTCACAGCCCAGCCCAACAGGTCTATTTTGAAAGCACTTTGCTCCCAGTAGAGTTTGGTTCTTTCACAGCTTTTCTTTCTGGGGCCTCATGATGCAGTAGACAGGGTCTTAGATCGCTGACCAGAGATGGACCCCACGCCCCCTGCAGTGGAAGTGTAGATTCTTAACCACTGGACCAGCAGGGAAGTTCCATAGCATTTCTTTTTTAATGCACGTTCAAGGTATATTGAAAAGCAGTGGTTGGAGAACCATGTAATAAACTCATCTTTTCAAAGTAGTTGTTTACAAAATTGATCAAAAGTTTAAAACCTATTAAATACTGAGTATGAATGAGGCAGTTTCCTCAGCGAACCACAGTAAATAAAACATGGCCTCATCCACAGTTGGGGGCAGGGAAGTGCTATTAATATAACAGGGAGACCGTCAGTTATCCAGCCAACAGCTGCTTGGGCTATACTCAACAAGGAGAGGCCTGTGCTGAGGGGAATCCAGGTGTACAGACTGTTAAGATTTATGGTTCACACAATAAACTGTGAAAAATTCTGAAAGAGATGGGATTACTAGACCACCTGACCTGCCTCCTGAGAAACCTATATGCAGGTCAGGAAGCAACAGTTAGCACTGGACATGGAACAACAGACTGGTTCCAAATAGGAAAAGAAGTACATCAAGGCTGTATCTTGTCACCCTGCTTATTTAACTTCTATGCAGAGTACATCATGAGAAACGCTGGGCTGGAAGAAGCACAAGCTGCAATCAACATTGCCAGGAGAAATATCAATAACCTCAGATATGCAAATGACACCACCCTTATGGCAGAAAGTGAAGAGGAACTAAAAAGCCTCTTGATAAAAGTGAAAGAGGAGAGTGAAAAAGTTGGCTTAAAGCTCAACATTCAGAAAATGAAGATCATGGCATCTGGTCCCATCACTTCATGGGAAATAGGTGAGGAAACAGTGGAAACAGTGTCAGACTTTATTTTTTGGGGCTCTAAGATCACTGTAGATGGTGACTGCAGCCATGAAATTAAAAGACACTTACTCCTTGGAAGGAAAGTTATGACCAACCTAGATAGCATATTCAAAAGCAGAGACATTACTTTGCTGACTAAGCTCCATCTGGTCGAGGCCATGGTTTTTCCAGTGGTCATGCATGGATGTGAGAGTTGGACTGTGAAGAAGGCTGAGCGCCAAATAATTGATGCTTTTGAACTGTGGTGTTGGAGAAGACTCTTGAGAGTCCCTTGGACTGCAAGGAGATCCAACCAGTCCATTCTGAAGGAGATCAACCCTGGGATTTCTTTAGAAGGAATGATGCTAAAGCTGAAACTCCAGTAGTCTGGCCACCTCATGCGAAGAGTTGACTCATTGGAAAAAACTCTGATGCTGGGAGGGATTGGGGGCAGGAGGAGAAGGGGATGACAGAGGATGAGATGGCTGGATGGCATCACTGACTCGATGGGTGTGAGTCTGAGTGAACTCAGAGTTGGTGATGGACAGGGAGGCCTGCTGCTGCTGCTGCTGCTAAGTCGCTTCAGTTGTGTCCTACTCTGTGCGACCCCCTAGACAGCAGCCCACCAGGCTCCTCCATCCCTGGATTCTCCAGGCAAGAACACTGGAGTGGGTTACTATTTCCTTCTCCAACAGGGAGGCCTGGCGTGCTGCAATTCATGGGGTCGCAAAGAGTTGGACATGACTGAGCGACTGAACTGAGCTGACTGAGGGACATGGAGCATTGGGTGGAAAAAAGGGAATGTTGGGGTCAAAGATGAGAGAAGGTGTAAAGGGAGCTTGGGACCCAGTAGAGAAGAGCTGAGCCTAGAGATTTGGGCTATATTTGGTAAAGGGTCAGGGGGATGTTTAATTAGTGTTTTAAATCACTAACTCACTTCTTAAGCCTTCTTTGCAATCTGTGTATCCTACAAATCTCTGTTACTCTGTCACCTCCTCCCTCCATACCCCCATTGTACTGCTGGGGGTTACTGCAGCAAGCCTTCATGAGTGTGTGCTCCAGGCACCTCCAGTCCTAAGTCCTGGCCCCAAGATTGGAGATGAATATTCTACCAACGCTGTGTTTTTCAAACTTTTTTGACAGTATCTCTTACTAAAAAAACCATTTTACATTCAGGACTTGGTACATTTGTGTGTGCATATGTATAGATGATGAACAAGCTGAAGTTTCACAGTAATCCTTTGCTTAGCATGGTTTGATGTATGTTGATATTTGTTTCTCTGTTCTCTCTCTCTTTTTTTTTTTTTTTTTTTGCCACCCTGCACCTGTGGGATCTCAGTTCCCTGACAGGAACCAAACCTGGGCCATAGCAGAGAAAGCCTGGAATCCCAACCCCTAGACCACCAGGGAATTCCCTATTTCTCTATTTTGTTTCACTGCTGATGGTGACTAAATTGATTGTATAGCTCATTCACAGATCTTGACCTACAGTTTGAAAAACGGGGTTCGAAGGAGCCTGTTCCTTATGTATTGACAGAGCCAAGGAGCAGTATCTGAGTGAAGAGGAGCACATCATATAACTTAAAGCAGTCACAGAGTTGTAACAAAAACAGTGTAAACTACAGTGTTTTCCTTGGTTTCGTCTAACATAATTTTTGATACAATTCAGTTCAGTTCAGTCACTCAGTTGTGTCCAACTCTTTGCGACCCCATAAATTGCAGCACGCCAGGCCGCCCTGTCCATCACCAACTCCCGGAGTTCACTCAAACTCATGTCCATCAAGTCGGTGATGCCATCCAGCCATCTCATCCTCTCTCATCCCCTTATCCTCCTGCTCGCAATCCCTCCCAGCATCAGAGTCTTTTCCAATGAGTCAACTCTTCGCATGAGGTGGCCAAAGTACTGGAGTTTCAGCTTTAGCATCATTCCTTCCAAAGAACACCCAGGACTGATCTCATTTAGAATGGACTGGTTGGATCTCCTTGCAGTCCATGGGACTCTCAAGAGTCTTCTCTAACACCACAGTTCAAAAGCATCAATTATTTGGCGCTCAGCTTTCTTCACAGTCCAACTCTCACATCCATACATGACTACTGGAAAAACCATAGCCTTGACTAGACAGACCTTTGTTGGCAAAATAATGTCTCTGCTTTTGAATATGCTATCTAGGTTGGTCATAACTTTACTTCCAAGGAGTAAGTGTCTTTTAATTTCATGGCTGCAGTCACCATCTGCAGTGATTTTGGAGCCCAGAAAAATAAAGTCTGACACTGTTTCCACTGTTTCCTCACCTATTTCCCATGAAGTGATGGGACCAGATGCCATGATCTTCATTTTCTGAATGTTGAGCTTTAAGCCAACTTTTTCACTCTCCTCTTTCACTTTTATCAAGAGGCTTTTTAGTTCCTCTTCACTTTCTGCCATAAGGGTGGTGTCATCTGCATATCTGAGGTTATTGATATTTCTCCTGGCAATGTTGATTGCAGCTTGTGCTTCTTCCAGCCCAGCGTTTCTCATGATGTACTCTACATAGAAGTTAAATAAGCAGGGTGACAATATACAGCCTTGATGTACAGTCATACATAATTAGTCATTCATAATTTTTGACTGGTTAATGCAGTATTTTACTGCTCATTAAAGGTGAATGTGAAAGGGAACTTTGTAACAGAACCTACCAAATACTGATACCATAACGCTAAGCTTGTTTAAATATAACCCTTTGCATATAACCTGCTGGGGCTTCCCTGGTGGCTCAGAGGTTAAAGCATCTGCCTGGAATGCTGGAGGCCAGGGTTCATTCCCTGGGTCAGGAAGATCCCCTGGAGAAGGAAATGGCAACCCACTCCAGTATTCTTTCCTGGAGAATCCCATGGAGGGAGGAGCCTGGTAGGCTACAGTCTATGGGGTCGCAAAGAGTTGGACACGACTGAGCAACTTCATTCATAACCTGCTAGATTTACTTTGACCAAGTAGTTATTTGAACTTTCTTATATGATTTTATAATTTGACTTAAATTTCTAAAATGATATAAAAAAACAAATCCGTCATCATCATCATACCAAAACTAAAACCAGTAGTGTTCCAACTGTATCATAATTGAGTAACTGAGATAAATACTTCTGTTGTTCTATTTTTCTTTATTTCTCATCAGTGAAGTAAATCAAGTCACTTTTTATTGTGCTAAACCTTATAGTAGGTGTGTGGACACACACTTGATATCTAGCTTGACAATTGTCTTGATGCCTTTTTAGTTTGTGCATATTGGATATATGAGAAATGTGGACCCCAAAGGCAGGTAATACAAAAATTTTTTAACCAACCCTGTACCTATCTGCAATGTTAATGTACAGAGTTTACAGAGAAGACTTTCTGCTGGACAAATTTACCCCAGATTTTACAAAAATTTATTCTGGTAACATTTTTGGAGTTTGCTGGTTTCCATAAAAACTGATTAGAGGTTTGGACATGACTATAATTTCCATGATGCAATAATCATTTAAAATACTGTTTTCCTTGGGGCTTTAAGAAGGACCAACATGTTTCACAAATAGATGTGAGTACATAAAACTCACTTGAAATGGTGGGTGGGGTAGTGACTTGTATTCCTTTTTACCTATTTCTAAATAACTTGCAATGAGGTTTATATCATAAAGTCCAGATAAGTCTCTTTGTCAGTATAAACAAAGCATCAATTATGTAAAAATAGAAAAGAAAAATATTACAAAAAAAATTCCTGCAGAACATAAAAGCATAAGCCATCTTCTATCTTTGGTAAAATGTGCAATTAGTAAAGAATAGTAGTAAAAAAGGAGAACACAGTCTAATAATGTTTTTGTATTTTTCCTTTCACTTTCTATTTTTACAGGCCCGGGGTGGGTGGGTCGGGGGGGTGGTGTGTGTGTGTGTGTAAACATCATCAGGTTGTAAAATACCCCATCATACTTGGGTCATCAACATTTCAGTTATAGTTTTATATTGGTCTAGATAACCCCCAAGACTTTTACTGGTCATTCCTAGGAATTTTTGGCACAAATTCAGAGGTTTTTGTTTTATGAAGCAAGCACAGCTAGAAAAAGCTTTAGTGCAAACATCCAATCTTTAGCACGGATTTGATTGCCTGCTCCCCATTTTGGCATCACTGCCCAATCACTCCAGAGAAGCAGCCTCTAATTCCCTTCTGGATAACATGGTGGGTAGGTGTGATCCCAAAGGATCACAACTGATTGCTAATTTGGTAGGTTTTTATTTACATATCTTCAATATCAGCTGAAGATGTTTACAGCTGCTTATTGGCCATTTGTATTCTGTGAATGATGTGTGTGTGTGTGTGTGTGTATATATATATATAGTATATATAAATATTTAAAATATATGCTGGGTTTTTGTTGTGTCATGCAGGATCTCATTTCCTGACCAAGGATTGAAGCTGGGCCCCCTGCTTTGGGAGCATGGCATCTTAACCACTAGATCACCAGGGAAGTTCCGATGATATATTTCTGTCTTTACCCATTTTTCTATAGATTCAGGGATTTTGTGGCTTCATTCATCATTTAAAAATGAATGTTGAATGTCTGTTACATGCTTGCATTGGTTTTCTAGTGATGCTGTAACAAATTACCACAAACATAGTGTTGTAAAATAATACAAATTTATCATCTTGTAGTTACGTAGAAATCCAACACAGGTCTTACTGGGCTAAAATCAAGGTAGGGCTTTGTTTCTTTCTGGAGGCTCTTTTCCATCTTTAAGAGGCCACTCACATTCCCAGGGCCTCCATCCTCCATCTGCAAAGCAAGCTATGTTGTATCCCTCAAACCATACTTCCATGGTCACATCTCCCCTGCCATAACCCACCTACTAATTCCACTTTTAAGGACCCTTGTGATTACATACAACTCCCCTGGATAATCTCCTGATTTTAAAGTTATTAGAAAACTTCATTCTATCTGCAACCTTAATTCTCTTTTGCCATGTAACCTAACTTAGTCACAGGTCCTGGGAATTAGGACTTGTATATCTTTGCTTACTAGAGTATTAAGATGGGAATGCTGTGCTATGTGATGGGAATGTCCGACTCTTTGTGACCCCATGGACTGTAGCCCCCCAAGCTCCTCTGTCCATGGGGATTCTCCAGGCCAGAATACTGAAGTGGGTTGCCATGCCCTCTTCCAGGGGATCTTCCCAACCCAAGGATTGAACCCTAGTCTCCCACATTGCAGAAGGATTCTTTACTATCTGAGACACTGGGGAAGCCCAAGAATACTCGAGTGGGTAGCCTAGCCCTTTTCCAGGGGTCTTCCTCACCCAGGAATTGAACCAGGGTCTCCTGCATTGCAGGCGGATTCTTTACCAGCTGAACTACTAGGGAAGCCCAAGATCGGAATATGGAATTTTAAATAAAGGATCCTGTCTACATAGATGCTATTAATACAAACTAGTGGAGAAGACATGAGAAGGCAATGGCACCCCACTCCAGTACTCTTGCCTGGAAAATCCCATGGACGGAGGAGCCTGGTGGGCTGCAGTCCATGGGGTCACTAGGAGTTGGACACGACTGAGCAACTTCACTTTTACTTTTCACTTTCATGCATTGGAGAAGGAAATGGCAACCCACTCCAGTGTTCTTGCCTGGAGAATCCCAGGGATGGCAGAGCCTGGTGGGCTGCCGTCTCTGGGGTCGCACAGAGTCGGACACGACTGAAGAGCAGCCGCAGCAGCAGTGGAGAAGACAAGTGGTTTATCAGTCACATAATTTTCTTCTTTTATCTCATTTGTCAGATTTTGGCATTAAGACTATTCTACCTTTATAAAATAAATTAGCTTTTTTTTTATTAAAGTATAGTTGATTTACAATGTTGTGTTAATTTCTGCTGTACAGCAAAGTTACTCAGCTATATATAGATATGTATATTTTTTTTTCTTCAAACTTAAAACTTTTTATTTTGTATTGGGGTATAGCCGATTGACAATGGTGTGGTAGTTTCAGGTGAACAGTGAAGGGTCTCAGCCATTCATATAATGTGTCCATTCTCCCCCAAATCCCTCTCCCATCCAGGCTGACAAATAATGTTGAGTAGAGTTCCATGTGCTGTACAGTAGTCCTTGTTATCCATTTTGAATATAGCAGGGTGTACATGACCTTCCCAAACTCCCTAACTATTCCTTCCCCCTGGCAACCATAAGTTTGTTTTCTAAGTGTGTGAGTCTCTTTCTGTTTTGTAAGTAAGCTCATCTGTATCATTTGTTTTTAGGTTCTACATATAAGGGATGTCATATGATATGTTTCCTCTGTCTGACTTACGTCTCTCAGCATGACACTCTCTAGGTCTATCCATGTTGCCGTAAATGGCACTACTTCTTTCTTTTGTAATGGCTGAGTAACATGTACCACATCTTTATCCATTGCTCTGTTGATGGTCATTTAGGTTGCGTGCATGTCTTGACTATAAGCGGTGCTGCAGTGGACACTGGGGTGTATGTATCCTTTTGGATCATGTTTTTCTCCAGATATATTCCTTGGAGTGGGATTTCTGGACCATTACAGTTTATCACAGGATATTGAGTATAGGTCCCTCTGATGTACAGTAGGACCTTGTTGTTTATTCATTCTGTATATAATACTTGTGTCTGCTAATCCCAAACTCTCAGCCCTTCCCTCCTTCACCTCCCCTTCCCCTTGGCAACCACAGATCTGTTCTCTATGAGTCTGTTTCTGTTTCGTAGATATATCCATGCATGTCGCATTTTAGATTTCATATATAAATGTCTTTCTGACTTACTGCGCTTAGTGTGGTAATCTCTGGGTTCACAGAGAGCTTTCCTTCTTTTCCTGTGGTTTAGAGCGACCTGTTATATAGGTTGGTAAAACTCAGTCTAGAGCTAGTGCCATTTAAGAGTAGATCTTTGGGATCTACTGTAGTAGATCTGGTGGTCCAGTGATTCTGCATTTCCACTGCAGAAGGAATGGGTTTGATCCCTGGTCAAGGAACTAAGTTCCTACATGACACTTGGCATGGATCCCCCCCCCCCAAAAAAAGGTAGATCTATAACAATGCAATTCTTTTTATAGTTATTGATCTTATTAAAAACTACAATTAAAATAATGTTTAAATAGCCATTTTTCTATCTGGAAGCTTTAGTTAGTATATTAAAAAAGAAAAAGCTTGAAAAGAAAAAGAAAAACATTGAAAAAGAAAAGCTCATTTTATTATAGATAAAATGATTTCATCCTAGAAATCTCTTTTTTTTACTTCAGGCTCGCTCCCGACCCTCCAGGTCTGTATCTTGACTGCACCTCTTCAGCAAGGCCTTCTACCTTATTCTGAATTGGGATCCCCTGCAATCTCAACTTCTCTTTAATACTTACCACTTTATAATTCGCTGTATATTTTACTTGTCGTCTCTTCCTACTTGAGTGCAAACTCCATTAGGGCAGGGATTTTTGAGCAAATGTGTAATATTTTAATAGTTTTTCTAAATTTTCAGAGTTTACTCACCTGTTTATTCTTCCAGGCAAACTTCTTTACCTTAAAATAAAGGTGTTTTTTTTTTTTAAACAGAAGTAACACATGCTTGTTGTAAAAATGCAAACATTACCAAAGTGCCTAGAGTCCTCTCTTCTGCCGTGCTCCCAGAAATCCCACCATCTCAAGGTAGCCACTGTTAATAGTTTGGTGTGTATCTGTTCAGACTTTTCTATGCATGTATGTATATACTCTTAAAAATAATAGAAAAATTAAGAGTATAGTGTGTATACATGTTATTCTGCCACTTGCTTTTTTTGGACTTGCATTGCATTGTTCCCTTGTTATTCACTTGATCAATCTTCTACTAATAGAAAAACTTTTTTTTTTTTTTACTATTACAACCATATGTCAATGACTGGCTTCTTACATCTATCATATTATTTGTGATGGTATGGTATTTCTTCCAGAAATGGAATTGTTGGGTTCAAGGATATAATGCATTTCTCATTTTAATAAATCACCCAATTGTCTTCCTGAAAGACTGTACCAGTTTATACTCTCAAAAATATTTTTGTGAGTTCCTATTTTCCTACAGCCTCCCCAACATGGAGTTTTAATTTTTGTTAGTCTGATGTACTCTTTTTTTTTTTTTTTTTTTGGCCTTCCTCATGGTCTGCAGGATTCCCCAACCAGGAATTGAACCCAGGTCCTTGGCAGTGAAAATGGAGTCATAACCACTGGCCAGGGAATTTTCCTGCTAGTCTGATATACTCTTGTTTTGATCACTTGCTCTTCACCCTATTGGTGAGGCAGAGATTCTTACTTTAGGATTATGGGGATAGCCAAACACAATACCTGGCACTGAGCAGGTGGGATTGACAACACATATACTCACAGCTCAGGAGAGAAGAACACCACAAGCTACACAGGGCCACAGAAATGTTGCACTAAGGAATAGAGTGAACAGCCAGAGACTATGGGAGGCCAGCCTTGTAGCAGCAAGAGGGTGAGTGCCCCCTGGTTCCTGCAGGGGATATGATTGGCTTTTAAAAATAAATCTGAGGGCTGATAGAGAACTGAGACCCACTACAGTACTCAGAAAAAAGCAGAATCTGTACCTCATCCATTTGATAAGGAGGATTGTTTGACTAGGGCCACTTTTGGTTTAGGCCATTGGAAGCCCTCTGGATTTTACCAGATGTCAAGGTAGCACAAAAGATTGAATCTTAATGTCAACCGTTCCTGGGTAATTATGACAGTTCTTACTTTACTTTTGAATGACTTTTTGGCATCTATTTTGATGATTGTTTTTTCTCATTTAAGACAGTCATGGATTAAGTTCTTATACAATAATATCTAATTTTATTTCCTTGATTTGTATTTAGGATCTCCCCACCCCAAACTGATCAGTATGACTGGTTCTTTTTCTATCCTTCTTCCTTTATTGGTAATTGGTATAAAGGGAATGGTGGCTTCATAAAATGAAATACCATTTTTACTTTTCTGGGCTCTGATAGAAATTTCCAAGGTGAGGATTATCTGATCACTGAAAGTTTGAAAGAATTCTTCCATTAAACCATCTGCGCCTCGAACCTGCTTCAGACATCTTTCTTGGATAGTATTTTCAACATCTTTCTTGTTTTTGTAATTTTATTTCCCAGAAAAGGGTCCGTATTATTAAATATCAAGGTTTCCTTATGCATTAGAACAGAGTCAGGTATGGTATTCTTTTTTCTGGTGTTCCTAAGATGCAAAACCACATTCTTAATGACATAAGAACAAAGAACTATAAAAAGATATTAAGTTGAGATCAAGACAGAGGTAGATGGAAAAATGAAAGGAAACTAAAATGAACAGAATGAAATGTTTTATTAGAGAAAATAGAATACCCTTAACTGAAAAATCAGTGATGGTGAAAACCAAAAACTTGAGATATTGTCCCCAGGATTTAGAGAAAAGGGACAAAGATTTAATTGACAGTGGTAATCCAATGTGATAATTTTAGAGGGGAAAAAAAGTCCAAAACAATCTGTTCATAGAATGGACAAGAACATAGTAGAAGAGACCTTTTCTCAGTTGAAAGGAAGACTTTTTTTATTTCTGAAAATTTAATAGAATAATGCCTATACTAAGATTTATATTGGGTTCAATTCCTGGTTGGGGAATCCTGCAGACCATGAGGAAAGCCAAAAGAAAAAAAGAGTGTATCAGACTAACAAAAATTAAAACTCCATGTTGGGGAGGCTGTAGGAAAATAGGAACTCGCAAAATATTTTTGAGAGTATAAACTGGTACAGTCTTTTGGGAAGACAATTGAGTGATTTATTAAAATGAGAAATGCATTATATCCTTGAACCCAACAATTCCATTTCTGGAAGAAATACCATACCATCACAAATAATATGATAGAGAAAAATCCCAATAAGCACCAGGCAATTTGCTCGCCTAAAGAGACCAATCCAGCTTTGCTACCTTTTTTTGGAGCTACAATATAATTGACATATAATATTAGTTTCAGATGTACTTGCTACTATTTTAAGAGCCGAAGACAATGGGATCTGGAGAAGAGAATTTTGAGGGGGAAAGTTTGAGATTCAAGAATTCTGTAACTAGTTAAGCCACCCTGTGTGTGAGGACAGCAGAAAGGCATTCTCACCTAGGGCTGCTGCTGCTGCTGCTGCTGCTGCTAAGTCACTTCAGTCGTGTCCGACACTGTGCGACCCCATAGATGGCAACCCATCAGGCTCCCCTGTCCCTGGGATTCTCCAGGCAAGAACACGAGTGGGTTGTCATTTCCTTCTCCAATGCATGAAAGTGAAAAGTGAAAGTGAAGTCGCTCAGTTGTGTCTCTTAGCGACCCCATGGACTGCAGCCTACCAGGCTCCTCTGCCCATGGATTTTCCAGGCAAGACTACTGGAGTGGGGTGCCATTGCCTTCTCTGTCACCTAGGGCAAAGACTTGGAAAAATGTAACATCCTGGAGTTCATTTTGAAATCACTAGTCAAGTTGGGAGATGGATCTGAAGGAGGAATAGAAAAATTAGTGCATAAGAAACTGTTAGTGATGTTACCAATTAAACAATTCATTGGCAAAAACCAAAACAATTATTGAAAAAGAGGATTTTGTGACTTTAAAAAAAAGTGTAAATAAAAACTGAGTCTGTCATCCTGGATTAAGTGGACAAATATAAGTAGTGCAAGGGCAGCAGGCCAAGAGATGGAAATTTCTCTTTACACAGGAGGAACATAAAAATGAATGATCTGTCATTGACTTTAATAATTTGTGAAAATAAGCTGCATTTTTATTTGATAAATTTAATGGCAACAACCAGAATTAAAAACAGGCTTTCTGCATTGCAAATCACTATGGGAGATAAAAGCAAATATGGAAAAATTCAGAAAACAGGAAATAGACATAAAAACTATTTAAATAGAATGACAACTGACCAAACAAATCATCTGTAACAGTAGAGGTACTATGGATTAAATGCCAGCAGAGTGGAGAAACTGCAGTTTTTAGGTCAGATCCTTTGTGCCTCAAAGATTTTGCTAATGCTGAACCCTAGGCCTGGCTTGCTGGTCTATCCTATTCAAGGTGAAGGCCTCCATTCCAGACAGACTTCCTCCCGGCAGTCCTCCTGGGCCACCTGGGGCGGAATGATAACCTCTCTCACAGACCTGGCAACCATGTGCGAAGCTGGTACTCCATATCAGACACAACCGCCTTTTTCCCTCTTACTATGAAGGGCCAAGGCATCTTGCCAGGTTCGGTCCACAGGATGAAGCAGTCAAACCCTGCTCACTTGTAATGACCCTACTCAGTTGTAATGTACGTCTTTTACCTGGTCGCCCTCCCTTCCCCCCAACGATGGAGATCCTCCGTGAGAATCAAGTTTCAAACCGGCTCCGACTGCTGACGGAAGGAGTCAAGGACCCTCAAAACCTTACAAATGCCCGCCCGCTTCTCCCCGCGCCTGGGCCGGTCTTCCAAGGGCGGTGTCGTATCCACCCCAGATGGCTCGCCCCGCCCCCACCTTGCAGACCAGTAGTAAGGTCTCAAGGTGTCCGCTGGGAAGCCGCGTCCCGAAAAGCGGGAGCGAGAGAGGAATAGGGCGCGAGGCTCGGCGTCTAGAGCCCCTTCCCCAACTCAGAGGAGTTGCTCCTTGTCGCCAAAGATGTGGGGTTCAAGAAGGGTCTGTCCTATTGCATTTAAGAGGAGAGACTGGGGGGCTGAGCCCAAGAGTATAGAGGGTTAACATGGAGTGTGCAGAGGGCTCGGGGCCGGCTTAGAGCGCCCCGAATGCGGGTGGGTGAACTAGAGGTGTCCCACGCGCGGGCCAGGGCGCAGCTATAAAGGGGTTAAGGCACTGGGCCCCTCCTCAGCCCAGGGATTGGCGAGCTTGGGGGGCGTGGCTGGAGGGCGGACCTACGTTTGCCGCAGCCGCGGGTGGGCGGGGCCCGGGCGGGGAGCGGGAGGGGCGCGGAGCGCAGCCGGGCCCGCGCCTCGCGCCCCGCCGGGCGGGCTTCTGGCCGCGCCAGCGAGCCGGTCCGGCGGCGCCAGCGCCGAAGACACCGCGCCGGACCCTGAGGCAGAGAGTAAGTGAGGCAGACCCACCGCGGCGCCCCTCTCGACTCCGACCTTTCGCCTTGCCCACTACACCGCGAGGCTCGTTCGGTCGGACCCGGAGCTGGGGAGGGGGAGCGTCCCACTGCTGGGATCCCAGGGATGAAGGGAGTGGAGATGAGGCCGATGATGTCATGGATGCTTCGCAGGGCCTGGGGGAAGGTGGCGGCCGGAGGGGGTGCGGCCCGGATTATGTCACCTCTTCCCTCTGCGCCCCGCCCCCCCGGGCCACACGCGTTGGTGAGGAGCTCCAGGAGGTGCAGGAGGGATTTCTCCCACCGCAGAGATCCCCCCGGACACCTCCTCAGGGTGGCCTGTGACTGGGGTCTCTATCTTTTGGCGCTGCGGGCCGTGGGGGCGAACACCCACCCCCTGCCACCACCCCCCACTCCCGTGTGGGAGGCTCGTGCGCGCGCGCGTGTGTGATCGGGGTGTGTGTGGAGGGGGGCGCTGTCAGCCCCCTCAGTCCTGAAATACGGGATTTATCAGAGCCAGGATCTAGGGGATCGGCCCCTTCCCCCTTTGTCGCCAAGAGAAGATGAATCTCCCTCACACATCCCAACCAAGAAGTTCTGGAGACCTCTGCACCGCCCTCCCCCAAAGCCCCACAGTGCCCCTAATACCTTTTCTCCCTCAGTCCTTCTTCCTGGAAGCCCATCCTGATTTTCCTATCGGGATTCATTGCCTCTTTGCATTGCTTATAACTAGCATTCTCCCACATGCATTCTCTCTGCATCTCCTCCGAATCAGGGCACAGAGACCCCAAGATTCTGTGGCCTGTTCCCCTCCTGGGGGCACCCACAGACCAGCCCCAGAATGAAATTTCCCTGGAGTGGCCTGAACCAAGTGCTCCAGGAGCCCTCCCCCTGGGTAGATCAGGGATGCTGTCCTGGGAGGCAGTATTTGGGTTGATTCTTAAAGGGTGCAGAAGGCACAGAGAGCTGGGAAGAGATTTTGTGTAGTGTGGAGAGGGACTCAGGTCAAGGGAAATAGGATGAGCAGCAGGAGAGTCCTTGGGGGCCCTGCTGCAAGCTGTGGTTCTGAGGGCTGAGAGGAATGCCAGGCATCTACCCATAATACATTCAATTCTTAAGATTCCTGTAAGGTAGGTGTGAGAACTCAAAGTGGAATAACCTGCATGCAATTCCACCCCTCATCAGTTGAACTGGGATTTCCGCTTGGAGCTGATACCTCCATAAGTGTCTATATTGCACCTGGTGCAAAAGAATTTGGGCAAGGCATGGACAAGATCGGCTTTGTCCTTTAGAAACAGTCTCTTAGTAGCTGCACAGGGGAGGGAGTGCAGAACAAGAAAGGGCAGTGAGAAGCCCCTGGCAAGGATGCTGGCAGGAGGGGCTACTAAGATCTTTAAGGGGTGAATGGGCTGAGCTTGTGGCTCTGAGACCCCAGGGGAAGGGTATAGTGTTACTAGCTTTGGGAGGGACACACATGTGGAGGGGCTGGTTGGTCACTATAGGATGGAAGGACCTGCCCATCTAACTCCCAGGTATAGTCTATTTGCCCCCTTCGTGACCACTAATACTGTGTGTAATGTCCCAGGCAGTGAGGGTGGATAGGACAGAAATAGAGGCAGACTCAGGCAATAGGCTGTCATCCCAGGTTGTTGAGCTAATGCCGTGAGGTTGTCTGCAGACCATACTCAGCTACCTGGGCTAGTTCAGGACCTTGACCCACAAATGAAGCTCAAACCCTTCCTCTGGACTCAGTTTCTGCCTATCAGGGAGATATATGCCCTTCCTTGTCTTGCCAGTCCCTGCTGGAGATTTGTGGAAAGAAGTTGCAGCAGTCTGAGCTTGGGAGAGGCAAGGGGCAGAGAACACTTGCATAGGGTTGATGGTAATAGGTTAGAATTATAAGAAGCTTTTCAAGGAGTGAGGCTCCAAGGAGAGTTGCAGTGGGTTGGTAGTCAATGATTCCCAGAGAAAGACCACAAGGATAGGAGGCTCAGGAAACAGTTTTGGGACCTCATTTCCATCCATCCAGGACTCTGGGCACCCAGGCCTTCAGGGGACCACACACAATCCAGGGAAACCGTAGGGCAGGGTAGCATATGATCAGCCCCAATCTATGGTCACCGTCTCCTTTCCTGGATCTCAGGGAAGGTAGTCTTGCATATTTGTACTGCACCTTACAGTTTGCGAAGCACCTTCCTAAACATTATCCTCTCACTTTCATGACCTGAGGTTTGCTCCTGCCCACACCCAGGCTTCTGGTGGAACCCCCTTCCCTAGTTTTCTCATCTCACTATCGACACCTTCTTTTAGCATATAACCACACTCAGGTTTCTACCATGTTAAATTCTAAAATTAGAAAAGAGCCCTTGGATTCCAAACCACCTTAAATTACTGCCTTCTCAAAAGAGAAGGGAACTCTTTCCCTCCAGACCCCCACCTTCCCCCACTCCTGTAGTCTGGCTCTGCTTTGCACCACTTTCCCAAAATCATTCTCTCATAGGCACCAGTGATGTTTCCACCTGCCAAATTCAGGGCACCCTCTCCAATCCCAGTTTTATGAATAAGCCCCTTTGTTAACTCCAGGAGTGCCCCTACCTTCTTGAAGCGTACTCCATCTTGGTCTTCAGGGCCTGCCTTCTCCTGGTCTTCTTCCTGCTCTAACTTCTCCACCCAGGCTTTGAGGGCTCTGCCACTGGAGCTCCATGCTGGAGCCCACCCACATCACGCTTGAACGCTCATGACCTAAGTCTCTCTTTGTATCTGATACCTGAGAGATCTCTTTCTCTGGTCTTCCTCAAAGCACCCATTTCCCCACACATTCTCCTGTCATGTTAAGGGTGTCATACCCGTTCTGGTGTCCCAGTCCAGACGCCTCCCTTGCCCCACCCCTGGACCCCATCTGTATGATGTTTTGTCAGTTCTTCGTCCCTGACCAGATCTTCCCACTGTTTCTAAGCCTCAGAACACCCAGCCTTCACCCTTTTGACTCCCCAGCTGCTCCCTACACTGCATCCAGAGATGGCAAGAGAAGGGAATCATGTTTAGGATGGGAGGGGGATATTATATCTCCATATTTCTGTTCATTATCAGTGAGCACAGCATCAAGATTTTGGCAGCATCACCTAGGGCACCAGATGAAAGTAAGCACTCACTTTCACCTGCACTTGCACTTTGATTGGACCCTCTCTTGCTCAGCCTTGTGGGATGTGTGGAAGAGATTAGCTTAAGGAAAGAAGGTGGTAAATGCCTGTTCTCCACACCTGGGGTGGGGGTGGGGGCGGGGAGATGCTGGTAGAATGGAATTTTACAAAAGTGGTGAGGACTGGTTTGTGGGAGTTTTCCAACCACCTCGGGCTGTAATTCCAGGTGTGGCTAGAAGACACCTGAAAGGCAAGAGTTTGGTTCCCCTGGTCTGGGACCCGATAGCCTCAACACAGCATTAGAAGTGGGCATCTGGGTAGAAGACAGAAACAGCACACAAGGGGCCCAGGACTGCCACCTGTACCCCTTCATCTTAGCAGACAAGGAAGACAGGGTTTAAAGGACTGAAGGGCGCCCCCTGCCACTTTTGGCACTTGTATTTGAGCGTCTGCTCGCGGCCGGCACTGCCTGCAGCCCCTGCCCGGCTGAATATGAGGATCTCTGGGGCAGGTGTTCCTTTGGTGCGGACTTGAGACAAAGGAACCAGGAAGCAGGGCCTTCCAGAGCACAGGTAACCCGAGGCCCCGCTCCCCACTGCTTCTGTGGGCCAACCTTGGGGGAGGGGGACGCACGCCCACAGAAGGGCTCCGAGGAATTCTCGGTGAACTGAGCAGGGTCAAGGTCCACAAGGAGCAGGGGAGGGGAGTAATCCAGGAAGTCTTCCCGAAGGCAGTGAATTCTTGGAGGGGTTCTGCAGGCACGGAATCCTGGGCGCCGCTGGGCGCCGAGGCTCCGCCCCTGCCCCCGCCCACCTGTGGGAACCGCAGGCCGGGAGGGAGGCACGGCAGGCGTCCTCCGCAGCCAGCGCTGCGTCCTCTGCCCCGGCTTCAACCAGCTCCGGGGCCTCTGCCGAGGTACTGACCATGGGGAGGGAGCCCTCTCGTGCCAGACCCCCATGCGTGCAAGTTGGGAAGACCTCTGGGAGGGCCCCCTGCTACACGCTGCAACCGCGGTCCCCGGCCGTCCGCGAGGGGCGGCGCATGTCCTAGGTGGCCCAGATGCGCGCCGCCCAGGCAGCTACCGCCCACCCTACCCCCAATACCTCCATCCTGTCCCACGCCCGCTGCCCTGGGGTTCCTGGCACGCGGCAGCTCTGCGAGGTAGGTCCTCCATTCCTCCCATTTCGCAGAGGAGAAAACTGCAGTCCGGGATGGCTCAGTCGGCCGGTCCAAAGTCGCGTAGCTGGTTCGTGCCGAGCTGCGAGAGTGAGGCACATGGCCCCTGCAGACCGGGCCTCGGAGGGTCCCAGGCTTGAGGCCCCATCGGCCCCCCACCCCCTTGGAGAGGCAAGGAGAGGATCCTGCGCCGGTAGTGAGCCTCCACTTCTGTCCTTGACTGCAACACCCTAGGTTAGGGGACCGGGAAGGACTCCCATCCACAATTTTTGGATAGGGGTGGGCTTCCCTCCCTTAAGTTCTGAGGTCCCCTATTGAATTCAGGTACCGCTGTCCCCTTCCAAACCCATCTTCCCAGCCCATGAGGTTGGGATATAGGAGTCCAGACCCAGAGTAAAGGATACCTGAGTTCTGAGGTTGCAGAGAAGAATTGGGGGGGGGGGTGGGTCACTGAGTCTGGGGGCAGACCCATGAAGAAGCTGGGTCTGAGGTGGGAGTTGAAGAGTGGAATACTGAGTATAGCTGGCAAAGCTAGGAGGGTAGGTGTATGGTCCCCAGGGCTTGGGCTTTGTCGGGTGTACAACGGGCAACCCCTGTTACCACGTTGTCCTTACTTCCTCAGCCCCATTCCTTTACCTTGACTGTCTGGGGACTCCTGGGCCCACTATAAGGAAGGGAACACCGAAAGGCAGGTTCAGCTGGTGCTGGGTCAGGCTTGGATGGGGTGGTGGGAGTGGGGGTGGGACTGACCTCTCTCTGCTTTCCTACTTGTGCCCACAGTGCCCCCCTGGCTTAGTCATGGCGAAGCTGGAGACATTGCCTGTGCGTGCTGACCCAGGGCGAGATCCCCTCCTGGCCTTCGCCCCTCGGCCCTCTGAGCTCGGACCCCCAGACCCTCGCCTGGCCATGGGCAGTGTGGGCAGTGGAGTGGCCCACACCCAGGAGTTTGCCATGAAAAGTGTGGGCACCCGCACGGGGGGTGGGGGCAGCCAGGGCAGTTTCCCTGGTCCCCGTGGCAGTGGGGTCAGCAGGGAGAGGCCAGGCCGCTACCCCTCAGAGGACAAGGCTCTCGCCAATTCACTCTACCTCAATGGCGAGCTACGGGGCAGCGACCACACGGACGTCTGTGGCAACGTGGTGGGCAGCAGCGGCGGCAGCAGCAGCAGTGGCGGCAGTGATAAGGCCCCCCCACAGTATCGTGAGCCCAGCCACCCGCCCAAGCTCCTGGCCACCTCTGGCAAGCTAGACCAGGTCAGTCCTCAAGGCCTTTTTCTGGGAATAGGCAGCAACCCAGAGAAGAGGGTGCGATGGGCCTTCTTGGATGTTTTTGAGCTTTAGGGACTGAGATAGAAGCTGGATTGGGGAGCCTTGGGGGTCAAGTCCAGCTGGTGGGCCTTGGGCAGAGAATTGGCTGTGAGGGGGCAGGTGGTGGACATAAGGTAAGACTCCAGCCAGGAGAGACTCCCAGGATGGAGGTCCAATGGGGGTGGAGGTGGGGCTGGACAAGTCTAGATCAGAGGGAAGAGAATGGGGCCAAGGCTAAGGCCCCATCCTGATGCCCACTTCCTCTTCCTTGCTTTTGTGCAGTGCTCAGAGCCGCTAGTTCGGCCTTCGGCCTTCAAGCCTGTTGTACCCAAGAACTTCCACTCCATGCAGAACTTGTGCCCCCCACAGACCAACGGGACCCCTGAGGGACGACAGGGCCCTGGTGGCCTCAAGGGTGGACTGGACAAGTCTCGGACCATGACCCCAGCGGGTGGGGGTGGGAGCGGCCTCTCAGACTCAGGCCGGAACTCACTCACAAGCCTGCCCACCTACAGTTCCAGCTATAGCCAGCACCTGGCGCCCCTCAGTGCCTCCACCAGCCACATCAACCGCATTGGCACTGCCAGCTATGGTAGTAGCAGTGGTGGTGGCAGCAGTGGTGGTGGGTCGGGCTACCAGGACCTGGCAACGTCCGACAGTGGGCGGGCCTCCAGCAAGAGTGGGTCATCCTCATCCATGGGGCGACCAGGTCACCTGGGATCAGGGGAGGGTGGAGGAGGAGGCCTGCCGTTTGCGGCCTGCTCACCACCTTCGCCCAGTGCTCTGATCCAGGAGCTAGAGGAGCGGCTGTGGGAGAAGGAGCAGGAGGTGGCAGCTCTGCGGCGTAGCCTGGAGCAGAGTGAGGCGGCAGTGGCTCAGGTGCTGGAGGAGCGTCAGAAGGCCTGGGAGCGTGAGCTGGCTGAGCTGCGGCAGGGCTGCAGTGGCAAGCTGCAGCAGGTGGCCCGGCGTGCCCAGCGCGCCCAGCAAGGCCTGCAGCTACAGGTGCTGCGGCTGCAGCAGGACAAGAAGCAGCTACAGGAGGAGGCAGCCCGGCTGATGCGGCAGCGGGAAGAGCTTGAGGACAAGGTTGCCGCCTGCCAGAAGGAACAGGCCGACTTCCTGCCCCGGATGGAGGAAACTAAGTGGGAGGTGCAGACTGGGGCGTGGGCATCTCCCTGTGTCCCCTTCTTCTGTCTCTCTGGAGAAAACCAGAGTAGCAGCCCACAGCTATCGCAAGGGGAGTGAAGATTGTGGCCGCATCAGTTGGCAGTGTCTGTGAGGACCAGAGCAGTCCCAAGCCCTGAGAGATTAGCCATGTCGTCCTGAGTCTGAGGAGGGGTTGCATTGTTATTTCTGCCCTGATGAGCTGACCCTGAGCCCTGGGGCAGCTTGATGCCCTGGGGCTGGATATGGGGGCTAGAGTGGGGGTAAGCAGAGTTCTCCTTTCCCCCTGACTTCTCTTCTCATCTGCCCCTGCCCAGGTATGCCAGAAGGCTGGAGAGATTTCCCTTCTGAAGCAGCAGCTGAAGGACTCGCAGGCGGACGTGTCCCAGAAGCTGAATGAGATTGTTGGGCTGCGCTCACAGCTGCGGGAGGGCCGGGCCTCCCTGCGGGAGAAGGAGGAGCAGCTGCTCAGCCTGAGGGACTCCTTCAGCAGCAAACAGGCCAGCCTGGAGCTGGGTGAGGCAGAGCTGCCCTCTGCCTGCCTCAAGCCGGCGCTGACCCCAGTGGACCCGGCTGAGCCACAGGATGCACTGGCCACCTGCGAGAGCGATGAGGCTAAGATGCGCCGTCAGGCTGGGGTGGCTGCTGCCGCCTCCTTGGTTTCCTTGGATGGGGAGGTGGATGCTGGTGGGGAGAGTGGGACGCGGGCCCTGCGGCGGGAGGTGGGGCGGCTGCAGGCTGAGCTGGCAGCTGAGCGGCGAGCCCGGGAGCGCCAGGGTGCCAGCTTTGCAGAGGAGCGCCGAGTGTGGCTGGAGGAAAAGGAGAAGGTCATCGAGTACCAGAAGCAGCTGCAGCTGAGTTACGTCGAGATGTACCAGCGCAACCAGCAGCTAGAGCGGCGGCTGCGAGAGCGAGGGGCTGTGGGAGGTGCCAGCACACCTACACCCCAACATGGGGAGGAGAAGAAAGCCTGGACCCCCTCCCGCCTTGAGCGCATCGAGTCCACAGAAATATAAGCCCATACCTGGGCATGTGGCCTTTTGACAAGTACCAGTCAAAGGCCAGAGTCCCCAGTATCCTCTTCCCTGCCATCTCTTTTCCCCATTTCCCCTGAATCCCCAGACCAAAGAGGTTCTCAAAGCAGCTGTGACCAGGCCCCTCCCCTCCCCTCACTGGGTGCCTCCCAGCTCTACCACTGCCCCACTAGGCAGCCCACTCAACCCTCCTCCCAAGGAGGAAATAGGGGGAGGGCAGAGTGAATGGGGCTGAGGGCCCAGGCAGCAGGGGAACTCGGGCTCCTTTTCTTGGCACTCCCTTGTTGGAGAGGTGGCAGGCCTTGCAGAGCCACGAGGTGCCCAGCCCCTTGGTGGGTCTGGGCTGCTACTGTCGGCCACCCTGTGTCCAGAGATGCTCTCTGTACCAATCTCCTAGGCCATGTAGCCTGAGGGGGACTGTGGGGGGTCTGCCAAAGCTGATACTCTGGGCTCCTGGCCTCCCTCTTTCCTGCACTTTTCTCCCTCCCTGGGCAGATTGGCAGGACAAGTGGGAGCAGATGGCCTGCCTGCAGTTGAGAGGGCTACCTGCCTAGCCCCTCCCTGCCAAGGTCTCTACAGCCTGGGCTAGTCCTGAGTGTGTATCTGTATGTGTATGTTGGAGGAGGTAAGGGCTGAGGCTGAAGGCTCGGTACCCAGGGAAGTTCTGCTATCCTGTTCTTGGAAAGGGTCACCTGGAGGCTTCTTAGCTCTACCCTCACCCCTCTGACCAGGATCCTGTAGGACAACAGCCCCATTTGCTTGGCTGACCCCACACCCAGGGCCACTATCCAGCTCTAACTACAGTTATTAAGTGCCACCTGCCTCTCAGGCACTCCCCTCATCGAATTTCTGAGGTCCTATGAGTGTCTGTGATGTCTTCTTATGTCTTCCCACTTGATTCCCTCAGCCACCTTCTGCTTTCGTGCTCAGCCTACTGCTTTCATGCTCAGAACATCATTGTCCTAGGCCACCTCTTCCCCTAAACCTCACCTTTTCTTCCAGTAGAAAACTCTGCTTGATCTTTGGTGCACTGCCCACTTCCTAGCTCCTTTGGGCCCAAGCCTGAGCCCAAGGCCCTTGTTTTGGGGGGTGGGGGGGTAACTATGATTGCTCTTGAAGAGCAAGGCTGAACTGAGAGAATCACTGACCCCTGGGTCCAAGAGGCCTGAGGTAGCCCAGTGTTTGCCCAGGGTAGTCCTGGCATGGCCATTAGTGGGGGTTGGGGCAGCCAGTCACTTCCTCCTCTGGGGGCCCTCTTAGAGTCCATCTCCCAAAATAAGAAGGGAAAGGCAAATTTCTAACACACCAGCAATAAAAACGGAGGAGGTTTGGCCCTCGGCCCTTGTATTTTTCTTTTAACTCTCTCCTTCCCACCCCCAAGACTGGGTTTGTGGGGCAGGCTGGAGGGAGCTGGCAACTACTGTGAGCAATCCCCTGACCCCTGACCAGCCTCCTCTCATGACTGGTGACTGTTTAACGAGCTGTGCACCCCACACACAAACAGGAGTGCCCTTGTGGCCTCTGTTCTGCACAGCCCCTTCTGGTGCCCCTTACCAGTTCTCTGAGCTGGGTGGGGGGCTGTCCTGGCAATCACTGCCTATTCCACTCACCCTTCATTGCACTGGCCCCAGAACCTGGGCCTGGGCCAGAGGGGCAGGAGGAAGAGGAGGCATTAGTATGAAAAAAAAAAATTAAAAAGTAGAAAAAAATATGAACAGACTCAGCTTTGGGATTTCCAACCACAAAAGAAATTATATATAAATATATATAAATATATATCTCTACCATATGTGATGGAAAGACTTCGTTTTCTTTTCCCAAAGAAATAAAATGGAGAAAGCCTCTTGAGTGGCATTCTTCTGGCATGCTTGTGTCTTTGCAGGTGTGGGAGGTGAGGCTGGGTGAGGGGAGTGTGGAGGGCAAAGCTGGAATAAACACTCCAGAGGAGGCATGAGACCGGAGGTGCTCAAGGGGCCACGCCAGGAGGCTGGATCAAAGACCAATCTCCTCCATGTTGTCCAGGAAGAGTAGTGCTCTCACTTTGCTGCTTGAAGGGGCTTTCTCTTCAGTTCAGACTGTTGGCAAAAGGGTTTCAAGCTAGTTCCAGCTCAGAACTTGGATACTAGACTGTTGGTCAGAAGGAAAGTGACGCAGGACAGTCGGTAGCATTCTGATTAGCCGAAGTGTGAGGGCAGAACACATAGATATGAAGGCTGAGGATCAGTTTGTAATTAATGGTGTGGCTCCAAAGGCAGAAGGGACCCACGTGTGCTTCAAGTGCTTCAAGCATGTTTATAATTCCTTCGGTTGGGCTCACAAAGCTCCTCAATTAAGAATGTGCTGCTGCTGCTGCTAAGTCGCTTCAGTCGTGTCCGACTCTGCGACCCCATAGACGGCCTCCTGCCAGGCTCCTCCGTCCCTGGGATTCTCCAGGCAAGAACACTGGAGTAGGTTGCCATTTCCTTCTCCAATGTATGAAAGTGAAAAGTGAAAGTGAAGTCACTCAGTCGTGTCCACTCTTAGCGACCTCATAGACTGCAGCCTACCAAGCTCCTCCGTCCATGGGATTTTCCAGGCAAGAGTACTGGAGTGGGGTGCCATTGCCTTCTCCGTACTCTGCCACAAATAACACAACCTGATTTACAGGACCCCAAACACTGGTTTATTTTTCTTCATCTGACACAGTCTGGACATAAGTATGCTTTAAGTGTCAGAGATGTTGGTTCATCAAGGACCTAGACTTTCCAGCCTCCTCCCATCATTTGCATGTTGTTCTCTCCATGCCACAAGGCAGCAGTCACAGGTCTGTGAAGTGACTGAGGCAGCAGCACTTTATCAAAAAAGTAAATGGTTTCCCAGAACCTTCACACCATCCTTCCCTTAAATTTTTTTTTCTTCCTTTTTTTTTTCCTTCCCTTTAAATTTTGTGGGCTGGAACTGAGTTGGATGCTCTTCCCACTTCAAGAGAGGCTGAGAAGCTGAGTATTTGGCAAAGAGGAACGGGATTGTCACAGCTGCTGAGGAGCAGTTACGGTTTATTTCATCTCCTAGGCTCGTTCTCTGGATAAGGCGATGGCACCCCACTCCAGTACTCTTGCCTGGAAAATCCCATGGACGGAGGAGCCTGGTAGGCTGCAGTCCATGGGGTCGCGAAGAGTCGGACACGACTGAGAGACTTCACTTTCACTTTTCACTCTCATGCATTGGAGAAGGAAATGGCAACCCACTCCAGTGTTCTTGCCTGGAGAATCGGGAGCCTGTTGGGCTGCCATCTATGGGGTCGCACAGAGTCGGACACGACTGAAGCGACTTAGTAGTAGCAGCAGCAGCAGCAGGCTCGTTCTCGGTTCTGCTGGCAAGGACGGTCATAATCAGCAACTCAGTGATCTGGCTTCAGTGAGAGAACCTTCTCTGAGAAGGGGTGTCAGTAGTCTAGGGCCTCAAATGCGCACCCTGAGGCAAACAGTGCGCCCCACAGAGCTCAGGAGTTGGGATGCCAGGCTTGCCCCTCGCAGTGAAGTGTCCTCCTTACACTGATTTTACCTGTCAAGATGGTGCCCTGGAGGGAGCACCATTTCTCAGGTCCCCCTCACAGCCCTTTAAAGCACCGACGAGGTGTGACCACCCTGATCAGCAGTCTCCAGTGCCTCCAAGTAAGGGCCGTCTGCTGCCAAGTCCTCCTGGAAGTCTCGAGAGTCTCTTCCCTGCCTAATTGCCCATACTCACTCAGGTGGGAGCCCCGCTACTTGAGGAGGTGGAGGATCACCCTGGCTCATCTGCCAAAGCTCTGGCCGCCTCAGCCAGCTCTTCAAATCCATTTCTCCTAACAGGTTCGTCTATCCATCACTAACCTCCTGAGAGCACTCTGTGCAGACGAGAAATCTGGCTTAGAGAATTTACAGGACTTCGCCAAGGCCATAAAAGCCTGAGTAGCGGTTTGAGATTCGAACCTGTATCTAGGCTATTCAGTGACTTCCACTGCGGGGTTTTCCTTCCGCAAGTCCTGACTCCGCAGTGACGTCTGCCTGTGGAAAAACGTCCTTGGAAAACGCTGATAGTGTCTTTTGAGCCTCGGCCGCACCCGTCATTCGATCAGCAACCGGAAGTAGCGGGCAGCTCACCGGAAGTGGGGGCTGTGAGGCCAGGGTGAAGCCGGAGAAGTCTTCGTGGTTCCGCAGCCTGCGAGAGTGGCGAGTGCTGTTGCGTCGCCCGCACTCGCCAAGCTCAGGTGAGTGACGGCGGCCGGGGAGGAGGCCGTGGCGGCGCTCCCTGCCGAGTTGGGCCGCGCTTCCAGGCCTGAGCTGCGGGCACCTATGCCAGGACCAGCTCTAGGGAGAACCTCGGATACCTGGAGTCCTGTGGCCTTTGGTAAGCGGCTTATGGCTCAGAGGGTAAAGAATCTGCCTGCAATGTAGGAGACCGGGGTTCAGTCCCTGGGTCGGGAAGATCCCCTGGAGAAGAGATTGACAACCCACCTCAGTATTTTTGCCTAGAGAATTACATGGACAGAGGAGCCTAGCAGGCTACAGTCCATGGGGTCGCAAAGAGTCGGACAGGTCTAAACGACTACCACTACCACTTCTTACTTGTACCTTGATTTTTCCTCTGTGAGACGAATAACAGTACTTGTTTCACAGGGCTTTTGTGAGAACGTAATGAAATATTTTGCCACTCCTCTTATCCCACTTCAGTGTATGCGATTCACCTGGAAATTTGGAGATTCGGAGTCTGTAAGTCTGGGGTGGGGCCCGAGATTCTGCGTTTCTCACCATTTTCCAGGTGAGGTTGATGCTGCTCCTCCGCAGGCTGCGCTTTGAGTAGCAAGGCCCTGCGGCATTTGCTTAGTACCTGGGACAGGTTGAGTCTTCAGTAAATAACAATACGAGATATATAACCCCCCCCTTTTTTTTAAACAGATAATTTCCGGTTGCACAGCCTAAGGATATTATGGTTATCTCCCTCCGTCTTTTTATATCCGGGGATAAGAAGAATAATTGCCATTTTTCTTTCTGTACAAATCATGACACAGCTCTTCTCTCCTAACTCAGGGAGCTTTGGGGCCTCTCCATACCAGTTATATTCATGGGCCTCCTCAGGTGATGCTTCATTGCCCACTTAGTGCAGACTCTTGGAGGTTCTTCATCCTGTGGAGTTGGAGCCAAGTGCTTTAACACCACCATGGCTAACCTCTGTACTTTAGTCATTTGTTGCTGCTGGAATCTGAATTTATGTTTTCTGTACTTTACTCACATTCCGTGAGTCGCCTAGATTTTGTGACTCAGTGCTCTGAATGGCCTTAGGCAAGCTCTGGGATGGATTTGCTACTGCCTAGTAGACCAGAATAAAATTGAAAAACTCCATGCTACATAATACAGCTGAGAGAGCAAGGCATTTGGCCGTTATACCGACCTAATTTAATTTGTCAGTATGGTTTTCTTCCCTGTTCATCAGTTTATATTTTCAAGTCCCCAGTAAGGCCTTATCATTCACCATGCAAATAAGTACACTTTCATACCAAAGAATTCTGATGTTTCCTCTTCACTTTTCTGAAATACCATACTATGCAGTCTTGAAAATATAGGAAAACTGATAAAATCAAATATTTGGTTGTGCTAAAAGTGATAGGTACTTGAACTGTTTATTTGGAAATGTTTTCAAATGATTGTGGATGCAGATAGTTTACCTGTCGGGATTTTGTCAATCCTCTCGTAGACTCTAGCGCCGAGAGAAAGTCAGTTTTTTGTTTTTTTTAATTCTCAGGGCTACTCAACACATTATTTGATAAGACAAAAGTAGAGTTTGAAGTATCCATTTATTTGTGGTAATTTTAGAATTTTATCAGGACATAAGTGGGTTAAATTTTTCTAGCAAAAGAATCAAATCAGAATTAAGAGATGAGATCTGGTATCTGGTAAATTGAATATGCTGAGGGTGTCATATACTTAATCTACAGTTAGCATGGCTGCCTTCCTCCGCCTGGCTCCCCTCCTCTAACTTCTGGACTGTAGTTTAAAACGAAGCTATTCGGCCTTGCTCAGACCTGTACCTGGAAGGTGGAAAGGTAAGATTTCTCGCTCTTGTGAAATCACATCATTCAGGGTGGTTTGGGCAGTGTCTTTCAGAACAGCTGTGGTTGGTCTAGTGGTGTCTGAGGCTCCACTCTGGTTCTTTAGGACCCCTAAAGAGGAGATGGGGAGGGGAGTATCCTTGGGGCATTTACGCTAAGAAAGGGACTTTGTGAAATGATGTCACATAAATTTGAACCTTTAGCGGAGACATGAGTTAACCAGTTGGGCATCTCTTAGTGTTCTCTTTCCAGCTTTCTTATGGATTCTTTGGGAACCCTTAAATAAGGAGGAACTAATTCTCCTCTGTGTTTGTCTCCATCTAGGCAAAACATCCTGGCCTCTTTTTCTTTGAAATGCCTCTTCTCCCCACTCTTCTGCTTTATTGATTCTATATCTTCCTTGTGTTTCTTCCCTTCCCTTCTCTACACTACTTAATACTCACCTTCTAAAGTGGATGTATTTCATTTCTGTATATGTAGATATAGTGTCTCTGCTAAAAGTTGCATGGCAGAAAAGTGAGTAGCTACTGTTTGCCATTTGCAGTTTGTGTCTGCATGGCTCTAAGATTAGTTTGTCATCATTCATTACTGGGCACCCATAGAGAAGTTCTACAGACAGTAGGAAGTGCTTGCTTGTACTGGAAATAACTTTTCAACCTTTTTCTTGAGTATTTAGTTTACTTTATCTATTCACTGGTTGTCTTCTTGAAGAACAATTTCTTGTTAGAACATCCTTTTTGTAAATTTAATTTTTTTCAAAGTTATATGTGTGCATGGCTTATATAGTTAAATTCCATGGTGGCACTGTGGTTAGGACTTGGAGCTTTCACTGTCCAGGGTGCAGGTTCAATCCCCAGTTCAGGAACTAAGATTCCATAAGCCGCATGGCGTGGCCAAAAAAAAAGCAAATAGTTTGACAGATCTTATAACACTAAATATTAATTCCATTTTTGTTCTCCAGAGACACTTTTCAACTATTGTTTCTTTTGGTATTCATTGGTGTACTCTAAATAAATAACATTTGTATTTCTATTTCTTGATTTCTAGAACATCTCTATGTCCATAAAATCTTTTCTTTGTTATGAACTTGGATGCTCTAGGTCTCATGTATTGCTGTTCAGTTTCCCTCTTTCCCACTTCCCCTCCCTTTAACCTCCCAGTATAGTTTGCTCAAAATTTTCGTTTAAATGGATATTCAAAGTTTATATTAGTAAGATTATGTAAATATTATTTACAGCTGAGCAAGGAGTGTAATATAACAATTCTTATCTTGTGCAACTTTTTTTTATTGTTTGGAGTTAATAATTTTTGTTGCTGTTATTGGCTTGATTTTCCATCTACCTATTACTTATTGGCTCAGCGGTAAAGAAGTCACCTGCCAATGCAGGAGCTGTGGGTTCGATCCCTGGGTTGGGAAGATCCTCTGGAGAAGGAAATGGCAACCCACTCCCATGTTCTTAGCTGGGAAATCCCTGGACAGAGGAGTCTGGCTGGCTACAGTCCATGAGGTTGCAAGAGAGTCGCACACAACTTAACAACTTAGTGACTAAACAACAAATTACTTGTTTATCCTCAGATTATCCATCAGAAATGTCAATCTTCTCTCCTGTGTAATATCCATCTCTTCTAGCATAAACTAGTTGCTCTTTGTGTCTACTCACAGCTGTAGTCCTGGAATCTTTATCATTATTCCTGGGGTTCCTCTTTACTTCCCTTCTATGTTGAACTGTAAATTCTGGATCCCATATCTCTCTTGCCAACTTTCACATCTTCAATTATGATAATTCTCTTTACCTTGATACTGGGGCATCTTGGAAACTCATTCCTTCATGTAGACTTTTGTCTTTGATATCTTCTTTTTGTTCTTTTTATAAGTAGTAATTACTACTGATAACTAGGATCTTAGACTGTTAAAGGTATGAGGGGCTTTTGAGCTTACCTAACCCTCCAGTTCTAACACTCCAGCTTCCTGGCACCTGGAAACCCTATAGATTATTTGGGGGTCCTCCCCCTCTTCCTGTCTGAAATCTGACTTCCCTTTTTGTCTCTCCAATACACTAGCAATGTGGGATTTGGAATCAGATAATCTTTGATGTCAAACCCCATTTTGTCCCTTAGCTGTGTAATCTTCATCAGGTTTCTTAATCTTGTGAAGACTCTTTTTCCTTATCAACAGTATGGAGGTAATAAAACCTACCTTGCAAAAAGGTAAGAATTGGAACTGATGCAGATGAAACTGCTTATTCAAGGCTTGGCACAGTGGAGACCCTAAGACAGTTGTGGCTCTTGTTCTTGTGGGATCCTAGTTCCCAGACCAGGGATCCAACATGCAACTCCTGCATTGAAAGTATGGGATCTTAATCATTGGACCACCAGGAAAGTCCCTTAGCCTGTATTTTTGCAAATCAGAAAGAGCCACATAATTCAAAACACTGGATCTATACCAGTCAAACATTGATGATCCAGGAAATGGTTCTTCATTTCAGGACCACATACAGTAATCTCATTAAGTAATCTTAGATAATATTAATTGAAATAACTTAAATAATGTGCTTTTAAAGTTGTATTAGTTATAAAAGTATTTGTTAAATTAATCTATGTATTCTTCTATTTAACAGTTTTAATCCTACTAAAAAGGAGAAAAAGTTAATTTGTCAAAGGTGTAGCAGAAAGTCTCCTAACAGCTATATACTTTCCTTTTATTTAGGTGTATTTTAAGTGATGTCACTTGTTCTGTTTGTTCCACTGACTCTTTGTATAAATCTTTCCATGTGTTGATGCCTGACACACACTTATTCTGTAAACCAGGTTACTCCTTCTGAAAAGACACGGATTTTCAGTTTTTTTGTTATTATAAAAAAAAATTTGTCTTTTTATTAAAGTTATTTCTTCAGATCTAGTTCTCAAGATGAGAAGGAGGACTTTGAACAATTGCTTTAGTTGGACGTTGTGCTGACCTAAATTTAGATTACAGGTTCCAAACAGGTATTCTTAAAAACCTTGTTCTGTCAACTAAAAAGTTCCGTTACTTGCTTTCTCCTTTGTTCCCACCATACCTGAGCTGCAGTATTAATTGAGATTCCGTTTTAAGGCATAAATCTTTAAGTATCATCTAATGTTAAAATGTTAAAGAAAAAAATCAGTACTATTTTCCTGATGTCTTCTAATTTTTAAAAAGTTGGCCATTTGCATTCATAGGAGTAAGCTAATGGTTTATAGCAAACTTTTTCTGTAAAGGACCAGATAATAAATATTTTATGCAAGCCATATATTCTCTGCCAGAATTACTCAACTCTGCTTTTGTAGTGAGAATGCAGCCATAGACAGCATTTAAAGCATTTAACAAATAGCCTGGCTATGTTAAAACTTTGCTTACAAAAACAGATGAGGGCTGGATTTGGGCTCCAGGCCATAGTTTGCTAACACTTGATCTATAGCATCTGGACCCACAGATTGAAACTTGGTGGGAGAATGGTCCACAGGCCACAGTATGGAACTAAGTATATAAAGATTTGGTGTGAAAGAATTCTGTTCTGGTTCACAAAGAAATTAGGAGGATACCTTCCTGCCATCCAGAGAAGCCTGTGTGGCTGTGCTACTTGAAAAAAGCCTCTAACCTGCCCTGCAGTCCTCTATTTCTTATGCTATGGGCTCTGGAAGGAAGGGACTGACAGGGGAGTTGCTTAGGCATTTCAGAAAATCATTCTGGCACCCTCAGAACCTTCATGGGATTTTCTGCATCGTCTGGTCCATATCTTGGCATCTTAGGGCTCCCTGAGATTTACTTGTGAGGCTTTGGCATTTCTCAAGCAGAAGGAGAGACAGTAAGCATTGAGAGCGAGAGTATGGCAGAGTCATTTTCATAGCCTGTCATGGTTTCTGCTGTAGAAGAAAAGTAGAACTTGTGCTGCTCTCAGGCAGAATAATCAACACCTGGCTCACTGGAAACATTGCTAATATGCCTCCTCCAGAGGAAAGCTCTGCTCTTCCCCTTGTCAGCCAGGGCAGTTGCATGAATTGGTGTTCCCTGAGCCCAGCGTTGAAATGCTCTTTGTGTCTCACCCATGAATTGATAGTTACCAGGGCCTAGGCCTTCTACCCTCCCCCACCAAAGTGCTTGAGTTTTTCGGGTTTTTTAATTTTGGGGGGGTATCTGGAGTAGCTGAATTTTTCTTTTTGATTTTTATTGGAGTACAGTTGCTTTACAATGTTGTGTTAGTTTCTGCTGTACAGCAAAGTAAATCAGTGTACATATATCCCCTCTTTTTTTAGTTTTCCTTCCTATTTAGGTCGCCACAGAGCATTGAGTAGAGTTCCCTGTGCTATACAGTAGGTTTTCATTAGTTATCTATTTTATACATAGTATTGTATATATTTCACTCCCAGTCTCCCAATTCTTTCCATCTCCCACTCCCCCCACCTTGGTATCCATAAATTTATTCTCTATGTCTGTGTCTCTGTTTTTCCTTT
Source organism: Oryx dammah (assembly GCF_014754425.2). Taxonomy (NCBI): domain Eukaryota; kingdom Metazoa; phylum Chordata; class Mammalia; order Artiodactyla; family Bovidae; genus Oryx; species Oryx dammah. The sequence goes on along the minus strand of NW_024070194.1, from coordinate 31,273,603 downwards.
GCAAATAAGCCCATCTGTATGTACCATTTTTCTGTATTCCACATTATAAGTGATATATGACATTTGTTTTTCTGTTTCTGACTTACTTCACCTGTATGACTGTCTCTAGGTCTATCCACATCTCTGTAAATGGTACTATTTCATTCCTTGTGAGTGAGTTTTCAAGTTTACTTCCCAAGTCAATGACTACTCTGCAATAGTGATTCAGACTCTTGTAGGCCTTGAGAGGAGAATAGGCATCTTCTACAAGGTACAGAAGTAGCATTAAAACAACTGAATTCTGTAATCAAAAGGAGGAACGGGCGGTGGGGGGCGGTTATTGTGGGTATAATTGTGCTGATATCAAAGAGGTGGAATAGATTGCTTATTTCTGTTCTTAGCTTTCTTTTTGGAAATCTGCTTTCCTCCTTCCTGTTGGATTTTAGTGCAACAGCTGTCTCTAACTGTAAAGAAAGTCTGGCCAGAGGACAGAGGAAATTTAAACTGAGGAGCAGTCCAAAGAACTGCTCAATGGTACCCTAGGACGGGGGTTTTCCTGTGCCTTTATGCAGGGTACATGGGGTTTTTCCTTGATGTATCCTGTCTTGTGGTTTGGGCATTCACTAACATTGAACTTACTTGAGTGGACAGTGGTATCGTTTTAATCCATGTCTTATGGTGTGTAAATTTTAGTATTAAGATAGGTGGAAGCCACTTATTCTTCATCTACCCTTTTTTCAGTATCTGGCACCAATTCTGGCCCAGTCATTTGTGATCCATGGCTCTTGTGATATGCCGAAGATTTCCAGGCACTTTCTGTGGAACACCTTCCCAACCAGCTCTAATCAAGAACCATATAAACAAGAAATTGCTTGGTCAGACATATGAGGACTGTGCTCTGACTGCTAGAATGATCAGTACTGACACCAGAATGGCAGCCATTCTCCAGCTGTTAAAACCTATAAGATATTGGACATTTTGCAATCCTTTTACCTACAGTGCAACCCAAAGTGTGGCATGGTGGAATATAAGAAGCTACATGTGGCACAAAGGACAGGACTCTCCAGAAAACAGCCTCTGCCATCTTGCCAGAAAAGTTAACATTTGTAGCACCTCTGCTTCTTGGAGGATTCTGACAACCGGCAATACCCTCCCAGGTTTGGAATTCAGCAGGGCTTCTGCCTCTAAGGCCAGCACGTTGAACCTGCACTCACCCAGGGCCATGAAAATTGATGAAGAGGATATAGAAACTTTTGATTCCCTTGAAGACCCTCGAGTTTTCCTCCAGCTAAGACCAGAGTATCAGCTTCACAGCTATAACAGATCTGAGACTTGTCAACCTCTGTCAGTTTCAGAAGGTGAACTAATTTTGCACAAAGTCACCGTTTATCAAGATAATCTCCAGCCTCAAATTATTGTTGACTATTTCTGTAAGCTGAGTTCTTTGCCTGCAGAGCAACATCCTGTTTTGCTGTCCAGTACCAGCTTTGCTCTGCTCTGCCAGCTGAGTGTGAAAAACATACATCTCTTTGATGCCCCAGATCTGATCAGTATTTTGAAAGCTTTTGTCAGTTTAGGAATTCCTCATTCCCATTCTATGCTAGATGTGTTTGAAACAAACTTTTGCCATAAGGTATGGGAAATGAGTCTGGATCAACTTCTCTTGGTGGCTGACCTCTGGCGGTACTTGGGACGCAGAGTACCTCGGTTTTTAAAGATCTTTTTTAGTTATCTTAATTTGCACTGGAAAGATCTATCCTTGTCCCAGCTGACTCACTTAATTTATATTATAGGTGAAAGTCGTCAGGCACCCCAGGATCTAATGCAAAAACTGGAATCATTGATCCTCAAGTATATAGATTTGATCAATTTAGAAGAGGTTGGTTCAATCTGTTTGGGGTTTTTTAAATCGAGTAGTAGTCTCTCTGAATTTGTCATGCGGAAATTTGGAGATCTGGCTTGTGCTGACATGCAGCATCTGAGTAGTTATGCCTTAGTGAATATTCTTAAAATGTTCCGTTTCACTCATGTGGATCACGTAAACTTCATGAAGCAATTTGGACAGATTGCTCCTCAGCGAATTCCTTCCCTGGGAGTTCAGGGTGTCATGCACCTGACTCTTGCCTGCTCGGCATTACGCTTCCTGGATGAAAGGGTAATGAATGCTGTGGCTGCTTCTTTGCCTCCTAGGGTAGCATACTGTCGAAGTAAAGATGTTGCCAAGATTCTGTGGTCATTTGGAACTCTGAATTATAAGCCACCCAATGCAGAAGAGTTTTACGCTAGCCTGATAAATGAGATTCACAGAAAGATGCTTGAGTTCAATCGATACCCAGAACACCTGCTCACGTGCTTGCTGGGCCTGGCATTTTCTGAGTACTTTCCAGTAGAGCTCATAGATTTCGCTTTGAGTCCAGGGTTTGTCAGGTTAGCTCAGGAGAGAAGTAAGTTTGAGGTCACCAAGGAGCTGTATACTCTTGATGGTACAGTTGGCATTGAATGTCCAGATTACAGAGGCAATCGTCTTAGTTCTCAGCTTCAACAAGAGGGGTCAGAAATGCTATGGAATTTAGCAAGGAAGGATATGAACTCAAAACCTGAATTCCTAGAAGCTCTCTTTTTACTTGAAACCATGTTGGGTGGGCCCCAGTATGTCAAACACCATATGATTTTGCCTCATACCCGATCTTCTGATTTAGAGGTTCAGCTTGATGTTAACATGAAGCCATTACCATTTAACAGAGAAGCCATACCAATTGAAGATGTAGCCAAGTTAAGGCTTAAGCATGTGGGAGTCAGCCTTACTGATGATTTGATGAATCAGCTGCTAAAAGGGAAATCAAAAGGGCATTCCCAGGGGGAAATTGAGTCAGACAATGGGCAGCAGCCCTTGAAATTAGAGGAGGAGAGGGCTAAACCTGTGGGAGGTTCCCTTTGCAATAAGGTAGACAGATTGGGGGCCATCCCAATGGCTGGTCTATCCCCCCCGACCTGCTTGCAGGCCCCACAAGTGAAGCTGGCTATTCAGTTGACAAACAGGAACCAGTATTGCTATGGTTCCAGGGATCTGCTCGGACTGCATAATATGAAGAGGCGGCAGCTGAATCAACTTGGGTACCGTGTGGTGGAGTTATCTCACTGGGAATGGCTCCCACTACTGAAACGAACTCGCTTAGAAAAACTGGCATTTCTCCATGAGAAGGTGTTCACCTCTGCTCTCTGAAGGGCCTTCAGGGTCATTTCTACTCATAAATGCTGTAGATATGCACTGTACCAGGTGTTGTGAAACAGTTACAAAAGCCAGAATGTAGATTTGGTAATAAAATTATCTGTTGAGATTAAGTTGTACCCTGCCTGTGGCAGATAGAAGCTAGCGTACATTACTGTGAATTAATTATAACTTGGTCCAGTTGTATAAGTTGCTGCTAATTTGTACAAGTAAATAATAAACATCTTAAAATATGGTCAAAAAACTCCTTATTTTCCTTTCTGTTTACTAGCCTCATCTCATGATTGCTTTGAATTTTTAGGATAAAAGTATAGTCAGGCATTGTCTTAAAGCTAATTTTTTAAAAATGGTTTTCTTATATTTTGTTTTAAAATAAGAATCTTCTGCAGCTTATCTTGTACGTCATAGTTTTTCCCCCACGCATGTTTTCTTCACACCCTCTAGAATTAAAGTCCTTTTCATTTTCCTTTAGATTTGGTTGGTTCCTGTTTTAAAGAGCCATTTCAGAATTGGCTTAATATCTTCCCCTTAGCTCCCTCTTCTGCATTTCTACTTCTCTTGCGTAATTCTCCCTAACCCCTTTCTGAGGGATATTTTCTTCCTAAAATTGGACCTAGGAGAGTAGAATTATATGAGTGCCTGTTGGGCTAGTGGTTCCCAAATCTGATGACTAGGTAGAAGAATGTTTTTCATGGCAAGCAGCTCCAACAAGAAGGAAATGTATTACTCCCATACTAGGAAGTCTAGGGAGATTCAGGTTTCTGGTAGAGCCACAGACATAAGAAGAATGTATATATGTGAGAAACTTAATACAAGTAACTTTTATAAATGCTTGAGGTCTATGAAAAACCTTTAAAATGGACTCCTCCCACTGTTATTTAGGTTTCCCTCAAAGGTCGCTTCCCTATCCATGCTAACTACAACTGCCCCATTGGCCTGTGATCATGCTCTGTCACCCTCAGGTTTGTTTTCCCCGTTGCATTCAGCATTAACAAGTTATTCTTTATTTATTTATTGATTTCCCTGTTGGAAAGTAGGCCCTTGAGTTAACTTTGTCTAGAATTTATCTCCAGTGCCTAGGACAGTGGGTCCTGGTACATAATAATGTTCAGTGAGTGATCAGGGAATTAAGAATGGTTGGGCATTGCTGGAGAGTTGGGTGTAGAAGGGAGAGGGTGGGGCTAGAGAGAGAGAAAGAATATCTGGGTAACAAAAGCCTATGACCTTGCTAAAGAGCCTAGGTTTACAGGGACTGGAGTGCCTCTGAAGGGTCCTAAGTCAGGGAGTATTTGGACAGATTCATGTTTTAGAAATGTTAGGGGAAAAGCAGGACAGAACTAGATTGAGGGGTGGGGACGTGTGAGATAAGGAGAATATTTCACAGATGTGTGCAAGAGCTCATGAGAAATGATGAAAGGCCAAAATTATGAGAATGGAAAGTTTACATTTCAAAGATGTTTGGGAGGGGAAAAAGACCACAACTAGCTAATTAATTGGTTTGGGGGATGAAAATGAGGATTTTACTGCCTAGACTGATAGAGTCATCGACTAAACTTGAGACAAAAGCAGGACACATGTTTGGGTAAAGAGTTAATGCTGAGACTGCCCTGATCATGCTGAGGTGTGCCTCTGGGCAGAAGAGTTTAGGCTGGAGTCTCAACTGGGCATGAGGTCAGATGGCAAAAACCAGGAGTAAAATTGCCTAGGACAGGTGGAAAGTAGGTTATTGCAGGTAGGGATAGAAAAGATGACCAAGAGTAGAATACCAGGACTTAAAGGAAGGTCAAAGCAAAGAGATCCAGTGATAAAGACAGATAATCAGGAAAAAATAGGGGTATAGAAGTAAGTCTGGTCTCTCCAAGACCACTCACTAGAGAGAAAACTTACAGTTTATCATAGTGAAAGGATGCAGATTAAAAATGGTAAAAGAAAAAGGGACATAGTATAGTATCTAGGAGAGACAAGTCACAAGCTTTTAGTTGTCTTTTTCCAGTAGAGACATACAGACAGCACTTAGTTAAACCCAGAAATGATGTTTGCCAACACGTACAGATATTGCCAGTCAGAGAGGCTCAGGCCTTGGTGTGCAGGTCAGTCATGGAGACATAAAGTGAGTGCCCACACAGTTTACCTTAGTTACTCAGTCCCCAGCCCCTGGAGACATTGAGCTGATTATAGCAAAAGACAAAAGACATTCAGCTTCAGTTCAGTTCAGTCGCTCGTTCGTGTCCAACTCTTTGCGATCCCATAAATCGCAGCACACCAGGCCTCCCTGTCCATCACCAACTCCCGGAGTTCACTCAGATTCACTTCCATCGAGTCAGTGATGTCATCCAGCCATCTCATCCTCTATCATCTCCTCCTCCTCCTGTCCCCAATCCCTCCCAGCATCAGAGTCTTCCATTGAGTCAACTCTTCACATGAGGTGGCCAAAGTACTGGAGTTTCAGCTTTAGCATCATTCCTTCCAAAGAAATCCCAGGGCTGATCTCCTTCAGAATGGACTGGTTGGATCTCCTTGCAGTCCAAAGGACTCTCAAGAGTCTTCTCCAATACCACAGTTCAAAACCATCAATTCTTCTGCACTCAGCTTTCTTCACAGTCCAACTCTCACATCCATACGTGACCACTGGAAAAACCATAGCCTTGACTAGACGGACCTTTGTTGGCAAAGTAATGTCTCTGCTTTTGAATATGCTGTCTAGGTTGGTCATAACTTTTCTTCCAAGGAGTAAGTGTCTTTTAATTTCATGGCTGCAGTCACCATCTGCAGTGATTTTGGAGTCCTAAAAAATAAAGTCTGACACTGTTTCCACTGTTTCCCCATCTATTTCCCAATAAGTGATGGGACCAGATACCATGATCTTCATTTTCTGAATGTTGAGCTTTAAGCCAACTTTTTCACTCTCCACTTGCACTTTCATCAAGAGGCTTTTTAGTTCCTCTTCACTTTTCTGCCATGAGGGTGGTGTCATCTGCATATCTGAGGTGATTGATATTTCTCCCAGCATTCTTGATTCCAGCTTCTGCTTCTTCCAGCTCAGTGTTTCTCATATTGTACTCTGCATAGAAGTTAAATAAGCAGGGTGACAATATACAGCCTTGACATACTCCTTTTCCTATTTGGAACCAGTCTGTTGTTCCATGTCCAGTTCTAACTGTTGCTTCCTGACCTGCATACAGATTTCTCAAGAGGCAGGTCAGGTGGTCTGGTATTCCCATCTCTCAGAATTTTCCACAGTTTATTGTGATCCACCCAGTCAAAGTCTTTGGCACAGTCAATAAAGCTGAAATAGATGTTTTTCTGGAACTCTCTTGCTTTTTCCATGATCCAGCAGATGTTGGCAATTTGATCTCTGGTTCCTCTGCCTTTTCTAAAACCAGCTTGAACATCTGGAAGTTCACGGTCCACGTATTGCTGAAGCCTGGCTTGGAGAATTGTGAGCATTACTTTACTAGCGTGTGAGATGAGTGCAATTGTGTGGTAGTTTGAGGATTCTTTGGCATTGCCTTTCTTTGGGATTGGAATGAAAACTGACCTTTTCCAGTCCTGTGGCCACTGCTGAGTTTTCCAAATTTGCTGGCATATTGAGTACAGCACTTTCACAGCATCATCTTTCAGGATTTGAAATAGCTCAACAGGAATTCCATCACCTCCACTAGCTTTGTTCGTAATGATGCTTTCTAAGGCCCACTTGACTTCACATTCCAGGATGTCTGGCTCTATGTGAGGGATCACACCATCATGATTATGTTGGTTTTGAAGATCTTTTTTGTACAGTTCTTCTGTGTATTCTTGCCACCTCTTCTTAATATCTTCTGCTTCTGTTAGGTCCCTACCATTTCTCTCCTTTATCGAGCCCATCTTTGCATGAAATGTTCCCTTGGTATCTCTAATTTTCTTGAAGAGATCTCTAGTTTTTCCCATTCTGTTCTTTTCCTCTATTTCTTTGCACTGATCGCTGAGGAAGGCTTTCTTATCTCTTCTTGCTATTCTTTGGAACTCTGCATTCAGATGCTTATATCTTTCCTTTTCTCCTTTGCTTTTCGCTTCTCTTCTTTTCACAGCTATTTGTAAGGCCTCCTCAGACAGCCATTTTGCTTTTTTGCATTTATTTTCCATGGGGATGGTCTTGATCCCTGTCTCCTGTACAATGTCACGAACCTCATTCCATAGTTCATCAGGCACTCTATCAGATCTAGGCCCTTAAATCTATTTCTCACTTCCACTGTATAATCATAAGGGATTTGATTTAGGTCATACCTGAATGGTCAAGCGGTTTTCCCTACTTTCTTCAATTTGAGTCTGAATTTGGCAATAAGGAGTTCATGATCTGAGCCACAGTCAGGTCCTGGTCTTGTTTTTGCTGACTGTATAGAGCTTCTCCATCTTTGGCTGCAAAGAATATAATCAGTCTGATTTTGGTGTTGACCATCTGGTGATGTCCATGTGTAGAGTCTTGTGTTGTTGGAAGAGGGTGTTTGCTATGAGCAGTGCATTATCTTGGCAAAACTCTATTAGTCTTTTCCCTGCTTCATTCCGTATTCCAAGGCCAAATTTGCCTGTTACTCCAGGTGTTTCTTGACTTCCTACTTTGGCATTCCAGTCCCCTATAATGAAAAGGACAACTTTTTGGGGTGTTAGTTCTAAAAGGTCTTGTAGGTCTTAAAAGAACCGTTCAACTTCAGCTTCTTCAGCATTACTGGTTGGGCCATAGACTTGGATTACCGTGATATTGAATGGTTTGCCTTGGAAACGAACAGAGATCATTCTGTCGTTTTTGAGATTGCATCCAAGTACTGCATTTTGGACTCTTTTGTTGACCATGATGGCTACTCCATTTCTTCTGAGGGATTCCTGCCCACAGTAGTAGATATAATGGTCATTTGAGTTAAATTCACCCATTCCAGTCCCTTTTAGTTCGCTGATTCCTAGAATGTCGACGTTCACTCTTGCCATCTCCTGTTTGACTGCTTCCAATTTGCCTTGATTCATGGACCTGACATTCCAGGTTCCTATGCAGTTTTGCTCTTTACAGCATCTGACCTTGCTTCTATCACCAGTCACATCCACAACTGGGTATTGTTTTTGCTTTGGCTCCATCCCTTCATTCTTCCTGGAGTTATTTCTCCACTGAACTCCAGTAGCATATTGGGTACCTACTGACCTGGGGAGTTCCTCTTTCAGTATCCTATCATTTTGCCTTTTCATACTGTTCATGGGGTTCTCAAGGCAAGAATACTGAGGTGGTTTGCCATTCCCTTCTCCAGTGGACCACATTCTGTCAGACCTCTCCACCATGATCCGCCCATCTTGGGTGGCCCCATGGGCATGGGTTAGTTTCATTGAGTTAGACAAGGCTGTGGTCCTAGTGTGATTAGATTGACTAGTTTTCTGTGATTATGATTTCAGTGCGTCTGCCTTCTGATGCCCTCTTGCAATACCTGCCGTCTTACTTGGGTTTCTCTTACCTTGGACGTGGGGTATCTCTTCATGGCTGCTCCAGCAAAGCCTAGCCACTGCTCCTTACCTTGGACGAGGGGTATCTCCTCACCACCGCCCCTCTTGACTTTGAACGTGGAATAGCTCCTCTAGGGCCTCCTGCACCCACGCAGCCATCACTCCTTGGACGTGGGGTTGCTCCTCCCGGCTGCCGCCCCTGGCCTCGGAGTGGGGTAGCTCCTCTTGGCCATTCCTGTGCCGTTGCAGCCCGGCACTCTTGGCCTCTGCCCCTGACCTCGGACGTTGGGTAACTCCTCTTGGCCGCCACCCCTAGGGCATGGGGTCCTCCTGGCTTCTGCCCCTGACCTCGGACGTTGGGTAGCTCCTCTCAGCCGCGCTATGTGCACTGGTTGCAGCCACAGAGAAGTTCCTTTAGCAAGTTATTCCACCATAAATTACATTGTTAGTGTAAACTGTCTGGTGTTTACCTTGGGTGTGGCCCAAGGTCTTCAGTGAAAGTGAAGTTGCTCAGTTGTGTTGACTCTGCGACCCCATGATTGTAGCCTACCAGGATCCTCCGTCCATGGGATTTTCCAGGCAAGAGTACTGGAATGGGTTGCCATTTCCTTCTCCAGGGGATCTTCCCTACCCAGGGATCAAAGCCAGGTCTCCCACACTGTAGGCAGACACTTTACCGCCTGAACCACCAGGGCCCTCAAGGCCCAAGGTCTTAGGTGTATATAAGACAGTCTTATCAGGCACTGTATTCCAAAGGCTTAGAGATTATCTCTCAGGACATTTCTTTGCAATGTGAAAGACTTGAATACTCCAAACCTACTGAGTTAACCTTTCACTGCACAGAAACCAAGGGTAAAGCCTACTTCAGAAAGGAAAGGGTATGTATTCTCAGTTCCTTGGAAGAGAAAATTAAGGCAAGAACTAGAAAGTCTTCAATCAGTTTAGCAAATTGGCCATCAGTGATGACCTTAACTCTAGCAATTTGTTTTTATTTGTTTCTTTCGACTGTGCTAGGTCTTTGTTGTGCTCAGGCTACTCTCTAGTTGTGGCAGTCGGGGGCTCCTCTCTAGTTGCGGTGCTCAGGCTTCTCACTGCCGTGGCTTCTCTTATTGCACAGCACAGGCTCTGGAGCTCTCGGGCTTCCGTAGTTGTGGCCCCAGGCTCTAGAGCACAGGCTTAATAGTTGGGATGCATGGGCTTAGTTGCTCCGCAGCACGTGAAATCTTCCCAGATCAGAAATTGAACCCTTGTCTCCTGAGCCACTAGGGAAGCCCAACTATAGCAATTTGAATTACATTGTCATGGAAAAAGCCAGACTGCACACCTGTGGAAGGAATGGATTACAAATATGAGGCAATACCTTGAGAACCTTGAAGGGATGGGGAAACTTGAGCAGAATTTACAATGGGACTAGAATTGCCAGATAAGTTACAGTATGCCCAGTTAAACTTGAATTTCAGATCAACAACAAATAATGTTTTCTAAAATGTACATAAAATTGGCCATTTTAAAGAGTGTACAGTTCAGTAATATTTAGTACCTTGATAGTATTGTGTAGCCTGTCATCACTATCTAATTCCAGAGCATTTTCTTCACCCCCAAAGGAAATTCTGTGCCCTTTTAGCAATCGTTCCAGATTTCCCCCTTTCTCAGACCCTGACAGCCACTAATCTTTGCCTCTTTGGATTTGCATACATGGATATTTTGTATAAATGGAATATGCAGCTTTCTGTGTCTGACTTCTACTTAGCATATTTTCAGGGTTCATTGATAGTATAGCATGTTGTTGTTGTTTAATCGTTAAGCTATGCTTAACTCTTTGCAACCCCATGGACTGTAGCCCATCAGGCTCCTCTGTCCATGGGATTTCCCAAGCAAGAATACTGGAGTGGGTTGCCATTTCCTCTACAAGGGATCTTCCTGACCCAGGTATCGAACCTGTGTCTCCTGCATTGACTTGAATTCATTACCACTGAGCCACCTGGGAAGCTTATTATAGCATGTACTAGTACTTCATTCCTTTTTATGGCTGAATGATATTTTGTTGCATGGATATACAATATTTTATTTATCTATTCATCAGTTGATGGACTGGGTTTTTTTCCCCTTTTAGCTGTTGTGAGTAGTGCTGCTGTAAATTAGTTCAGTTCAGTTCAGTTCAGTCACTCAGGCGTGTCCAAAGCTTCACGGCCCTATGGACTGCATCATACCAGGCTTCCCTGTCTATCACCAACTCCCAGGGCGTGCTCAAACTCATGTCCATTGAGTCAGTGATGCCGTCTAACCATCTCCTCCTCTGTCGTCCCCTTCTCCTCTTGTCTTTAATCTTTCCCAGCGTCAAGTTTCTAATGAGTCAGCTTTTCACATCAGGTGGCCAAAGTATCGGAGCTTCAGTTTCAGCATCAGTCCTTCCAGTGAATATTCAGGACTGATTTCTTTTAGGATGGACTGGTTTGATCTCCTTCCTGTCCAAGAGATTCTCAAGAGTCTTCTCCAACACCACAGTTCAAAAGAATCAGTTGTTTTGCACTCAGCCTTCTTTATGGTCCAACTCTCACATCTGTACATGACTACTGGAAAAACCATAGCTTTGACTATATGGACCTTTTTTGGCAAAGTAATATCTCTGCTTTTTAATATGCTGTCTAGGTTGGTCATAGTTTTTCTTCCAAGGAGCAAATGTCTTTTAATTTCATGGCTGTAGTCACCATCTGCATTGATTTTGGGGCCCAAGAAAATAAAGTCTCTTACTGTTTCCATTATTTCCCCATCTATTTGCCATGAAGTGATGGGACTGTATGCCATGATCTTAGTTTTTTACATGTTGAGTTTTAAGCCAACTTTTTCACTCTTCTCTTTGACTTTCATCAAATGCCTCTTTAGCTCCTCTTCACTTTCTGCCATAAGGGTGGTGTCATCTGCATGAGGTTATTGATATTTTTCCCAGCAATCTTGATTGCCGCTTGTGCTTCATCCAGCCCGGCATTTTACATGATGTACTCTGCATATAAGTTAAATAAGCAGAATCCATTGTTCCATGTCCGGTTCTAACTGTTGCTTCTTGACCTGCATACAGATTTCTCAAGAGGCAGGTCAAGTGGTATTCCCATCTCTTTAAGAATTTTCCACAGTTTTTTGTGATCCACACATTAAAGGCTTTGGCGTAGTCTATAAAGCTGAAGTAGATATTTTTCTGGAACTCTTCTTGCTTTTTCTACTATCCAGTGGATGTTGGCAATTTGATCTTTGGTTCCTCTGCCTTTTCTAAATCCAGCTTGAACATCCAGAACTTCTTGGTTCACGTACAGTTGAAGCCTTGCTTGGAGAAATTTTGAGCACTACTTTGCTAACGTGAAATGAGTGCACCTGTGTGATTGTTTGAACATTCTTTGGCATTGCCTTTCTTTGGGATTGGAATGAAAACTGATCTTTTCCAGTCTTGTGGCCGCGGCTGAGTTTTCCAAATTTGCTGGAATACTGAGTGCAGAACTTTCACAGCATCATCTTTTAGAATTTGAAATAGCTCTGCTGGAATTCCATCACCTCCAACTAGCTTTGTTCATAGTGATGCCTCCTAAGGCCCACTTGACTTCACATATCGGGATGTCTGGGTCTAGGTGAGTGATGACACCATCATGGTTATCTGGGTCATTAAGATCTTTTTTATATAGCTCTGTGTATTGGGCTTCCCTGATAGATCAGTAAGAATCCACCTGCAGTGGTGACTCTGGTTAGATTCCTGAATCAGGAAGATCTGCTGGAAAAGGGATAGGCTACCTACTCCAGTATTCTTGGACTTCCCTTATGGCTCAGCTGGTAAAGAATCTCCCTGCAGTGTGGGAGACCTGGGTTCAATCCCTGGGTTGGGAAGATTCCTTAGAGAAGGGAAAGGCTACCTACTCCAGTATTCTGGCCTGGAGAATTCCACAGACTATATAGTCCATGGGGTCACAAAGAGTTGGACATGATGAGCAACTCTCACTTTCTGTGTATTCTTGCCACCTCTTAATATCTTATGCCTCTGTTAGGTCCATACCGTTTCTGTCCTTTATTGTGCCCATTGGCTCAGCTGGTAAAGAATCTGCCTGCAATGTAGGAGACCCGAGTTCAATCCCTGGGTTGGGAAGATCCCCTGGAGAAGGGAAAGGCTACACAGTCCAGTATTCTGGCCTAGAGAATTCCATGGACTATATAGTCCATGGGGTCACAAAGAGTCAGACACGACTGAACGACTTTCACTTTTTACTTTGCATGAAATGTACCCTTGGTATTCTGATTTTCTTGAAGAGATCTCTAGTCTTTCCCATTCTGTTGTTTTCCTCTATTTCTTTGCATTGATCACTGAAAAAGGCTTACCTACCTCTCCTTGCTCTTCTTTGGAACTCTGCATTCAGATGGGTATACCTTTCCTTTTCTCCTTTGCCTTTCTCTTCTCTTCTTTCCTCAGCTATTTGTAAGGCCTCCTCAGACAGCCATTTTGCCTTTTTGCATTTCTTTTTCTTGAGGATGATTTTGATCAATGCCTCCTGTACAATGTCCACAGTTCTGGAGGCACTTTGTCTATCAAATATGCTGATAGACAGCTCTATCAGCTGTTTTGAATATTCACATGTAAATTTTTGTTTGAATACCTGTTTTTAGTGTTTTTAAGTATATAGAAGTAAGTTGCTGAGTCATATATTAATTCTGTGTGTAACTTATTGAGGAACCTCCAGACTTCCATGGTGGCTATACCATTTTACATTCCTAGTACCTCAGAATGTACTAGGGTTCCGGTTTCTCCACATCTTTGCTCTTTGAAAAAATAGCCATCCTAGTGGATGTGAAATGATATCTTATTGTGGTTTTGATTTGCATTTCCCTAGGGACTCATAATGCTTAGTATCTTTTCAATCATAATGTCAAATTGTCTGGCCCATGAACACAGGATGTCTTTCAGTTTTGTACCTTCTCAGTTAAATTTATCCCCAAGTATTATTTTTGATGCTATACTAAATGGAATTTTCTTATGTTCCTATATGAATTGCTGATTGCTGGGCCTGGTGAGCTGCTGTCTCTGGGGTCGCACAGAGTCGGACACGACTGAAGCGACTTAGCAGCAGCAGCAACAGCAGTGTATAGAAATACAACTGACTTACCCTGCATCTTTATTAACTCTTTTAAGTGGGTGTGTGTATATTCTCTATGATTTTCTATATATGGGATCTTGTCATCTGTGTATTTAGTTTTACTTGTTCTTTTCTACTTTGGATGCCTTTTAATTTCATTTTCTTCCTAATTGCTCTAATTAGAACTTCTAGTACAAAATTAAATTGTAGTGGTGAAAGCATGCATCCTTGTTTTATTCCAGATCTTAGAGGGGATGCTTTCAGTCTTTCACCATAGAGTATGATATTAGACCCCATGGATTTTTCATAAATGCCCTTTCCTGTATTCAGGAAATTCTATTCATAGTTTGCTGAATGTGCAATAAATAATTTTTTAATGTTAGTATGTCCCAAGTAGTACATGGAACATTCTTATACTAAACAGATTATCAACCAAAAAAATCCATTTTTATCCAGATTTATCCAAATTTCATATTTAAGTCAATATTTAAATTTTTTATTTGCTAAATTGATAACCTTAAGAAGGACAAGGCTGGATTCTTTTAGGTGGTCGATGGAGGCAGAAGAGACTTTAATGTTATTTGCATATTGAGGAAAGGATCCAATAGTCAGAGATAAGTTTAAGATTCAAGAGAGAGGCAAGAACAGATGGAATAAGGCCCTGGAGGGGAGGAACAGAGTTAGGGTCAGATTTGTACATGAAGAGCTTGGCTGCCTTACCCTGGTTCCCACATAAGTTTTCTGACACTGCTATTAAGGTGTTAAGTAAATGATATTAGAACCCTCTGCCCATCTGTGCCTTGTTTTGATCCTACAACATTTTCAAGAGTAAAAACTGTGTCCGTTTGTGCATAGCAGTGTACCTTGTGCACATATTAAGCTCTTGAAGATTGCTCCAAGTATATAATGTTGCAAGCTTCTTTTGGACTTAGACCTGTGTTCTGGCCTTCTTGTGTCTGAGACAGCTGTCTTTTATTTTAACTAGCTATAAGAGAAAT
>NW_024070194.1:31215089-31258819 GCF_014754425.2 Oryx dammah | reverse complement strand
TGTGTCTGAGACAGCTGTCTTTTATTTTAACTAGCTATAAGAGAAATGAACACAAGTCAGATTTTTTACTTAGATGGACGAGTAACTCAATTTAGAAATTATAACAAGTATTATACTTCTTTAAAGGCTGAAGTGCCTAATTTATAAAATTGCTCAGTGCATTGGTATTCCACCCACTCTTTGAGGCTAAATGCTTTTCTCTTATTTGACAGGTAGTCTTTTCTTTTTTTTAATCTTATAACCTGTTTGAGCCTAGTCTTTAAAATATGTGTATCTGCCAGAATTACTTTCCATTACATTTTCATGAAACTCAAAAATCAGTTTGTATAACTCAGCTATGGCAACTTCTTTGTAAGCCAAAGGAAGATGGATGTAGAGGTATTCAGAAAGTGTCATGGTCACCTTATTCTCTTCTAAATTATCCCTCCACACTTCCCTACTTCTAGGTTCTGAGTCTTCAGCAACAAAAAGATTTGCTTGGCTGCTTTAAGGAAACACAGACAGAAACCTTTGAGATAAGATGACCAGTTTGTCCCAGTTTGCTTGGGACTTTCCTGTTTTTAGCACTGAAAATTCCACTTTCTGAATAGACCATATGTTGGTCACCCTCCCTCTGGATCTCTTTTCGGTACTGCTCTTGTACATTCCCTTTCTCACCCTGAGTACAGGGAGGCAGAGGAGAAATGTCTGTCTCCATTTGGACATCCAGTTCTGTATCGGCTGTTAGCTGTGAGAAATACTCTGAGCATGTATCCGGAGCCTTGTTCTTACTTATATCATCCTGTGACCCCAGGAACCCAGCCCCATTGTTTTATCAACTTACAACTCTAAACATACAAAAAGAAAACTTTTCTGCTTAGTCATATTTATCATTTAAGTGACAGGTACACCAAGAATAAGCATGATGGTTTGTTTCAAGTTTGTTTCTTACAGTGTGGGGGGTTGTTGTTGTTGAGTCGCTCAGTCGTGTCCAACTCTTTGCAACCTCATGGACTGCAGCACACCAGACTTCCTGTCCTTCACCATCTCCTGGAGTTTACTCAAACTCATGTCCATTGAGTCAGTGAGGCCATCCAGTCCTCAGTCGTCCCCTTCTCCTCCTGCCTTTAATCTTTTCCAGCATCAGGGTCTTTTCTAATGAGTCAGCTTTTCGCATCAGGTAGCCAAAGTATTGGAGCTTCACTTTCAGCATTAGTCCTTTCAGTGAATATTCAGGACTGATTTCCTTTAGGATTGACTGGTTTGATCCCCTTGATGTCCAAGAGATTCTCAAGAGTCTTCTCCAACACTACAGTTCAAAAGCATCAGTTGTTTGGTGCTCAACTTTCTTTATGGTCCAACTCTCACATCTACATGACTACTGGAAAAACCATAGCTTTGACTATATGGACCTTTTTTGGCAAAGTAATATCTCTGCTTTTTAATATGCTGTCTAGGTTAGTCAGCTTTTCTTCCAAGGAGCAAATGTCTTTTAATTTCATGGCTGTAGTCACCATCTGCAGTGATTTTGGAGCCCAAGAAAATAAAGTCTCTCACTGTTTTCCTTGTTTCTCCATCTATTTGCCATGAAGTGTTGGGACCACTTGCCATGATCTTAATTGTTTGCATATTGAGTTTTAAGCCAACTTTTTCACTCTTCTCTTTCACCTTCATCAAGAGCCTCTTTGGTTCCTCTTCACTTTCTGCCATCTTCATATCTGAGGTTATTGCTGTTTCTCCCAGCAATCTTGATTTCAGCTTGTGCTTCATCCAGCCTGGCATTTTACATGGTGTTCTCTGCATATAAGTTAAATAAGCCGAGTGACAGTAGTGTGGATAGTGGAATTAAACTGGAATCTTCAGTTAAAGGGCTTAGATCTGGGTGAGGAACTTTAAGACTTCTGTGGTAATAGTGTGTTTGGATTTATAAAATAAAAAGACAGTACATGGGATCCTTGTGATGAAACGATTCCGTATCTTGACTTTGGCGCACAAAAAGTGATTACATAGATCTGTGCAAAGAATAAAATTGCATAGAACTTAATCCACAGACAAACACAAATGAGTCCTTGTAAAACTGGTGAAATCTGAGTAAAATCAGTGGATCGTATCATTGTTCATTTCCTGGTAGTAATGTTGTACTCTAACTATGTAAGATGTTATCATTGAGGAAACTGGTTAAAGTTATGAGAGATCTCTTTGTATTGTTTCTTAACCATGCACACGGATTTACAATGTGACGTTAAAAAGTTTCATTAAAATTTTTAAAATAGAATATTTCTTAGAAGATAGCTTTGAAATCCTTGTGAGATATTCAGTAATATCTTATACATAGTTCATTTTTCTCCTTCATGCTCTTAAAGAATCCTTTCTTTTTAGAAAAAACAAAATGTCAAGGGAAAAACTGAGACTGCTAGTTTATTTCTAAGGTTGTCCTTTGATATTCTTTGATATCTTCAGAAAGCCATTTGTGAAGATAGGCCCTCATGTAGTACAAAAAGGATAGTGCAAACACATCAACCAGAGGAACGGGAAATCCCTTGAAGGGTGAATTGCCTCTAAGTGGTTCAAAATTGCTAGTGTCATCTAGGAGGTTAATGGATGACTTTTCATTTAGTGTCATTTCTCTCCCTAGTTATAAGGTTTCTATGACTTTTGTCTGAACAGTAGCTTTCAAATACTTTTACTACACCACTTAGTAGGAAATACATTTTTCATCAAAACCCAGAATAGATATAATTTCATATGTACATATATCTGAAACTAAAGTTTCACGAAACACTGATCACCCTCATATATTATATATTCTGACTTCTTTCTATTTTACTTAATTTTTTAAAATGCTGGTTATAGCTCAGTAATTTGAGTTCTTGATTCTTGATCTACAGTTTGGAAAAATATTGCCTCAGCCCTCCAGGTAAAGTAGTCTAAAGCCTGTTGGCATGACATTCGGGGCCCTTCCCAGCCCTTCCTCCTCCAGCTAAGTGGCATATTCAGCATTTTCTGGCTGCCCTCACACTGTCCTGTTCCTGTGCCTTGACTTTTACTGGCCTTCTCCTAGTGCCCTTCCCATTTTGTTCCTGTTCTTGTCTCTTGGCTTCTATGGTCGAGCATATCTTGCATTTTTAATATTTGTCACTAGTAGATAGTGTCTGCCCTTCAAAGTTGCCCATGAGTTTAGCCATGTGCCTTAGTTGTCTCTAGTTCAGAGGTTACTCCTGTGAGTTCTTCCCTGACTGTTGGCAGGTGTTTTCAGTCTTTTTCATCAAAAGCCACAGGATGTTTTATGTTGAACATAGTATGTATTTGTTACATGTATTTGTATAAAACTGAAACAAGTCTCATGACATAATACACTATGTTCACTTTTGTATTATGTGCTCTTTTAGTTCATATTTCTTTTCTTCAACCCATAACTTGATTTTAAAACAAATTGAAAAACATTGATTAGACCATCCTTCCCTACTTTGAATGTCATCTGTGAAAAAACTTTGTATTACTACCTGTTACAAACCTTTGTATTCCATAATAACTGTTGGGAGGAATTTTGTAATGCTTCAAGACTTGAGAACAGGACTATTTTATCTTTTTTTTTCCCTCACAAAAAGACTTACAGAGAATATTTATTGCAGCTTTTTTTTCATAGTTAAGAAAAATTTAAATATAAGTAATAGGTCAGTGGAGAAATAAGCTCTGTTTTTAGTCATACAATTGAATACTATGAAGAAGTTAAAGTGAACAGACTAGATATACACATTTCAACATGGAAAAACTTAATAACATTTAATAGAAAAGCAAGTTGCAAGGTAATATACTGTAAATTATCAGTAATGTACATTCAGTTCAGTTCAGTTGCTAAGTCGTGTCCAACTCTTTGCAACCCCGCAGACTGCAACCTGCCAGGCTTCCCTGTCCTTCACCATCTCCAGGAGTTTACTCAAACTCATGCCATTGAGTTGGTGATGCCTAACCATCTGATCCTCTGTCCCCCTCTTCTTCTCCTGCCTTCAGTCTTTCCCAGCACCAGGGTCTTCTCTTCAGGTGGCCAAAGTATTGGAGCTTCAGCTTCAGCAGCAGTTCTTCCAATGATTATTCAGGGTTGATTTCCTTTAGGGTTGACTGGTTTGATCTCCTTGCTGTCAAGGGGATTCTCAAGAGTCTTTGCCAGCACCAGAGTTAGAAAGCATCAGTTCTTCAGCACTCAGCCTTCTCATGCTCCAGCTCTCACACCTGTACATGACTACTGGAAAACCACAGCTTTGACTATATGAACCTTTGTTGGCAAAATGATGTTTTTGCTTTTTAAAATGCTGTCTAGGTTTGTCATAGCTTATCTTCCAAGGAACATAAGTTCATAGCTGCAGCCACCATCCACAGTGATTTTGGATCCCAAGAAAATGAAGTCTGTCTCCATTTCCATTTTATCCCTGTCTGTTTGCCATGAAGTGATGGGACTGGATGCCATGATCTTAGTTTTTTGAATGTTGAGTTTTTTATTTTTAAATTATTTATTTAGTGTCTGTGCCATGCAGCATGTGGGAATCTTAGTTCTCTGACCAGAATCGGACCCATGCCCCTGGCATTGGAAGCACAGAGTCTTAACCATTGGACACCAGGGAAGTCCCAAATCTTGAGTTTTAAGACAGCATTTTCCCTCTCCTCTTTCATCCTCATGAGGAGACTCTTTTTCTCTTCACTTTCTGCCATTGGGCTTCCCTGGTAGCTCAGCTGGTAAACAATCTGCCTGCAATGCAGGAGACCCCGGTTCGATTCCTGGGTTGGGAAGATCCTCTGGAGAAAAGACAGGCCCGGTATTCTTGGGCTTTTCTGGTGGCTCAATTGGTAAAAAAAAATCCCCCTACAACGAGGGAGACTTGGGTTCAATCCCTGGGTTGGGAAGATCCCCTGGAGAAGGGAACAGCTACCCACTCCAGCCTTTGCCCTGCTTCATTTTGTGCTTCAAAGCCAAACTTGCCTGTTATCCCAGGTATCTTTTGACTTCCTACTTTTGCATTTCAGTTCCCTATGATGATGCTGGAGAAGGAAATGGCAACCCACTCTAGTATTCTTGCCTGGAGAATTCCATGGACAGAGGACCCTGGCAGGCTGCAGTCCATGGGATTGCAAAGAGTCAGACACGACTGAGTGATTTTTACTCACTTCACTCCATGTGATTAAAAGGACATCTTTTTTTGGTGTTAGTTCTAGGAGGTCTTGTAGGTCTTCATAGAACTGTTTGACTTCAGCTTCTTCAGCCTTAGTGGTTGGGGCATAGACTTGGATTACTTTGATGTTGAATAGTTTGCCCTGGAAGTGAACCAATATCATTCTGTTTTTTTTTTTTTTTAGATTGCACCCAGGTACTGCATTTTGGACTCTCTTGTTGACTGTGAGGACTGTTCCATTCTTCATAAGGGATTCTTGCCCACAGTAGTAGATATAATGGTCATCTGAATTAAATCCTTCCATTCCTGTCCATTTTAGTTGACTGATTCCTAAAATGTCAATGTTCACTGTTGCATCTCCTGTTTGGCCACATCCAATTTACCTTGATTCATGGACCTAACATTCCAGGTTCCTATGTAATATTGTTCTTTCCAGCATTGGACTTGACTTTCACCACCAGGCACATCCCCAGCGGGGTATTGTTTCCACTTTGGCTCAGCCTCTTCATTCTTTCTGCAGCTCTTTCACCACTCTTCCCCAGTAGCATATTGGACACCTGGCAAGCCAAGGTTGGGGGGTGGGTCTCATCTTCCAGTTTTTATATCTTTTTGCCTTTCATACTATTCTTGGGGTTCTCAAGGCAAGAATCAGTTCAGTTCAGTTGCTCAGCCGTGTCTCTTTGTGACCCCATGGACGGCAGCACGCCAAGCTTCCCTGTCCATCACCAACTCCCGGGGCTTACTCAAACTCATGTCCATACAGTCGGTGATGCCATTCAACCATCCCATCCTCTGTCATCCCCTTCTCCTCCAGCCTTCAATCTTTCCCAGCATCAGGGTCTTTTCCAGTGAGTCAGTTCTTCACATGAAGTGGCTAAAGTATTGGAGTTTCAGCTTCAGCATCACTCCTTCCAATGAATATTCAGCACTGATTTCCTTTAGGATTGGCTGGTTGGATCTCCTTGCAGTCCAAGGGACTCTTGGAAGGGACTCAAGGGAGTCTTCTCCAACACCACAGTTCAAAAGCATCAGTTTTTCGGCACTCAACTTTCTTTATAGTCCAACTCTCATATCCATATATGACTGCTGGAAAAACCATAGCTTTGACTATATGGACCTTTGTTGGCAAAGTAATGTCTCTGCTTTTGAATATGCTATCTAGGTTGGTCATAACTTTCCTGCCAAGGAGTAAGCGTCTTTTAATTTCATGGCTGCAGTCACCATCTGCAGTGATTTTGGAGCCCAAAAAATAAAACCTCTGTTTCTACTGTTTCCCCATCTATTTGCCATGAAGTGATGCGACCAGATGCCATGATCTTAGTTTTCTGAATGTTGTTTTAAGCCAGCTTTTTCACTCTGCTCTTTCACTTGCTCTTTCACTTTCATCCAGAGGCTCTTTAGTTTTTCTTCGCTTTCTGCCATAATGGTGGTGTCATCTGCATATCTGAGGTTATTAGTATTTCTCCCAGCAGTCTTGATTCCAGCTTGTGCTTCATCCAACCCAGCATTTCTCATGATGTACTCTGCATATAAGTTAAATAAGCAAGGTGACAGTATACAGCCTTGACGTACTCCTTTCCCGATTTGGAACCAGTCTGTTGTTCCATATCCAGTATATTGATTTCTCAAGAGGCAGGTCAGGTGGTTTGGTATTCCCATCTCTTTAAGAATTTTCCACAGTTTGTGGTGGAAAACTAACTGTGTGTAGAAAAGGCAGAGGAACTAGAGGTCAAATTGCCAATATCTGTTGGATTATCGGAAAAGCAAGAGCGTTCCAAAAAAACATCTACTTCTGCTTTGTTGACTACGCCAAAGCCTTTGACTCTGTGGATCACAAGGCAAGAATACTGAAGTGGTTTGCCATTCCCCTTCTCTAGTGGACCATGTTTTGTCAGGTACGTTAGTGAGACAAAAACATGGCAAAATGTTAGATTTGCTAAATCTAGGGGGTGGATATAACAGTGTCTACTATATTATTTCTTTATCCTTTTATCTAAAATATTTTGTAATGAAAATCTTTGTAATAAAAATTGATATGTCATCTGCTTATAAATCTTTATTATCTTGCTATCTTATAATACTATATTGTCTGGCTCCAAGCTGCTTGGCACTTTAGCCATGATCTGTGTTGCCCGATTTATACTCAGATCTGGTCTCTCTTAGAAGCCAAATTTGGATAAGAAACTTGTAGTTTGTAAGTATTGTATATAGTGGGCAGTGTTTGCAGTGAGTTCAGGTAGTATAGCTATTTCCTAGGCAGAGCTGAAGAGACAGTCTTCCTGGATGAGATCATTTGCATTTGCATTTTCATGCGGTGAGTCATTCTTTTTTTCTGCATTAAGTATTAAGGCAGGAAATACTTGCCTTAAAAAATCAGGAGTGTTGGAATCAGAGAGGAAAGATCATACAAAGATGTCAGTGGCAACCAGAGTCCTGTAGAATCCTGAAGTATTTGGGCATCACTGTTTCCCCCCAAAATATCATAATTTATAAGTTTTTTTTTTAAAGGATCTGCCACTCTAATCCTGTAATTGCACAGTCAGTTATTTCAGTTTGATTTCCAGTCCTAATTTGTTTTCAATCACTTTTTCCTCAGTCATTATTTGCCTTTTTTTTTTTTTTTTTGTCTTCGCTGCTGCACACAACTTTCTTTAGTTGCGGCAACAGGGGCCACTCTCTGGTTGTGGTATGAGGGCTTCTCATTGTGGTGGCTTCTTGTGTTGTGACTCACAGGCTCTAGAGTGCTCAGTAGTTGCCCTAAGTCATGAGGGATCTTCCTGGACCAGGGATTGAACCCATGTCCCCTGCATTAGCAGGCTGATTCTTAACCACTGGACCACCAGGGAAGTCCCCCAATCATTCTTTATCATTATTATTATTACCACCTTTATTATTGTTTTTGGACTATTTTTTAGAGCAGGTTTAGGCTTACAGAAAAATTGATCAAATAATTTTTGATGGGAAATGGGAATCAGAGAATTCCCATGTACATCCTCTTCCTTCCATATAGTTTCCCTATTATTAACATCTTGCACAAGATGGTTTATTTATTATAATTGATAAACCAATATTGATGTATTATTATTAACTGAAGTCCATAGTTTACATTAAGGTTTACTCTTTGTATTGTGCAGTTCTGTGGATTTTGACAAATGTGTAATGCCATTTATTATGGTATCATACAGAATTGTTTCACCACTTAACCATTTCATTTTTATCTCTACTCCAGTGCTCAGCATAGGGCTTGTAAATATTACATGCATGTGCAATGATATTTCATCTAAAATTAATTTGACCAATCAAATTTAGTAGAGTTTTAAAAACATTTAAAGAACAATTTTCTACCACCAAATAGAGCCTATATTAGGAATTAAAAAATGGCTTAAAATTGTAAAATGTGTTATATCTCATTACTCTGTCAAATAAGAAAAATAAAACTCAATATATAGAGACAATCAGAATTCAAAGCATATAATGTACGTGTTAAGTCACTTTAGTCATGTCTGACTCTTTGTGACCCTGTGGACTGTAGCTTGCCAGGCTCCTCTGTCCATGGGATTCTCCAGGCAAGAATACTAGAGTGGATTGCCATACCCTTCTCCAGGGGATCTTCCTCACCTAGGGATCGAACTTGTGTCTCTTATGTCTCCTGCATTGGCAGGTGGGTTCTTTACCACTAGTGCCACCTGGGAAGCCCCAAAGCATATAATATTTCAGTCTAACAATCAGCATCATGTTAAAAACTAGAGGCATTTTCTAATGGGAACAAAAGCTTGACAACTCTAATATTATTTCATGTAATTCTGGCAGTTCTAGCTAATATAGTAAGATGAGAGAAATTAGAGTTACCATTTTAAGAAAGAGGCTCTCATTGAGATTGTAGAAACCCCCCCAAAATTCCTGAAAATTTGTTAAAATCAATGAGTTCAGTAAAATAGCCAAATACATAATAAGGATACAAAATGAAAAGTTTTCCTAATATGCAATAACTGGTTAGAAAAATTAACAGTATAAAAGGTAAAAATCTGGAGAAGAAAATGGCAACCCACTCCAGTATTCTTGCCTGGAAAATTCCATGGACAGAGGAGCTTGGTGGGCTATATAGTCCATGGGGTCACAAAAGAGTTGAACACGACTTAGCCACTAAACAACAACAACTATCCATCCATATTCCTACCTGTTAGAGGTAATTCATGTTACTCTTTTGGAGTGATACTAAATAACTTGTTTGTTAACATGTGAATTCAAAGCACTAACTGGTTTGCTCTTGGAGCATCTGAAGCTTCCAGTTTGAGGAATTCTCAGGGTTTCTCTAGGAAGAGGCATGACCCATGAATTGGGAATGACAACAGCCAAGTCAAGAGGTCCCCTGCGGGCCAAGGTCAGAGAGGTCAGAACCACAAGAGGATGGTCCTTGAGCAGGGTGGAGACAGAGCCAAAGGGTGGACACCACCCCTTCCCCAGCTGTGGCCATTGCAGGAAAGTTCCTAAGAGTCACAGGTCCACTAACCTCCTCACCATCCAAATGACTGTTCTACTGCTTTCTGTGAGATCAGTCTTAAAGAAACAGAGTCTCTGTTTCATAAATGATGGAACTCTGTAAACATAAAAAATAAATAAATAAAAGGTAAAATCTGCTTAATTTTTATCTTAGTAGTGTAATAGTAAAAAGTTGCAAACAACTGAAATGTCTGCCTAAAAGAGGATGGTTTATTATTTATTCCCATCCTATTCCAGAATGATTTTAAGGTAGCTTTCACAACATACCTTATTACATAAAAATAAGTGAAGAATTCAAGCAGAGAGAAATCTGAGGGTTGGGCCACAGATTTCATTCTGAGTTTTCTAGTGCCAAAGTAAAGATCATAATCAATTACATGATTCATATTCATACTTACAATACTGAGTTGACTGGAAGAAACAACTGTTCTAATACTGAGACCAAAAAGAGATTTTTCTCATGAGTCCTAGAGGATACCATGCAGAATAAAGAATGATCATTTTGACAACTTTAGAGAGCTGTTTCATATAAAATTCCTTGCTAATAACCACACAGACCAATGACATATTTGGTAAAGAGTATATGAGCTTCCCAGGTGGTGTAGTGGTGAAGAGTCTGCCTGCCAATGCCGGAAACAGGAGACACAGGTTCAGTCCTTGGGTGTGGAAGATCCCTCGGAGGAGAAAGTGGCAACCCACTCAAGTATTCTTGCCTGGAAAATTCCATGGACAGAGGTGCCTGGCAGGCTGCAGTCCATGGGGTTGCAGAGTCGAACATGACTGAGCACGCACATGTACATATGCAGTGGGGTGAGGAATGCAGTAATGGTTGTGGCTAGGATGAACATGGGGATGGTTCAGGACACTGCTCTGAGGAGCTGCTCGATGGAGTAATACATTTTAGAGACTAAAATTATGGCTCTCAGTTGATGTGTGGTGCCACTATGGTGTCCTGTGAATCTTCACAGATCCATCACTGAGTTTTTCGAAATGTGTTACATTTATTTTTGCTGCAGATGAGGATCCACATTGCTAAGAAGTCTGTCAGATGGTGGTGTGGGATATGAATGCAACAGCCATCAGGGGAGCCAGGCAGGAGGCAAGAGGTACTACTTAGGCCAGCACTAAAAAGAATTCATTGTGAATGGACTGAACAGTCTCTATAAATATTCTCTCAAATTAGATTTTGGTAAGTGCTGTGGAGGGCAGATAGGCTGTGTCTGGTCAGATACAGGTCCATATGCTTTAATAGTTGACTTAGAAATTAACCTCTGCCAGGTGGCGCTAGTGGTAAAGAACCCACCTGCCAGTGCAGGAGACACGAGACTCGGGTTCCATACCTGGGTCAGGAAGATCTGCCTGGAGAATCCCATGGATAGAGGAGCCTGGCACCATCCATAAGGTCACAAAGAGTTGGAAACAACTGAAGCAACTTAACATGCATGCATGAAGGTTGAGAAGCCTCATGAGGTGAGATGCTCCAACAGATGTTGCAAAGAGTAGTCAAGGTTTCTAAATTCCTGCATTGTAGAGCATAGCTGCAGGGTTTTCCTGATGGCTGAGTGATAAAGAATCCGCCTGCCAATGCAGGAGATGTGGGTTCGATCCCTGAGTTGGAAAGATCTGGAGATTAAAATGGCAATCCCCTCCATTATTCTTGCCTGAGAAATCCCATGGACAGAGGAGCCTGGTAGACTACAGTCCATGGGGTCACAAAAGAGTCAGACGTGACTTAGCAACTAAACAACAACAAAAGAGCATAGCCACATTAATTGTAAGAATTGATTTTTTTTTTAGGTTTTGATACTAAACCTAGATATAAGTAACAGGAGGGAAGAAGGTTGTAAGTTATCCGTAGAATATCTGACTTTAAGCCATATAGCTTCCTGGTTAATCCTTCAAGGTAAATTGTGTCCAAGTAGACAATAACCAGAGTGGTTTAGAAAGATTTAGAATCTGAGTCCTACCTTCATCTTTCTTTGAGTCTCAGTTTTTTCATCTGCAAAATAAGGATATTAGTACCCATTTTAGAGCTAATCAGTTGGTAAGATTTAAATTGAATGAAACCCCGTATGGCCTCTCCTGGCCACCATCACCCCGATACCAAAACCAGACAAGGATACCACAAAAAGAAGAAATTACAGGCCAGTATCACTGATGAACATATATGTAGAAATACTCAACAAAATCCTAGCAATCTATATCCAGCAATACATTAAAAAGATCATACACCATGATCAAGTGGGATTCATCCCACAGATGCAAGGATGTTTCAGCATCAAAAAATCAGTGTGATACACCATATCAACAAATTGAAGAATAAAAGCCATATGATCATCTCAATAGATACAGAAAAAGGTTTTGACGAAATTCAGTGCCCATGTATGATAAAAACCTTCCAGAAAGTGGGTATAGAGTGTACATACCTCAACATAATAAAGGCCATATATAACAAACCTACAGCTAGTTTCATAATTAGTGGTGAAAAGCTGAAAGCATTCCCTCTAAGATCAGGAACAAGACAAGAATGTCCGCTCTCACTTTTATTCAACATAGTTTTGGAAGTCCTAGCTATAGCAATCAGAGAAGAAAAAGAAGTAAAGGGAATCCAAATTGGAAAAGAAGTTAAACTGTCACTGTTTGCAGATGACATGATACTGTACTTAGAAGACCCTAAATATGCTACCAGAAAACTATTAGAACTCATCAATAAATTTGGTAAAGTTTAAGGTTATAAAATTAATACACAGAAATCAGATGCATTTCTATATACTAACAATGAAAGATCAGAAAGAGAAATTCAAGAAACAATTCCATTTACCATTGCATCAAAAAGAAAAATACTTAGGAATAAACCTATCTAAGGAGACAAAAGACCTATACTCTATAAGATGCTGATGAAAGAAATCAAAGAAGACATAAACAGATGGAAAGATACACCATGTTCATGGATTGCAAGAATCAGTATTGTCAAAATGACTATACTACCCAAGGCAATCTACAGATTTAGTGCAATCCCTATCAAATGACCAATGGTATTTTTCATAGAGAACAAAAAAAATCTCAGAATTTGTATAGAGACACAAAAGACCCCAAATAGCCAAAGCAAATCTTGAAAAATAGAGCTGGAAGAATCAGGCTCTTTGACTTCAGGCTATACTACAAAGTTACAGTCATCAAAACAGTATGGTACTGGCACAAAAATAGAAATATAGATCAATGGAACAGGATAGAAAACCCATAAATAAGCCTGTGCACCTATGGTCAGTTAATCTCTGACAAAGTAGGCAAAACTACACAATGTTGGAAAGACAGTCTCTTCAACAAATGGTGCTGGGAAAACTGGACAGCCCCATGTAACAAAAAAGTTAGATCAGTCCTTAACTCCATGCACAAAAATAAGTTCAAAATGGATTAAGAACCTAAATGTGAGATTGGACAGTATAATCCTAGAGGAAAACATAAGGCAGACCACTCTGACATAAATCACAGCAACATCATTTTTGATCCATCTCCCCAAATAATGGAAATAAAAGCAAAAATAAACACATGGGACCTACTTAAGCTCAAAAGTTTTTGCACAGCAAAGGAAATAATAAAATGTGTAGACAACCCACAGATTGGGAGAAAATATTTGCAAATGATGTTCCCAATAAGGGATTAGTCTCTAAAATTTATGAACAGCTTATGATGCTTAATAGCATCAAAATAAAATAACCCAGTTAAAAAATGGGCAGAAGACCTGAATAGATTTTCTCCAAAGAGGACATACATATGGCCAATAGGCACATGAACAGATGTTTAATATCGCTAGTTAAAACTTGAGTTCAGTTCAGTCGCTCAGTCATGTCCAACTCTTTGCGACCCCATGAATCACAGCACGCCAGGCCTCCCTGTCCATAACCAGCTCCCGGAGTTCACTCAAACTCACGTCCATCGAGTCAGTGATGCCATCCAGCCATCTCATCCTCTGTCATCCCTTCTCCTTCTGCCTCCAATCCCTCCCAGCATCAGAGTCTTTTCCATTGAGTCAACTCTTCGCATGAGGTGGCCAAAGTACTGGAGTTTCAGCTTTAGCATCATTCCCTCCAAAGAAATCCCAGGGCTGATCTCCTTCAGAATGGACTGGTTGGATCTCTTTGCAGTCCAAGGGACTCTCAAGAGTCTTCTCCAACACCACAGTTCAAAAGCATCAATTCTTCGGCGTTCAGCTCGCTAGTTATTAGAGAAATGCAAATTAAAACTACAATGAAACTCCTCACTCCAGTCAGAATGGCCATCATCAAAAAAATCCACAAGCAACAAATGTTGGAGAGGGTGTGGCGAGAAGGGGACCCTACTGCACTGTTGGTAGGAATATAAATTGGTGCAGCCACTTGGAGGTTCCTTAAAAAACTAAAAATGGAGCTATCACCTGACCCTGCAATCCCACTCCTGGGCATATATCCAGAGAAAAACATGGCCTGAAAAGATACATGCACTCTAATGTTCATTACAGCACTCTTTACAATAGCCAAGACATGGAGGCAGCCTAACTGTCCATCGACAGAGGAATGGATAAAGGAGATGTGGTACATATATACAATGGAATATTACTCAGCCATTAAAAAGAATGAAATGAGGCCGTTTGTAGCAACATGGATGGCCCTAGAGAGTGTCATACTGAGTGAAGTAAGTCAGATAGAGAAGGAGAACTATCATATGACACCCCTTGTGTGTGGAGTCTAAAAAGAAATGATACAAATGAACTTACAAAACAGACTCACAGACTTAGAAAACGAACTTATGGTTGCTGTGGGGGAAGGGATAGCTAGGGACTTTGGGATGGTCATGTACACACTGTTACATTTTAAATGGATAACCAACAAAGACCTACGGTATAGCATATGGAGCTTTGCTTGGTGTTACGTGGCAGCCTGCAGAGGAGAGGGTTTGGGAGGAGAATGGATAGATGCCTGTGTATGGCTGTTTACCTGAAGCTACCACAGCGTTGTTAATCAGCTGTAGCCCAATACAAAATACTTTTGGTGTTAAAAAAAATACTTCAAACAAACAAACCCTAGTGGCCTCTTCTAGGTCATTCTGTGTATGTACTTTTCTAGCCAGAGTTGTGTTTTTGCTACTAGAGGGTCTTGGTCTAATGACTCACGAAAAGAGTGAGCCTTGTGTTTACTGAGACACAGTTCAGATAACTCTTTAACTGCACTGATTGGAAGGGCTGTCAGATTCTCTACTTTCAGGTATCTGAAGTGAAATTTTTTTAAGTTATGAGATAGCAAAAGTTTGAAAGCCCTTGTCCTTTTCATCCTGGTTATCTCTCAAGTCCAGTCACAAGAACAGGTATCTGGTGATAACCAAGCCACAGGTTAAAGGCAAAGGGCAGTTGTCCTGAGGGTAGTCAAATCTGAGCAACTCCATCTCATGCTACCATTTACTACATTGGGTCCTCAGATAAGTTTTGAAAACTTTTCCATTTATCTTCATATTCACAGGAAAGCTCCTCATCATGACTCCAAGAAGAACCCTACCCAGCTTCTTCTGATTCTGACATTTATATTCTCAGCTAAATAAATATCATGATAGGAAAAATAAATCAAAGTTAAAAGACCACAGTGTGAAATGTCTAAGAAGGTAACAAGAGATAGGAGGAATGTATATCTTAGTGGAATCAGTGCCTTCCGCTAAGGAATCAAATCAGTATCTCAATGAGTTAACATTGTTACCTCTGCCAGAGTTTGTTTTTTTCTCTGAAAGTCAGAGAAAAGACCTAGCATGTGAACTGTGGGGATAGAGATGATTGCATTTGTCTTACTAATAGGAAACACTTCTCAGTATTTTGATATTATAACACAGTTTCTATCTCTCTTTTTTCTTACCAAAGTCGTCTTCTATCAGGGCAAAGAAGGGAGGAGACAAGTGTTGTGGCAGTGAAAAGAAAACCCTCACAAATGCTGGAGCTGGCTAACTTCACCAATTTACCTAGGACCAGCTTAGTTCTGCACTTGCAAATTGGTCCTGTCACCATCTGTTGATATCATATTATCTGTTTTCCTTTCCTTATCTGTTTTCCTTAGGCCAAATCTTAGGCTTGCTTTCTTGTGTTTTGTTTCCTTGGATTGAACTATATAATCATTTATAATTGTATATAATCACGCTTCAGTCGTATTCAACTGTCCGACCCTATGGACTACAGCCTGCCAGGCTTCTCTGTCCATGGGATTCTCCAGCCAAGAACACTGGAGAGGATTGCCATGCCCTCCAAGGGGATTTTCCTGACCACGATATCGAACCCAGGTCTCTTACATCTAACTTGCATTGACAGATGGGTTCTTTACCACTAGTGTCACCTGGGAAGCCCTATATAATCATTTTAATACTTCTGTATTAAACTAAACTCAGTGGCTTAATTTTTCATTTAAAACAAAACAAAAAGTTAACAAGAAGCCACTGCCCTCCTTGGGTGGGAGAATTTAAGGAAATGCTGCTCTAAATGAGTTCTAGTTTCCTGACCAAAAGGAGGTGCATACAAGGGCCCTGAGAATATTTGGAGATGTAATTCCTTAGATACTAATTTTTGAGTTATTATGGAGAACAAGGACGTTAAAAGCCTAGAAACATTAAAAGAATCTTCCAAAAAAGGAGTTCTGTCAACAGTCCATGTTGATTCCAGGACAGATTCTAGAAGGCTGGCAAAGAGATGGCATGTATGCCTCCAGAAATGAGAAGCACAAGGAGTTTTCAGCACAGGTTCTGAAGAAAGACTGGGAGACTTTAGGCCAAGGATTTTCTACTCCATCAGATTCATCTCTCTCTTTTAATAATACATATTTTGTAATGTACTGTCCTGAATTTAAAGTCAAAGATAATATAACCTTACTATGTAGTTGTAAAACAAACACATGTGTGCACACAAAAGACTTCATAGTAATTTAAAGTAGACATTTTAAAGTGTGAAAATTTATTCTCATGTGTGAATGTTTGGATATAACCATACTGGAAAGCATAAAGGAGTAATCAAGGGAATTCCCTTGTGGCTCAGTGGTTAGGACTTGGCTCTTTCACTGCCTGGGCACAGGTTCTGTCCCTGGTTGGGGAACTAATATCCCACAGGCCTCTTGGCATGGCCAAAAAAAAGGTAATCAAAAGCTTTTACCAACATATAGAATCATCTAGAATGCAGACTGCTACAAATGTGGACTGTCAGATATATTAGCATTTCTCTCAGTGATGTGGTTTTCAGAAGTGAACTCCTGTTGGTAAAAACCTGAAGTAAATGAAGTATGATCTTCCTATAATTTACATGGAAGTTCCCTTCTTAGAAAATTCTGCATGTATTAAAACCATGTTAAAAAATATTTTGTGTTCATATGTAGGACAGACATAGGGGCTAGGCTGAGATAACATACCTTCAAAAGTCTCATGGCAGAAGTTCATTGTGCAGAAGCTGCCCACTAAAATGTTGCAGAATGCCAATGTGCCTGGCCTCTGCAAGTAGCACCTACTGAGCACGACAACACAAAGACCACAGAGTGTGGCCCTGTCCCTACTGGGAGTTTTTCATGGCCTTGTGTTTTAGATGGGGAAGCATGGAATGGCTGGCCTTTCCAAGGAGTTCAGATCCATTGGAGAGGCTTACCCCTGGGAGGGATGTTTCTAATGGCTTCCCTGCTTCTCTGTAGAGAATATAACAAAGGCTGTTGGACATTAGTATATTATTCATTTTCTTTCTTTCAATTTTATTGAGCTATAATTGACACATTGTATAGTTCAAGGTGTATAAGTTTAAGGTGTACAACATAATGATTTTATCTATATATAGTGAAATGGCTACCATAACAAGCTTAGCTAATATCTATCACCTCATTTCAGTTCAGTTCAGTTGCTCAGTCGTGTCCGACTCTTTGCGACCCCATGAATCACAGCACGCCAGGCCTCCCTGTCCATCACCAGCTCCCGGAGTTCATTCAGACTCACGTCCATCGAGTCCGTAATGCCATCCAGCCATCTCATCCTCTGTCGTCCCCTTCTCCTCCTGTCCCCAATCCCTCCCAGCATCAAAGTCTTTTCCAATGAGTCAACTCTTCGCATGAGGTGGCCAAAGTACTGGAGTTTCAGCTTTAGCATCATTCCTTCCAAAGAAGTCCCAGGGCTGATCTCCTTCAGAATGGACTGGTTGGATCTCCTTGCAGTCCAAGGGACTCTCAAGAGTCTTCTCCAACACCACAGTTCAAAAGCATCAATTCTTCGGCGCTCAGCCTTCTTCACAGTCCAACTCTCACATCCATACATGACTACTGGAAAAACCATAGCCTTGACTAGACAGATCTTAGTCAGCAAAGTAATGTCTCTGCTTTTGAATATGCTGTCTAGGTTGGTCATAACTTTTCTTCTAAGGAGTAAGTGTCTTTTAATTGCATGGCTGCAGTCACCATCTGCAGTGATTTTGGAGCCCCCAAAAATAAAGTCTGATACTGTTTCCACTGTTTCCCCATCTATTTCCCAATAAGTGATGGGACCGGATGCCATGATCTTCATTTTCTGAATGTTGAGCTTTAAGCCAACTTTTTCGCTCTCCTCTTTCACTTTCATCAAGAGGCTTTTTAGTTCCTCTTCACCTTCTGCCATAAGGGTGGTATCATCTGCATATCTGAGGTTATTGATATTTCTCCTGGCAATCTTGATTCCAGCTTGTGTTTCTTCCAGTCCAGTGTTTCTCATGATGTACTCTGCATAGAAGTTAAATAAACAGGGTGACAATATACAGCCTTGACGCACTCCTTTTCCTATTTGGAACCAGTCTGTTGTTCCATGTCCAGTTCTAACTGTTGCTTCCTGACCTGCATACAGATTTCTCAAGAGGTAGGTCAGGTGGTCTGGTTGTAGTTACATTTTTTTGTATGTGTTGAAAACTTTTAAGATCTACTCTCTTGGGAGCTTTCATATATGCAATACAGTATTGTTAACTGTAGTCACCATGTTGTATTTTACATCTCCAGACCTTACTTCTCTTTTAAGTAGAAGTTTGTACTTTTTGACCTCCTTCATCCATTTCCCTTTCCCTGGATATTGGTCATCAAAAAGACTACAGTTGACCCTTGAACAGCACAGGCTTGAACTGTGCAGGTCCACTTATATATGGATTTTCTTCACTAAATACATACCACAGTACCACATAATTTGAGGTTGGTTGAATTCACTTATGTGGAACCATCAATACAGAGGGCAGACTATAAAGTTATATGTGGATTTTCAACAGTTGTGTGAAAGGTCAATGCCCTTAATCCCTGCCTTGTTCAAGGATCAGTTGGATTTGAACTAGATGTTCTTTTAAGATGTTTTTCAACTCTAAGATTTTCTATTTCTCAATAATAATATTTTTTACTCTTCTAATTGTTTTCACTTTAATAAAACGTAACTGCATTAACAAGTGTTAAATGAAAGATGCATAGCACCACTATGATTATTTTTTGTGACCCTTTTCATTCTAAACCTTCTGGCTAAGTAATCCTCTTTTTACTTTGAGCTCATCTACTTTTGGGAGAAGGCAATGGCATCCCACTCCAGTACTCTTGCCTGGAAAATCCCATGGACGGAGGAGCCTGGTAGGCTGCAGTCTATGAGGTTGCAAAGAGTCGGACACGACTGAGCAACTTCACTTTCATGTTTCATTTTCATGCATTGGAGAAGGAAGTGGCAACCCACTCCAGTGTTCTTGCCTGGAGAATCCCAGGCATGGGGGAGCCTGGTGGGCTGCCGTCTATGGGGTCGCACAGAGTCGGACATGACTGAAGTGACTTAGCAGCAGCAGCAGCAGCATCTACTTTTGACCCTCCCTTTCCTGTTGGGAGCTCCTTGCAGAGCTGATAGGCCCTTGCCTCCACTGGGGCTTTAGAACAACTGTCAGCTAGAGAACCAAACCACACAATCTGCAAAAGAAATCTCCCTTGTAATCATCGCGTGTTATATAGAAAGAGAATAAATATAGACCATGAGAGTGTATGTTTGTTAAATTTTTGTTGTTATTCTGTTTAACTGTCATCTCTTAGGAATCAACTCCTAAGACTTTAGATTTGAATTTTAACTTGTCTAATGTTAAGTTTTATTTTTTCATTTAAGGCTATTTCTGATGCTTGGAAGCTATCCTTTCAGCCATAAAGATGGTAATAAATCTTTGCCTCCCACAGTTCAGACCAAGAATTTACTGCAACAAGGTAAACAGAACAAGTATATACACATAAATAAATAAATGACATCTGTTTTTCATGTTTTCCCCCATTTCCTGCCTTGTATATAAGACAGTTCAGGCTTAATGTGCTTTCACCCTCATCGTTTCAGAGTCTACCAGATGATAGGTAAGCATGGGTCAGGCTGCGCCTCTAAAGTCAGACAGCACTGTTATAAGCTGAGTTGTGACTCATTTTGTGGAGGGTTCTCTTCTCTCCAGTTCTCATCAATTTATCATTGATGATAAATTTTAATTTCACTCCAGGTCAGAGTGAAGGTGGAAATTCTCTCATTGCTGTTCTTGCTAACTTCTCATGCTAGAAATAATGGCTTATATTTGTTATATGGATTCCTTGTACTTTATTATTTGAATTAAGCTGCTTCCCTTTTTGTGCAAAGGAGGGTATGTTTCCACAGTCCAGAGCAGGGAGTAAGGAAACTCCAAGGGGAGAATTGAACTTCTCCCGAGTTTGGAATTTCTGCATGCAGCACATTATTTCAGGTTCCCAGATTATTAAGCTGACTCCTTCAGACAGTGATACCTTAAAATTTCCATTGGTTATGACAAGTATTGGAAATATTAAGAGGGAGAAAAAGCTACTCATACTCTCACCCTTAGCACATTCACTGTTTTAAATTTCCCATAGTCTTTTGTGGTCCTTGTTCCTATGCAGACTTTTTTCCCCCAGTTTCATCATTCAAAGATTTACAAGAAGGTCCTTTGTTGTGCCTTCCTGGGGAAACTGTTACAACTGATAGAGTCCAAATACAAAATTGGAAACTTCAGTGTACATCTTCATTTCCCCCTAAATCTGTACATTTTCATCCTCTGAAATTTAAAAATAAGATTAAAAAAAGCTTGTATATCTGCTGCTCTTTCATAGAGACGTTATTTTGAAGGGATTTTGGTTGGTTAGGCAGTTTTGTTGCTCATTTTTTAAGGATGGGCAGTATTTAGGGGCACAGTTGCCCTCAGCCTTTTGTCTGATCATGGATGCATACCAAAAAAAGAAAAGGAAAACCTAGGAAAATTTGATATAATAGAGGAAATTTCATGAGCACCTTCAGATTTTCTTTAGAGTTTTACTAGAAGTGACAAGTTCTTGAAAATTCACCTTGATTTAGAGCTCATCAAATCAATGTGTCTCATTTTTGTCCTTAAATCTAGATATCAGCTGATGGCTATGAAGTAGAAAATCTCATCTCTGAAGACCTGGCAAAGAGAAGTCATGGTTTTAGGACAGAGTATTTCATTAAGCCACCGGTCTGTGTGACAGTTTCCTTTCCCTTCAATGTGGAAATCTGTAGGATTAACATGGATCTCTCAGCTGGGGGAAGCCAGAATGTCACTGGCCTGGAAATGTACACATCGGCCTTATCCAGCGGAGCATCTTGGAATACCCCTGAGTGCCGGACCCCAGACCCAGATGAGCTATCCATTCCGAACAAGGAAGCGTTCACTTTGGTGGGCAAAGTCTTGTTGAAAAACCAGAGCCAAGTGGTATTTAGCCACAGGGGCTTCAAGGCCAGGCCACCTTTTGGCCCAGTGGAAGCCACACTCCCCTCCCCTGCTGTTGTGGCCCAAGAGCTCTGGAATAAAGGGGCTCTTTCTCTTAGTCATGTGGCCCATCTCAAGATCTGTATCACCCATGTGACAGGTGGTGGTGTCCCTTGTATCAAGCGGTTGGAGGTATGGGGTCAGCCCGCCAAAACCTGCTCTCAGGAAGTGATAGACAGTGTCCTGCTGGTTGCCTCAGAGAGCCTCCCTCAGGACTTGTCTTTACAGGCCCCAGCGTTGCCCATGGAGAGTGACTGTGATTCCGGGGGCCAGTCTGAGGGCCAGCAGGCCCCCTCTAGCCTACAGGAGCTGGCTGAGGTAATTCGAGATATACCTGAAGAGTTCTTAGATCCTATCACCCTGGAGATCATGCCTTTCCCCATGCTACTGCCCTCAGGCAAGGTCATTGACCAGAGCACACTGGAGAAGTGTAACCGCAGTGAAGCCACATGGGGCCGAGTGCCCAGTGACCCTTTCACAGGAGTAGCCTTTACTCCACACTCCCAGCCCCTGCCTCACCCCTCTTTGAAGGCGCGGATCGACCATTTCCTGCTCCAGCACTCCATCCCTGGCTGCCACCTGCTCGGGAGAGCACAGACTGCATTGGCAGTGACCCCTTCTTCCATTGCTCTGCCCTCTGGGAAAAGGAAGATAGAGCAGGCCGAACATGGCCCAGACAGTAGCCTTGGCTTAAATGCTTCCTGTTTTTCTACCACAAGCCTTCTGGTCTCACCCTCTACCTCAGAGCACACTGCTAAGAAAATGAAAGCTGCCAATGAGCTCATGGATTGCTCAACAGGTAATGCCCTGTCCTGTGTCCAATTCCGTTGTTGTCTCTACTCCTCCTGGGTGACCCTTGGCACTGGCATTTTGTTTTGTGCTTTGCCAGCTTAAATTAAACCAAAATTTACTAGCTTAAAGAATCACACATTTATAGCTTCTCCCTCAGGGATCCAGGCATTGCTTAGCTGGATTGTCTGCTTTAGGGTCTCTCAAGGCTGCTATCAAAGTGTTGGCAGGGCTGCAGCCATCTCAAGGAAAGGATTAAGTTCCTTGCTAAACTGTTGTGCTGCGGGCTTCACTTCCTTTTTGTCTGGTGGCTGGATTCTGCTCTCAATTCCGTGCCTCGTGGGCTTCTCAAGGGCAGCAAACAACATGGTAGCTATATAAACCAGCCTGTGCAAATAAGTGGAAGTAAGTCTTGTAGAAGCTAATCACAGAGTGACATCACTTTTATTGTATTCTGTAGGAAGCAAGTCACTGAATCCAGTTCACACTCAAAGGACATGAGTATCAGGAAGTGGAGT
The DNA here is from genome assembly GCF_014754425.2 of Oryx dammah. Taxonomy (NCBI): domain Eukaryota; kingdom Metazoa; phylum Chordata; class Mammalia; order Artiodactyla; family Bovidae; genus Oryx; species Oryx dammah. Next base: position 31,236,086 of record NW_024070194.1, on the reverse strand, counting down.
CATTGGGGGCTTCAGACACTTTGCCACACCAATGATTCCTATTTTATTCATTATTTTTATCCAAGATTGAATTTTGTCTGATGCCTTCTCAATATCAGTCGAGATGATATTATGATTTTTCATCATTAGATCTTTTAATGCAGTAAAGTGATTGATATTGTGCCATATTCTTACTCACATCCTTGTACATGCTCAGTCATCTGACTCTTTGCAACCCCGTTGACGGTAGCCCACCAGCCCTCCTGTCCATGAAATTTTCCAGGCAAGAATACTGGAGTAGGTTGCGATTTCCTACTCCAAACGATCTTCCTGACCCAGGGGTCAAACCCACATCTCCTAAGTCTCCTGCATTGGCCTGCGAATTCTTTTCCACTGTATCACCTAGCTGGAATCAAGATTGCCAGGAGAAATCTTCAGCTTCAGATAGGCAGATGATATCACTCTAATGACAGAAAGTGAAGAACTAAAGAGCCTCTTGATGAGGGTAAAAGAAGAGAATGAAAAGCTGGCTTAAAACTCAACATTCAAAAATCTAATTTCATGGCATCTGGTTCCATCATTTCATGGCATATTTATATATCTGTTGAGGGGGAAAAAGTGGAAACGGTGGCAGATTTTATCTTCTTGGGCTCCAGAACCACTGTGGATGGTGACTGCAGTCACAAAATCAAAAGATGCTTGCTCCTTGGAAGAAAAGCTATGACAGACCTTGACAGCATATTAAAAAGCAGAGACATCATTTTGCCATCAAAGATCCATATAGTCACAGCTATAGTTTTTTTTAGTAGTCATGTATGGATGCGAGAGTTGGACCATAAAGAAAGCTGAGTGCCGAAGAATTGATGCTTTCAAATTGTGATGCTGAAGAAGACTTTTTCGAATCCCCTGGACAGCAAGGGGATCAAAGCAGTCAATCCTAAAGGAAATCAACCCTGAATATTCACTGGAAGGACTGAGGCTGAAGCTGAAACTCCAATCCTTTGACCTGATGCAAAGAGCTGACTCATTTGAAAAGACCCTGATGCTGGGAAAGATTGAGGGCAGGAGAAGAAGGCAACAGAGGATGAGATGGTTGGATGGCATCACTGACTCAATGGACATAAGTTTGAGCAAACTCTGGGAGATAGTGAAGGACAGGGAAACCTGGCGTGCTGCAGTCCATGGGGTCACAAAGAGTTGGACACGACTTAGCGACTGAACAATAATGATAATGCTGTGAAGTATACTAGTAGGCTTCTTAATATTGAACTATTATTATAGTCCTATAAGAAGTTTCATTTGTTCTTTCTTCTTTTAGTGTGCTTCTTGGTTCTGTTTGCTAGTGTTTTTATTTAGGATTTTTGCATTCATTAATGAGATTGAACTGCAGTTGGGTGTGTGTGTGCACAAGTGCACACCATCTTTGGTCAAGTTTTGGTTTTGATGATTTGTTCCATAACAATTAGGAAATTCTCCTTTTCTAAACTCTGGAACAACTTAATAGTTTTAGAATCATTTACACTTGGCACGGTGGTAAAATTCCCCTGTGATTGTCAGTGCTTGGCGCTTTGGGAGAAAGCTCTAACAACTTTTTTTTTCCTTATGAAAACTAGTCCGTTTAGATTTTACCATTCTTTAAAGTTCCTCTCTTAGTCTAAAAGGGTTATATGATTGTAATTTAAAGATTACGTCTGTGTCTTCTCTGACTTTGAGTGTAAATTTTAGTTAACAAGACTCCCAGAAACTCCTGGAAGCCTCTGAGGTGCAGTGGGGCAAGATGAAGAGAAAGGTGCTTAGACCTTGATATTTGTGGAAGTCTCCATTGGTGTTAGCCTCAAGAGATCTGTTGGTGACAGAGGAGCACGCTAACTAGTGCTCCTTCAAGGCCTCAGGCTGATAGCCCATATCCTACATACTGTAAAAAAAAACATTCCTCTCCCTACTTTGGGGTACTTTTAGCATACCACTTTGGGGAATCCTGCTATCTGGCAAATCTCTGGGTTCTTTTTGTGCAGCTGTCCCCATCCCCTGCTGCCTTCACCCTTAGCCCATATCCAGAGAAGGCCCTCTAGATAGTGAAATGGATAGAGAGGTCTTCATTATTCCACTCGGTAATAACTGCTCTTTTTTACCTAAGGATGCAAGAAGATTGGAACACCGAGAGAGTGCAGGCCAGTGGCCCTGCCCTGAAGAGCTGAGGAACTAGCAGATGGGAACGAGTAGACTAAGGCTGTTGAGCAGGGAGTGGGGGCAAGGAGCAGGGTTACAAGGCTGGGCATTTGCTTACCCCAGTTATTTCCTTGGCAAGTAGGGATACTTCAGAAAGTAGGGTGCAGTTCTGCAGATGAGCCACTAGGTGGCCCAGGCCTGCCCAGTAATTTGTATAGGAGGAGGAAAGCTGGCAGAGAGCCCAGGAATCCTGAAAGCAATGTGAGATGGGTAAGAACTGCCAGGAACACCAGGGCTTTACCTCCTGCTATCCTGTTATCACAGTCTATTAGTGGAAACTAGGGAGGACTTTCTTTATGTCTGTGTCTATTTGAAGTTAAAAGTACCATCCTGTGGGACTTCCCTGGCAGTCTAGTGGTTAGGACTCCACACTTGGACTGCAGGGCTCACATGTTCTATCCCTGGTCGAGGAACTGAGATCCCTCACGCTGTGTGGCTTGGCCAAAGACAAATAAATAAATAAAATGAGAATATTTTAAAAAGAAGAAGAAACACTATTTTGTGGTCTTCAGAGGACTTTGTGTTTTGGTTTTCTCTTGCCAGAACTCTCTCTGGATATTATGGTCTGTGTATCTCTTAACAGGCCCAGTGTCCCATGAGCAAAAACTGTCACAAAGCTTGGAAATTGCCTTGACATCAACCCTTGGCTCCATGCCCTCCTTCACATCTCGGCTGACCAGGGGACAGCTCCAGCACCTCAGCACAAGAGGCAGTACTTCCTGGAGGCCCAGCACCAGCTCAGGTAAGAGCTGTCCATCTCCTCAGACCCTTGAACAGAACGCTGGGCCATGCCTCTGGGACTCGGGACCTCCACACCCAGGCTCCCCTAGTTCCAACAGCCAGGCCGTTCCTTTTCTAGGGGGAATTGAGGGGTTGCCTATGAAGTGTAACTCTTCACAGGAAAGGCTTTCTCTATTTAATTCTTAGTAATTCTGCGGTGTTGGGGCTTGGTGATTTTGGTAAGATCTAATGTTAATTACTCTGTCCTGAGGACATTTGATTGTTTCTCCCTTTTTGCTTGTTTTTTTTTGTTGTTTGTTTGTTTGTTTTAATGTAGTCTGTCTCCCATCTGACATCTGTGGTACTTTATGTAAATGTGGAGAGTAATTTCTAGTTGAGTATGCCGTCTTCATCCCTGCCTGTTAGCCAGCATCTTAGAACAGTCGTAGCTTACTGATTCAAGTTTTGCCTAAAATGAACTTGGGACCACAGTGGACGATAGACTAGTCAGGATACAAAGCAAGAGAACCTGGGGCACTTTTTACAAGGTGAAATCTGGTGGGGCTAATGATAAGGTGTACACTTTCTTCCTCTTGCCTGTCTAAACTGAGTTTTTTCTCATTGCTTGGATCCCAGGCCAGCTTACCTTTTCTGCCTCTTGTCCCCACCTCCCTGTTTCTCTGAGTATGATTCCATCCTGATCATTCCCAGAACCTGTCTCATCCAAGTGGCCGGCAGTTTCCGTGACCCCAGATTTGATGGTCAGTTTCCTTCTTGGCAGCGTTTATTGTGGCTCCCCTCTCCCTCCTTCCTGAAACACCTTCTGTCTTGGCCTTCCAGATGTTATGCTCTTTTTCTCCAGTTTTCAACAGTATCTCTTCAGTTTCCATTGCTGATTCTTTCTTCTCTTCCAGACTCTGGTCTTGGACCCTCTTCACTATACTGTCTGTCACTCAAGTGAGAGCCCACTTGGCCAGTGACTGCCCATGTTCACGTATAGCTCCTGCCTCTTCTTGGAACTCAGACTCTGACCTCCCTTCCAGCTACTTGGCACCCCTATATGGGAAACTCATGGATATCTTAAGTGAATTTCTAACTCAGAACTGCAGGTACCTCCAAAGATTGTCCTCCAAAGCACCCCCATCATCTAGTCACTGGTAAAGAGCAAGCATCTTCTACCTCGTAGTCAAGCCCATAACATGGGAGGTCATCCTTGGTTTCCGTCGACGTTCCTGACATTCTGTTCATCATCAGGTCCTTCTTACACTCCTCCAAAGTAGATCTCAGGGAGGTCCTCTCTGCTCCATCACTCTTGCTGCCACCTTGCCCTGGCTCCTGCGCTGCTCCCCCAGATTCCTGTAGCAGCCTTTGCTGCTCCTCTGCAGTCACCCTTACCCTGCCCGTCCTCTTCACAGAGCCTTCAGGATCTTCTTATAATGTCAGCCAGATCATGGTATTCCACTTAGAATTCTTCCAAGATATCCTTTTGAACTTTGAATAAAGTAGAAGTTGCTGCCTGTGAGCTCTTGCATGTTCTGCCAGACTCTCGAAGCCGCACGCTTTCGCATCACACTTCTTGTCTTTTCTGTGTCTTTAATGGGCCAGCCTCTCTTTGTACGTGGTATCTCTTTCACCTCATGCATGGCTGGCTCCCTTTCATTCTTATGGCTCTTCACCCAAGAAGCCATCCTTGCCCTCTCCAGGTGGGTGTGGATTGATGGAGAGAGAGCAGCAACCCTAGACAAGGGCCATGAGAGAAGGAAGAGCGGCAGGTATAGCTTGGGGAGGAGGGTTGGCAGGACCTGCCCACTGTGGCCTTCATTCAGGAGGGGGTTGACGGACAGGTTGGGAGGGGAGCTGCTGGGCTCCAGGGCTACAGTGATGCAGGGCCAGGTTCAGCAGGCAGGTCTGCCACAGACAGACCTCAGCCCTGCCCCTCTGGTGACTCTGTCCCCTCTTGACATGCTCAGCCTGGGTATATCACACCATGTTTCGCTTTTTCCTCTGCTTGTCACATCTCACCTTTCTTGCAGTTTATCAGGGTTGTCAGGTTGAGCTTGTGCCTTGCTCTGACCTTGGCAGCCTGTCCAGGGGAAAGTCCATCTTGCTGGAGAGCCGCAGGCAGGGCCCAGTGCTGCCCAGCAGCCCTCGAAAGCCAGCTTTTCTTGAGCATTCATTGGAGCACTGATGATTGAGAGGAGGTTCCCCAGATTCTCAGGCTCCCTAAAACCCTCCCCTCCCTGATCAGTAAGGGGTGAGCTAGGGAGGGAGGAAGCCAGGCTGCTGCAGGGTGCAGGGTAGAGAAGCTTCTTATTCTACTCCAGGCACATGCCCTGCCTCCCAGATGGAGTCTGGACCAGGGACCACTTTCCCTAACCCTGGTTTGTTTTCCTCCCTGATTCACCAGAGCAGTCTGGGAGCAGCCTGGGCCCTGAATGCACATCCTGCAAAAGAGTGTTCTCTCCCTACTTCAAAAGGGAGTCTGCGTACCAGCTTCCCTGTGGTCACCTCCTGTGCCGGCCCTGCCTGAACGAGAAGCAGCGCTCCCCAGCCATGGCATGCACAGCCTGCCAGCAGCCATTCGCCAGCCAGGACGTTCTGCGGGTTCACTTCTGAGTGACCAGCTTCAACCTGAGAAGACCCATCGCTGGGAGGAGCTGAGGAGGAGTGATTGGGGGGTCCAAAGCTCCTGAGCTCTGGCCTGGTCCCAGGCACAGGGTGGGGGGTTGCTCTGCTTTCTCCAGGGCTTTCCCTTTGTCTCCTCCCACAGTGTAGCACGTGGGCCTGTAGAGTGAGGGGTGGGCAAAGGGCCCTCCACACCCACTCAAGTGGCGATAGGATAGCAAAGCCATAGTTCGGGCTGGGAGGGATGGGGGAGGTGTCCCTGCCCTCCACTGCCTCCCTGCCAGCACCCCTGCCAGAGCCCAGGGTCTGCTAGAGCCAGCCCCACGCTCTGAGCCACACTCTGCACACATGTCTCATCCTCCAAGGCGGATGTGAGTGTGGCTCCGGATCTCAGAGAGCCTCCACCTTCAGTGTCACCCACAACTGGAATGTGGCGAGGATCTGTGGAGTGAATGACTCAGCCCCTCTGATTGGCATACCACTCTGAGCCTTAATAAAGCGATGGCTGACGCCTGCCGTGGACTTCCTCTCATCTGTGTCGTCATACTCCTGTCCCCTACTGCACCCACACAGAGTGGGACTGTCCCAGGGCAGCCGTGAGCAGTCACTGCAACCCTGTTGGACCGTAATATGGGTCAGTGACCTGAAGGGACAGCTGCCTCTGATGCAGGAGGGTCTGTGAGTGGACATGCACACCGACGGAGAGGGCTGAGCAGCCCCCTCAGTGGGTGACCCTGGCTTAGCTGCACATTGGCAGAGCTGCACTGCCCTTTGAGGGGAGGGTGTACCTTTTCTGTGTGGGGCCTATTTCAGAAAAGATACTTGTTTATAGACTGCATCTTTTTTTTTTCCATTCAAAATTTTGTTTTATGGAAAATATACATTCCTACAACTGTTTGCTGTGTGGAGTCGGTCCTAGTCATGGGAGAGCACCAGTGAGGAAATCCAGTGTGCTGTTCTCTGTTCCCTTCTGTGCATGTTGGGGAAGGAGGAGCTGAGAAGCGATGCTTCTTATTTTGTATTTGAGATTTCATCACGAGCACCTGTGGACAGGTGTGGGGGGTCTCAAGCCACTCAGGGTCTTGAACCACTTGTTCTCCCCAACTCCCACAGGCCTGCTGCCTTCACTTTGCTCTAGGGGGACCTCCAGGGGAGGAGGCCCACGTTCTCACTAGCTTCTGTGCTTTGCACACAGGACAGAGAGAACTATAGTTCTTAGACTAATGGGGGAAGGAGGAAGCTTATTAAAAACTCCATTCTTGGACTCCATACCTAAGACTCTAGAGAGATGGGGTTGGGGTTACAGAACGTGTTTTTAAGGTGTGTATGTCCACAAAGGTGGCTGCAGAGAGGCAATCCCACCCTCCCCTCTGCCTCCTGGTGACACTTCCTTTGACCCCTCACATGACTGTGAGACTCCTGGTCTACATTGGTGGACTTTTGAGACTCCTGTGCGTCCTTTGGCTTTAAATGTCTGAAACAATCCAGATTCTTTCCTTACCTTCCTTGTATGCTTGTATTCTAGGAAAAGCTCCACCATTTGTAGCAAAAGCACAGCCTTGGGGAACTAACAGCCTACTTCTCCAAGAGCAAGTTCACTGCTGAGAGGCCTTCCCTCTGGGGTTTGTCCTGTCTCTCCCAACCTAGGAGCCTGAGGAGGCTCCAGCACTGGGTCAGCATAAAGCACAGAGTGCCTAGATGAGGGCAGAATTGCCTCCCCTCCTGCAGGGGGCCTGGTGATCTGCATTTTGAACACACTTCTGCTCCCCAGGGAGTTCTGGGGGGAAACCAGGCCTGGGAGCCCCTGTGATGGACAGGTGGAGACACATGCATATCCTTGGAGATGGATCCATTTGTATCTCAAGGAGTCCCCCAGAATAAAATGTTCTTTTCACCATCCTTGCCAGAAACACACTGAGTTTCTCTCCCCCAGCAAATGAGGATACCTTCTCTTGCTGTCCTAGACTCAAAAGGTAGTTTATTTCTCACCAGAGCTGGGGCCAGGCACAAAGCAGCTAACCATCAAACTCAAGGAGCTGGACTCTACTGACTGAGACTCAGAACTTCAAAGACTTGATGTGACCCTTCTGCCCTCTCACCTGACCACAGGTTCTGTTGGGGCACAGTTCCCCTTTTCAGTAGCATTTTCTCAACTCAAATTTCGAGGACATGCAACCCTGGGCCCTTTGAGGGCAGGAAACAGGCCCAGCGGCTGGTCTCCAAATCACCCTCAAAAGTACAGCGTGAGATCTCACGCCACATCCTGGCGTCCTCCTTGGGGGCCCTAGGTCCCAGTCCTTGGCTACTCTGCCCTCACTCGTGCCCGCTCTGTCATTGTCCTCCAGCCGCAAACAGAAGGGAGGGCCACTCACGCTCCTGATGTAGAAGTAGGAAAACCAAATCGCCGAGATGAGCTCTGTGCCCAGGGTACTCCTCCTCCAGGTGGCCTCTGGGTCTTGGGGCCAGGTGGGCTCCCCCAGCCCCTCCTCAGTCCTGCTTCCTCCCTGAGTCTCCAGCCTGAGGCCGCTCAGCTGCTGGGTGCTTTTCCATTCCCCAGGAAACAATGCTGCCTGGGTTGCTGTAAGTAGGTCTACAGACAAAGAGACCTGCCCCTGGAGGAAGCTGGCTGCCAGGCTGCCAGGCTCCTGCTCACCTCCCACCTGCAGATTGTGATGCTGGGCAGGCTGCTGGTATGCTGGCCCCCTTTTCCAGCCCTCTCTCCAGCCTCCACCAGCCTGCCTGGCCTCTCAGTCCATCTACACAGGCAGGCTCTTTCCTTCCAATTCTAGGTTGGAAGGGGAGTGACTGGGTTGGGAATTGGCCAAAGAGGCACTGGCCAGTAGAGGGGCTATTTAATTAAGAATAAATTTGAAAAGTCCTACCAGCCATATCTGAAGCACTTAATAGCCACAGGTGCTAGTGGCACCCTGTTGGACAGCGCAGAAAACAACATTCCACCCACCATCAAGGAAAGTTCTATTGTACATTGCTGGGCCTGAGTAGGAACTTGGTGAGAATGGCCCTTGGCGTTCCCTTAACCCTTAGGAATCTGCCTCCTGGGCAATGAGGAACACAGGGTGTAGAGCTTTGACTGGAGAGCGGCACAGTGGGGTGGGGAATCAGGTATGCCTGAAAACCTTCCCTCCCACCCCACCCCCAGATCCGGCAGAGGCCATAACCCCGGGCTCCTCTGGGCCGTAATGTGCTGCCTCCTGTACAAAGAGAAGCTGTGGCCCCAAGCTGTGGCAAGATCTCCAGAGTGGCACAGGGAGGAGGTGAGGAGGAAGGAGGATGAGACGGCCATGTGGCGGTTGGCAGAGGTTTTCCATTAAGGTTTGCATCAGTAACAAGATAATGCTACCCATAGCCATATTACTGAAAGATAACCACTCAAACAAGGCTCTCCTGGCTCTTTCCCTTCCACTGTTTTTCTATAAGGAAAAAGACGCACATGTATATACTGTGTGGTTCTGTTGTCTGTTTTCTCCCTTAACATTATTTAATGGACATTTGCCCTTGTCATACACACTATTTTTTTTTTTTTTTTGGGTTGCATTGAGTCTTTGTTGCTATGTGTCAGCTTTCTCTAGTTGTGGTTCATGGGCTTCTCATTGCAGTGGTTTCTCCTGTTGCAGAGCACAGGCTCTAAGCACATCGGCTTCGGTAGTTTCAGCACGCAGGCTCAGTAGTTGCAGCTCTAGGGCCCTAGAGCTCGGGCTCTGTAGTTGTGGCACACGTGCCCTGTGGCATGTGGAATCTTCCTGGACCAGGGATCAAACCCATGTCCCCTGCACTGGCAGGCAGATTCCTATCCACTGCACCACCTGGGAAGTCCCACACTATTCTTACTATAAAGATCATTTTGAAGAACAGGTCAGAATAACCAAAAAAAAAAAAAACCTTTAAAATGAACAGTTTGAGTTGGAGGTTGGGAAAACTAAAGAATATACAAACAAACCAATGAAACATTAAATAAAATCCAGAAACAGGCTCAACTGCATATGGAAATTGAGGGGGGTGGGTATCTTTCAGTAAGTGGTGCCAGAGTCACTGGAAGAAGGAAATCATCTAAGAAACTAGAAGAAAATGGAAAATGAGGAAATTCCTGTAAACCTGAAAATGAGAAAAACTCCTGATTTCAGAATCCACATATAGTAAGGGGAAAGACTGATAAATTTGACTACATGAAAAATTAAAACAACATATATAGAAAAAGAAATCCACTATTAGCAAAGTAAGAACATAAATTACAAGCTAGACCAATATTCAGCTTCTAAATACAAGAAAGACACACAAAGAAATGCAAATGGCCTTTTCAGCATGTCAAAAGGTACTCAACCTTGCTCATAATATGAAGAAATTTTTAGAAAAGACTGAAATACCATTTCTTGTTTAGTAGATTAACACAAATCTCAAAATTTGACCACAATCTGCTATTGAGGCTGTGGGAATGCAAGCAGTATTCAAGGGAATGCAAGAGGCTGTGGGAATGGAGGGAAATATCTAACAAAGCTACAAACACACGATCCCCCTGACCCCGCCATCCCAGCTATAGCATTCCAGCCCAAAGATTCCTTGGCAGAAAATGAAGAGAACAATTCCGGCCCCATCCACAGGCAGCCTGAGCAGCCAGGACTGATCCCTGTGGGCTAAGAGCCACATTCCCCCTGTGGGAGGGGACAGTGGTTCCAGAAGTTAGGCCCAGGAACAAGCGGTTTATACACACAGGATTCTGCATGTTGTCTCTAAGAGGTTATAGAAACTGTGAAGCCCACCCAGGTATGAAAACAAACAAACAAACAAAAGACCTTTGCCTTCAAAAGTCTTGTAGAAAGTTTCTATTATTGTGCACACCTGTTCTGGGCATCATGCTAAGTGCTTATATGTATTATCTCATTTAATCCTCACAATTCTCAGTAGAAGGAGAAAGCTGAGGCCTAGTTCCATGAAGAACTCATCTCATTGACTCTAAGGTCACCAACTTAACCCCTGTGATGTTCTGTAGGTAGCAGAGGCTGGGAAAGAGCAGACTCAGGTCCCCTCTACAGAGGTGGCCTGGATATTGTCAGCACAGAGCCTCTCAGGGTCCCTCCCTTGAATGGGACCTAGTGCAAGGCTCAGGGGCGCTGCCAGCACCCATCTGGGGGGAGGCCATCCAACTCCACAGTCTATAGAAACCTATCCACTTTGGCCCAAGTTCACCATGAGACCCAGAACTAAAGGCATAAAAAAGTATGGAATAACAACTCATGACCAAGCTACAGCACAGCTTTTGAAAATTCAAAAATATTATACCTCTAGGCCCCAAAATAAGAGAATTACCCTCCCATCCCCATAAAGTCTCAGCAGCATTAAATTCATGTAAATGGATACATCTGATAGAAATGTTAATGGAAAAGTACAGATACTGAAAGAGGAGGGTGTGGGAAGGAGCAAGGAGACAGATGGGAGAGAGGCTTAGGAATGGTCTCTAGCTCGCTGTGCCAAGCACAGTGGGTGCTAGGATCCTGAAATGTGGCTGCCATGGTACAGACAGCCACTCCAGTTGTGTGATGTATGTGGCTGGGCGAGATCCAGTTTAAAAGAGAAACTGGGTGATTGGGAAACAGTAATCAATGTGGTAACCTAGGTGGTCCTGGTGGGATGGGCAGGCATAAGGGATGGACAAACTGGGGGACAGTCCTTGGAAAATATCAGTAAATAGAGGTGGGAGTAGGGACACCCTCTGACCGATACCCTCTAAACTGGTAAGAGGAACTGGGTTTGAAAAGAGAGGGGCTAGAGAATCAGCATGGGGGAGGCAGAGACACAGGCTAGCCTCCCCTTCCCATGATTCCTCCGAGCCTCCCCTTGGGCCCAGGCCCAGACATCAACCGTGACTCAGCTGATGAAATGCAACCCCATGGTTCATTAATTAGGAAGTCTGTAATTAGCCTGTCTCAGAGACCAGGATCCCCCAGAGAGAGCCCCTCTCACCTGCCTTCCTCTCCCTCCCAACCCAAGAATGAGATCAGGCTTAAGGGGATCTGGCCCCTGGGAACAAGGAGCGGGAGAGGAAGCATGAACACAGGGGGAAATGAGATGCCAGGGCACGCGTTTCTGCACCAGGCAGCCTCGGCAGATTGACCTTCTGTAATGAGAGGACGGAAATGATGGTGTCTCAGCTCCTGAAAGTTTCCTCGACTCGAGAAACCCCTGGGCAGGTTTGGGTGGCCTGGCTGGATCTGTTCAAGCTTGGTCTGTTTGAGGCCTGAAAGCCATGGCCCACGGGGCTCGCTCTGGAGCAAAAATATAGATTCAGTTGCCAAAATGCGGTTTCACATGATGTGTGATGTCAGTCAGCAACTCTTCTTCAAGTCCCCCTGTTATCCTCCCATCTCCCTCCCGCAGAACTTTGTGTGCATGCTCCCACACCTCTTTTCAGTGCTTCCTGGAAAGGTCTATTCCAGACCGTAGTCTCCAGACTTGCCTCCTGACTTCATACCACTGGGATGATTTCAAATGATGGGTTGCCAATTATTCAGCACTCCTCCCACCCAAAGGAGCTCTTTGTTCCTTCTATTGACCCTGTGGACAGGCTTGTGGCTGCTTCAGCCCATGGAATGTGAACCCTACATGATTTCTGAGGCTGTCACTCTGCTTTGTTTGCTGGAACACTCACTCTTGAAGCCTTGAGCCACCAAGCAAAAAGTCCAACTGTCCCAAGGCTACCAGGCGTGAGAAGCCACACAGAGAGGCCATAGGCAAGCAGGCACTCCAGTCTGTAGTCCCAACCTAGCCCAGCCTCTGAGTCATCTCAGCCCAGGCATGTCCATGAAGGAGTCTCCAGATGAATCCAGCCCCAAACCATTCATTCTTTCCAGTGGGGACACCACACATTGTGGGCAGAGAAAAGGTGTCCTTGCTGTGCCCTGCTGGGACTCCCGACCTTCAGAATCCACAAGCATAATGAAATGTGGTCATCCGGAGCACTGCGTCATGCATGCTTTGTTACCCAGCAGCAGGAACCGGAACCACCACAACATCCCAGACAATTGCTGCAGAGGGAGCTGGGGAAGAAGGGGGAGAGCCCAGGGGGACAAAGCCAGAGTCGTCTTAGCAGAGAGGGGAGGGGAAAGCCTGAAAATGTTCCTGTGCTAATACTTTGTACTTGACCATGGGAGCCAGTGCAGACGGAGGACCGTGACACCCCTGGGCTGGCTGGCACACTAGATCGGCCATTTGTTGAAGAGCCAGTGTAGGGCCAGACACAGGGTCCTGGGGACACACTGTCTAGTGGGGAAGAGAGATGGCGAAACACATGATTAAGGGATGTCTATGTAGGGCAACACATAGACCTGCAAGAAGAGTCAGTTCCGCTAAGGTCAGGGATGGAGCAGATGGGACTCTGGTACCCATTTCAGAAAAACATCTCAGTGGATTTTGAGGGATGGCCTCCATTGACCTGTCATAATAGCATCCTGATTTTGTTTTTTTTAAATATTTATTTATTATTTATTTGGCTGTGGCAGGTCTTCGTTGCGGCACTCAGGAGCTCCATTGTGGCATGCAGGATCTAGTTCCGTGGGACCAGGGATCAAACCCAGGTCCCATGCACTGGGAGGGTGGAGTCTTAGCCCTGGACTACCAGGGAAGTCCCTTCGTCCTGATTTTCTTTTAAGGCACTACCCTTTCTCTGTTGGCTACAGACTGAGGGAGGTTTATTCAGTCTATAGCCTAAGGAGTGGACATATGACTCTCAAGAACATGAGGGACAGGTAAGATTGGTCAGGAAGGGGCAGAAGGCACTGAAATGGGTGTTTATATTCGGGTCTGGACCCTCGTGTCCTAAGGCAGGTGAAGAGGAAGCAGCTGAGTCGTTGGAGCCATGTGTCTACTGAGGTCAGGGTTCTGCAACTCAAAGGACCAGTAATGCCTAAGACCCAGACAAGAGAAATCTTTAGAAGCCCTTCTCTGGATCTCCTTAGGATAAGACCAGGGGATATGCCCACCCAGAATCTGTACACTGCAGGCTGTGGCCTGGAATGCCCTGCCTAACTTTCCTGTGACCATCTACTGCTGGAAGTGTCCTCTTCCCTGGGTCTGTGGCCCAGGTGGGCTGTACCTCAGGTGCACAGATGTGCCCGCACAGAGGAAAGAGGAGGCAATCTGTGAGGCCCACAGGCAGAGCCCAGAATGTCCACGTGTGTGCCTGTCCCTCACCTAGTTCGCCCTTTTCAGGTCATTTTGAAGCAAGTCGGGACAGCATCAGATTAACACATTTAGGACATGATGTGTAGGAGCTCCTGGAGTTCCTTCTTCCCAACAAAACAGCAAATCACAACCTGGGATAACCCATCAAAGCTTTGAAAGGTGCAGGAGTGGGGACCCCCTCCCTCAGGGTGCTCTGGCATTGGGGTCCTGCTCCTTGCTGGCTGTGTCACTTCAGGAAATTGCTCAACCCATTTAGGTCAGTTTCTGCATCAATAAAATGGTGATAAATGTATCTCCTGACATTGTTACACAGCTTACAGTGGTAGTGCTGGGAACACAGTCAGCCTGCAGTAATTGTTAGCTGCTCTCCATCACCCCTGTTTAGGCATTTTCCCTGTTTAGTGCAGAAGAGGGACAGATAAGTTTCTCCTCCCTGGGAAAGCAGAGGCTTGGAAGAGGGGACCCATTTTGTGGCTGCCTCCCTTGCCATCAGGAGGGACACCCAGACATAAAGCAGGTGCAAGAAGGGAGTAAGGAATTCCCAGTTGACAACCCTGAACCCCAGCCAAGCATAAGATCATCAGCCTTCAACCTTGAATCCTAAATAAGTTGTAAATGTCCTAGTGGTTTAGTCACATTTGTGGGTTTTCAGACAGTGGAGTGGTGAGGAGCACAGACTCTGGGGCCTGTGTCTGCTGTTTATTACCTGGGCCTCCTGGGGCAACTTCTCCTTCCTCTGGTTTCCTGTCTACAAATGGAGATAAAAATGACTTCCTTCTTCCTAGGGTTTTATGGGGATTCAGAGGAAAGTTTCGTAAAAGGCTGTGAACAGTGCAATGAAAGTCGCTGTTGTTGTCTGGGGCTCAACAGACCTATTTGTCCCGTGTCATGTCCTTACTGCACACGCGCGTGTACACACACTCACACAGATCTACTACCTTCACACCTTTGCACACACAAGCTGTTTATCCGGGCCAGCTGCATCCTCTCTCTCAGAGCGTCCCACTTAGCCTTCACTCCCCAAACTACAGGTATTGAAGGACCTGCCCTGCGCGTCTGCTCCGCCGCCCTGCGCTCGTCTCTCCGCCCAGTGCGCGGGGCGGGATCGGCCGGGATCGCCCAAGGGCGCAGTGAGGTGCCTTCTGGAAGCCCTAACCGGCCGCGCGTGAGCGCTGGCACCGCCCGATTTGTGCTCGACCCCATCGGGTCCCCTCGGCCCACAAAGCTTCCTGACTGCACTTCTGCTCATCTCGGCCCGCAGCATTCCTGGTCAGTCGTCTGGCTGCGTCGGGGAAGGGCCTGCGGTCCTCCTCCGGCTCCTCCGCAGCCGACCCAAGGGGGCCACTTTGGTCGCCCCAGAGCAGCAGCCATTGTGCCCAGCGGTGCGCCAGGCCGGCCTCGCGGGCCCTGGAGCTGGAGCCCACAGACCCCAGAAGGAAATCCACTCGACCATTGTACAGGCTTTTAATATAGAAAATGTCTGTCAAAAATAATTTTCCGAGGTTATGTTGCTTTTTATTTAGGTTATTTTTGTAAGTAAGCCTTTTTATGATGTCCTCTCATTTCTGATTTCTTTTAAGCTTAATGTAACCCCCTTAGAGATCTGATAAATATTCACATTCAGTTCCCTCCTGTCTGATGAAGAAGTGAACGCCTTTTTTCCAGCTTACTCCTAGTGCAGACCCAAGGCAGTTTCATAGCAAGGCCCAGCATTTTCCTTGTTTGTCACCGCTGCTCAGCACACCCTCTTGGAGTCAACTCAGTCCTGGTTCTTGGGCTCCTACAGTGTTTGCTCGCTTCCAGTCCTCTGCACAGCTCACAGCGCATTTGTGTGACCACACTGCCAAGGGTCCCTGAGTCAGACTGATGGAAAGAGGTGAGATGCCAGCAGACCTGTTTGCAAATGAGGCCACCCCCTTCCAAGGGTGGCAGAGATGTCATTAGAGTACAGCACTAGGTTGACCCTGAGAAAAGAGGAATAAGAAACAGGAGTGGGGAGTAGTTCATTGTTACCTGTTCTCAGAAAAGATGGTCTCAGGGTAAGGAGGTACTTTAAGAACATTCTGAGATTTCAGGTTTAATCTGCAGGTTTGCAACTCAGACAATTCTAACGTCTTATAGCATCTTCAGATCTGAGTCACTTAAGACCTCAGAGAGGACTTCCCTGGTAGTTTAGTGGTTAGGAATCCACCTGCCAGTGAGGGAGACATGGGTTTCATCCCTGCTCTGGGAAGACCACGTGCCATGGGGCAGCTAAGCCTGTGTGCCACAACTATTGGGCACCCCTGCCCTACAGCCCATGCTTTGCAAAAAGAGAAGCCACCTCAATAAGCCCGCACACCGCAACTAGAGAGGAGCCCCTGCTCGCCCCAGCTAGAGAAATCCCACGCACAGCAACAAAGACCTAGCGCAGTCAAAAGTAGGTAAAGAAATTAAAAAAGACCTCAGTGAG
The DNA here is from genome assembly GCF_014754425.2 of Oryx dammah. Taxonomy (NCBI): domain Eukaryota; kingdom Metazoa; phylum Chordata; class Mammalia; order Artiodactyla; family Bovidae; genus Oryx; species Oryx dammah. The sequence goes on along the minus strand of NW_024070194.1, from coordinate 31,219,888 downwards.
ATAAGACATGGGGTCAGTACATCAAGCAACCTTGAGAACAGGTGTGACTCACTCAAACTCACAGAGTAGCTCCCTGGAGAGCCTTTCCTTCTTTTCGTAATTTACTGAAAACCCACTGTGTGGCAAGTACTGTGGCAGGAGAAGGCTTTCATTCTAGAGGGGGCACAGCCATATATACAAAAAATAATAATAATACACAGACAGACATATGAACTGCAAATTGTAGTGGGTGCTATTCAATCCATCAACATAGACCCAGGTTAGAAAATAACTGAGGTAGGTGTGAGGGATGCCCCAGGTGGGTGCTCAGGGAAGGCTCCTCTTGGGAGGTGACACTTTAAAGCAACCAGTGAACCCTAGGGATGGGTGATGGTAGGCAAACCATTTAGGACAAGGAAACAGCAAGCTCTGAAATTCCAAAGCAGGGGTGGAAAGAAGCAGAGAGTTTGAGAGAGATTTTAGAGGTAGGACTAACAAAGAGTGAGAGAGAGCACTGGATCAGGGTGAGTCCCAGGTTCTGGGAGGACCAGTTGGCTGGATGCTGGTGTGATTGCAGAGCGGGAGAACCCTGGGAGAGAGCAGGCAAGAAATTAAGACTCAGGAGTTGAGTCTCTCCATGTTATGTTGGAAAGGCCTATTGAATATCCAAGGATAGGTGTCATTGGGCACTTAGGGGAGAGGCCCAGGATGGAGGTATGGATTTGAGAATCATTAGTTTGTAGGAAATATAAAAAAACCATGGGGTTAAAAGCAATCACCTAACAAAAGAAGAGAAGAGACATAAGACTGAGTCCTGGGATTCTCCAATATTTAGAAGTCAAGGTCAAAGAGGTAGAGCCAGAAAAGGAGACTGAGGAAGAACATCCAGTGTGGTAGATTTTTAAAGCCTATATTTAAAAAGGTCAAGTGCAAATTTGAAATCCCTGGCAGTCCAGTGGTTAGGAATCAGCAATTTCACTGCTGGGGCCTGGGTTCAATCCCCAGTTGAAGAATTAAGGTTCTGCAAGCCAGGAGGCATGGCCAAAAAAAGGACAACTGTTCAACCATGTTGAATAGGGGATAATGTAAAATGAGGACATGGACGTGACACCAAATTTGGTAATACAGAGGTACTTTATGACATTGATAATAGGAGTTTCTGGGGCTGGTTTGGGCAGAAGCCTGAGTGGAGGGAGTTGAAGAGGAAATGTTGACTTCTGAATAAAAATGGCAGCTGGATGACAATGAAAAACAAAGGTGATCATTAACTCGAAGGAACAAAAAGCTGTCCAGCAATGGAAAGGTTCTCATAAGATTCCATACGGTTTAGCTTGGAGGTTCAGCTTGCAGTCTAACTCATCATAGTGATCTAACTAATATGACATTATTATATCAAGAAAATGGTGAATGGGAGGGTACCTGTTGTGAGATGGGGTAGGGAAGGACAGGTGAAAGAGCTAAATTCTCTAAATGACATTGAATCAAGACCATGAGCTAAGGTGTAGGAGATGTAAGGGTGGCAAATATGTGAAGAAGTACTTTTGGAAAGGGAACATATAAGGAAAGCGAAGAAGGGGTGGGAGTGTCCTGAGGGTCCACAGGACCTGTGAGGTGTTATATTGGTAATGCAACCAGTCCCAACCATTGGGACTTTTTCCAGCCAGTGTGGATTGCAAGAAGGTAGTATTGGGAGAAGCAGGCCCTCTGGTATCTGTGTGGAGGTGGGGTTTGGGGTCTTTAAGGGCCCCTAGTGTGGGAGGCAAGTCTTAGAATGATGATCCGGGTAGACATGGCTGGTTAGCACACAGCTTGTACCAGAGCCTGAGCCCTTTATTTCCTGTAGCCCCTTCAGTTTTCAGTTGGTAACTCAGACCTAAAGTGCAGAGAGGATAAGTGTTAGACCAAGGCCACACAACTGGACTAAGCCAGGCCTCTGACTTTCTCCCTGGGTCTGCCCCACAGCCCAGAGACTCAGGAGAGCAATGACCAGACCAAGTTTATTTTTTGGCCATGAGTGGAATGAAAAGGTTCATCCTGGGTTAACTCAAGAAGCTACTCTCTCTGGAAAAATCTCTTAAGGTCTTATTAATAGTAATATGGCATTAATACTACTACTACAATTAATTAACTTCACAATGGTGCAGGCACTTTTCCAAAGCTCTCATATATTACATTATCTTAGTCCTCATGACAACTTGGTGATGTGGGTGCAAGTACTTTCCCTACTTCACCCTGGAGGAAAATGAGGCTCAGAGAAGTCAATTGATCCACCCTAGTCATGATGTTTCAAGCAACAGAGGCCAGATTCCAATAGGCTGCTGGGCTCCAACGTCCTCACGGTTCCCCATCCTTGGGACCTGGGACCCCGTACTGCGCTTGGTGGGCAGGAGGCAGCTGGAGCTTCCCTCCAGCACCCTGGAGAGGAAGCCAAGAGTCTGGAGTGGTGGGTGGGGGGGAGGTGAGCTAGGGGCTGTGCAGAGCCTGAGAGGTACAGGGTGGCTAGCTTAGGTCCAAGGATCAGAGGACCAGTTAGGTGGCCCAGAGAGGGAGACTTCCATCCCTGAAGCCCACCAGCCTGGGTTCATAAACCAAAGGCTGCTTTCTCAGGCTGGGCCCCTTTGGCTGTGGTTTTGCCCCTCCCCCAAATCCCCTTGAGGTCTCAGACCTGAGCTGGTATCTGCCCTGGTCCCCACAAGTTAGGGTACTGGTCAGGGTAGGAATTCGGGTGCTGGCTGTCAGTTTCTCCCCTGACCTTTGAACCTTGCTGGGTTTGGATTTCTTCTTTTCCCTGTAGATGCTCCCTCTACTCCTGCCTAGAAGAGGAGTGGTGGGGATATGCCAAGAAGCTGTCCCCAAGGTCCCCAGTCCCTCCAGGAAACTGCCCCACCCACCAAGTGGAATGGCCCCTGATTCCATGTTGATCTCTTGCCTCCATGACACAGGGCTGCAGGCAGCATTTTGTCTTCTAGGGCAGCTGGTACAATGGCCTCTTGTCAGCACCACTGAGGGTGTGTGCCATTCTTGGTCATTTGTCCTCTCACGGGACTAATCCCCCAGATGGGGTCCTGCATACTGACTGTCCCCTGCCCACCACTCCTGGGCTGGGGCCTGACCTACTCCTTACAAAGCAGCCCCTGGGGTCCCTTTGCCCCCTTCTCTGGGGTCTGTGTCAGGGGACAGGGACTGTTGACCCTCAGCCTCTTCTGGACACCAGAAAGCTTGAGACAGTCTCCAGGTGACACCCCCCCATTCCCCGGCTGTCCACCCCCCCGAGTCCAGAGAGCTGCAATCACAGCCGCGGCAGCTCCTGTCACACCGCAGCCACACCGCTGCCTATGACAGCCTGGAGGCCAGCACCCCTCCCCCACCGTCCCCTGCACAGGTCCACGTGCGTCCCCAGATGCCTGAATCACTGCTGACGCCTGGGGACCTGGAGGCCACAGGCTCCTGGGGAGCCACTGGGGAGGGGGTGGCGGCCACGTCACTTCAGAGGGAACACCTGCAGACATAAATAGGCAGCCAGCAAAGACATCGCAGCACAGTCCACAGAGCAGCACTGCGCACTGTGCCCACCTGTGCCAGGATGCCCGACGCCACACTGCCTGCCTGCTTCCTCGGCCTGCTGGCCTTCACCTCCGCTTGCTACTTCCAGAACTGCCCAAGGGGCGGCAAGAGGGCCATGTCCGACCTGGAGCTGAGACAGGTATGACCACGGCTGCTCTCAGAGCTGCAAGGAAGGGGCAGAGGCCCAGGGACGGCACCACCGTGCAGGGGCTAGCAAGGGAAGTCATGGGAGAGGCAGGCTTTAGGGGAAGTGCCCAGCAGAAGAAGGGAGGCTTGGCATGGCCAGACAAAGGGGACCAGGCTGTCGGGCAGGCTAGGACAGGTTGCAGGACTTCTGGAACACTGTCCCCACCAGAGAAGGGATGCTGGCAAGAGGTTTCCCCAGTTTCTGGGCTTGGAGTTGCAGCAGGGAGAATGGGCAGCAAGGCCTTCTCTGTGCCCATGGGCCCTCTCCTCCAGGACAAGCTGGAGCTTCAGAGGCTCTGTCCTCCCAGCACTCAAAGCCTTCCCCATTCAGCGTCCAGCTTCTCCTAGCCATGGGCCCCAGCATTCACCCCGCCCCCGAAGCTGGCCATTGCCCTGAGCTTGCCTGAGTGAGAGGTGCCACTCAAGCATCCTGTAAGGAAGTTCTTCTGGGTACCTAGCCAGTTCTTTCATCCTGCATGTCCAGTGAGTCCCTCTTAATCCATCTTCAGCAGCACTAAAGGAAGCCCAATCGCCATGCTCAATTCTGCCACGGTCACAAGTGGCCAGTTTTGAGCTGTTGAACAAACTAGGGTGGGAAGGTGGGCAGCCCCCACTGACCACCCTTCCTCTGCTCGGCAGCTTTGGAAGCTGGAGTCACCTAGGTGCCTCATACCCTCCTCTAGGGCTCAGATCCTTGCCACTCAGGGTCAGTCCTTAGATGGGCTAGCAGAAGTCCAGGTCCCAGGGAGACCCACTGGCCTGAGGGGCAGGGCAAGGGCAGAGAGCGGACAGGACAGCGCAAGGAGGGCCCAGTGTGTTCTGGCCAGGGGGCGGGGGAGGGAGGGCAGAGGGAAGGTCTGCTTCAAGGGGAGGGTAGTGGGCAGCTGAGAGAAGGGTGAACACCAGGAGGCCCCAGAGCTGAGCGGGAAAGTCTCCCCCAAATAGCGCATGAGGGCTCCCTTTAATAAAGCGGAAGGACGCTGAGGGCTGTGATTGACAGCTGTTCCTCAGACATCTGAAAACCGAGGGAGCGGAGGAGCTTTTGACTGCCCTCCTTCGACCAATTTTGG
>NW_024070194.1:31076342-31214689 GCF_014754425.2 Oryx dammah | reverse complement strand
GCCCTGCGGGAGCGGGGGCCGCTGCGCCGCCGCCGGCATCTGCTGCAACGACGGTGCGCGGCCCCGGCGGTGGGGCGGGGGCGGGGCCGGAGCCCGGCGGCTTTGGGAAGAGGGCAGGGGGCCGGGGGTCGGGGGTCGGGGGCCCGGGGCAGGGGAGCGGGGGCGGGGGAGCGGGGCGGAGTCAGGGGCCGGGGGCCGGGGGCCGGGGGCGGGGCCGAAGCCGGGAGGCTCTGGGCTGTGGGCGGGGGCCGGGTTGATCTGGGTCCGAGTCTGGAGGAGGTGGGGAGCGGGGCCCGGTCCCGAGACGCGCCTGCCCGCAGCGCGCTCAGCCCGTGCTCCCCGCAGAGAGCTGCGTGACCGAGCCCGAGTGCCGGGAAAGTATCGGCTTCCCCCGCCGCGTCCGCGCCAGCGACCGGAGCAACGCGACCCTGCTGGACGGGCCGAGCGGGGCCTTGTTGCTGCGGCTGGTGCAGCTGGCGGCGGCGCCGGAGCCCGCGGAGCCCGCGCAGCCCGGAGTCTACTGAGGCGCGCCCCCCACCCCACCCCGCCCTCGCAGCACGAAAAATAAACGGTTTTAAAGGCACTGCTAGCGTGCTTCTCTGCCTCTGGGGGTGGAGAGGGGAGGGCGGGGGATTAGTTCCTGGACCCGAAGTCGCGCGCAGATCCTCCCCCAGAATGGGGACAGATGCTGGGGGAAGCGATCTTGGGCTAGCACGATTCAAGATAGAACAACGGACTGGGAGACCTGGCGAGCGCGGAGAGGGAGGCCGCCGCCTGGGAGTGGCCGTGGAGGGGGCTGGGTTGGGGCTCTGGCAATAGGATGGAAATAAAAACAGAGGGGAAAGACTGGTGGGCAAGATAGCAAGAGAAAGCGGGATAGCAGAACGGTGGAGAGAGACGTTGAGAGTCACAGAGAGAAGAACGAGAGAGGGGCAAGGGGGTGAGCCAAGGGTGACCAGGAGTTCCTGACTCTTTCTACATCCCAGGAGACTGAGGCAAAAACAGCTCCAGGAATTCCCAGACTTTCTCATCCGAGACTGTGTTTTATGTGCCCGAGTGTGGGGGACATTATCACCCCAGATCCAGCAAAGAGGAGGACCAGGTACTGTCTGTCCAGGAGGAGACTAAGAACCCCCATTAGGCCACTCAGCCAGGGTGAGAGACAGAGCCTACAGAAACCCTGGGTACATTCCCCTCCCCCATACAGCCACACCAACCCCCTGCCTCCTCCAACACACACACACAGAGTCAAGGAAAAAAATCATTAGGGACGTGCCCCGTGATCCTTGACCACAGTCATAGATATGGGCCTGAGATACACATTCAGAAGCACAGACACACGCAGAGAAACAGAGCCGACTGGACCACACACAGGCACATGTATACACACACACACACACACACACACACACACACTCACACACACACACACACACACGCTCACATTAGGACCTTCCAGCCTGGACTATGCTGCTTCAGGGCAGATGTCTACTAGCATTGGACAGATACTCTTCTATGTCCCTCAATCCTTTGTCCCCTCTATCCCATTTACCCCTTTTCCCCTTTCCCCTCACTCCTCTCTTTCCCCTGCCCCCACCCCAGCTCTTTGGCCCTCTCCTGCCTCTTGCTTCTCTCCTTTCCCCCCAGTATCTATTCCAAGCCTCTTCTCGCCCCTCTTCCCTTTGTTACCTCTCATCCTTCTGTGTTTCCTCTCTCTCTCTTCTCTGCATCCTCATCTTGGGATTTCTTGCTCCAGGTCTTGGGACCACGAGGGGCTCCATATCCTCTGGAATCTTCTGAGACTTGGAGGCCACTGAGGGAGCACAGGCAAAGAGAATTCTCTCTGAGCCCTGACCCCAAGCCCCCGCCTCCGGGCAGAGCCTAGTAACACAGTCCTGTCAGCCCCAGGCTCTCTTCTGCTCTTAGAGCTCTGCTCTGCCATCACCCTGACCCACCTCACTGTCCAGCATGATTAAATCTGGCTGGGGCAGGGCACACTCCGGCTTCTCTCCCCCATGGCCTTACCCCTCTGCCCTAGTGTGGTGTGCTCAGGGCCAGTATTTAGGTCTTCCCAGACCTGGACCAGACCTAATAGAAATTTAGTAATTTTTCCAGACATAGGGAGATGGGAAGAGGCAAGTTGGTGTTTTAAAAATGGATCATATGCTCAACTTTGCTAATTATTAGAAAAACACAAAACAAAACTACAGTGAGGTATCACCTCATGCCAATCAGAATGGACATCACCAAAAAGTCTACAAATAATAAATGCTGGAGAGAGTGTGGAGAAAAAGGAACCCTCCTACACTGTTGGTGGAAATGTAAATTGGTATAACCACTATGGAGAACAGTATAGAAATTCCCTAAAAAAACTAAAAATAAAGTTGCCATGTGATCCAGCAATCTCCCTTCTGGGCATGGATCCAGAAAAGACAAAACCTCTAATTTGAAATGATACATGCACCCCAATGTTCATAGCAGTGTTATTCACAATAGCCAAGACGTGGAAGCAACCTGTGTCCATCAACAGATGCATGGATAAAGAAGATGTGATATACACACACGCGTATGTATACACACACGTGTATGTATACAGACACACACAGACTGTTACTCAGCCATAAGAAAGAATGAAATAGTGCCATTTGCAGCAAAATGAATGGAACTAAAGATTATCCTTCTAGATGAAGTAAATCAGACAAATATATGATATTGAATATGTAGAATCTAAAAAATGATACAAATGAATTTATTTACAAAACAGAAACAGACTCGCAGACATAGAAAACAAACTAATGGTTACCAAAGGGGAAGAGGGGAGGATTAAAATATACACACTACTATATACAAAACAGATAAACAACAAGCACCCACTTGCATAGGGAGCTATATTCAATATCTTGTAATAAACCACAGTGAAAAAGAATCTGAAAAAGAATAGATACATATTCATATCTATGTAAAATCGAACCACTTTGCTGTATACCAGAAATTAACACAACATTGTAAATCAAGTATACTTCAAGTAAAAAATGGATCATAGACCTAAGTGAATCTAAAATTGTAAAACTTCTTGAAGAAAATATAGGAGAAATTCTTTATGACCTCAAGTTATGTAAAACAGTCTTGATGCTCTGACTCCACAAGATCCACAGAAGAAGAAAAGTGATACACTTGGAAGTCACCAAAATTAAAAACTTCTGCTCTTTATTTTTTGTTCATGATGCATCACATCATGATCTTTTTTAAAAAAAACAATTATTTATTTGTTTTTGGCTGTGCTGGGTCGTCGTTCTTTTGCTTGGGCTTTCTCTGGTTGCGACAAGCGAGGGCTTTCCTCTTTGTGGTGCGCCGGCTTCTCGTGGTGGTGGCTTCTCTTGTTGTGGAGCACAGGCTCTGGAACTCAGGCTCAGGAGTCATGGTGCCACATGTAGAATCTCCCCAGACCAGGGGTTGAACCCATGTCCCCTGCATTGGCAGGCGAATTCTTATCCACTGTGCCACCAGGAGAGTCCTTGCATCAGCTTTAAGAAAATATATGTTTTTATAGCAGAATGACAATTTGAGTACAACTAGAAAAATTTTGCCCACTAAATATAGTTTTTTAAAAATTTCAAAGAATAAACATCTGCTTTAAGAATATTGATGTCTGTACTATTGAATATGTCACTAAAAAATTTGTCTGTCAGAAATATGCATACATTATCCATGACCATGTAGCCATATTCCTTTGTAGAAATTCTAAAGTTTTGGCTTTCATACATGTAATAACTGCATCCTTGGAAGACAAGACATGATGAGCATGTGTTAGCTTCAGTCGCAGGAGTTACGTCAGATCTGGAAAATCTACCTCTGAGAATGTCCAGTTCTGACTTGAGCTTGCCACACCCCCAGAGGAGAAAGTGTGCTGGACAAGGAAAAAGTGCACTGGCATCCCAGCCCCATTTCCATTCCAATATCACAATCCTCTAGCCAGATTGGGGGAAATACAGCTAACCATGCAAATAAATGTCTAAGGGGGTATGAGAGGCCAAGGGACCCTCCCACAGGACTGGGGAGCATGGAGAAGAACAGCTGCAAGGATGAAACTTTACCCTGATCAAGTACACAGGCCCGGAACAGGACAGTTCTTTAACTTTATATGAAAAGCCTGGCGTGCTGCAGTCCATGGGGCTGCAAAGAGTCAGACACGACTGAGCGACTGAACTGAAATTATATGAAAATAGAACATTCTGAAGTTCTTATCATACTTTGTTAAAGTGAGAACTGCCCTAAAGTTATCCTAAGTCTACTCCTTTCTACTCCCATGCTATTACATGGGAAAAGATTCTGTGCATTTGGAAATGAAGTTAGTTAAGATGACTGGATTATCCATGTGGTCCCTCCCTGTCATCTCAGTGTTTCTATAACAGAGAAAGTGGCAGAGGGAGATTGGACTATAGAGGATTGGACCATGACAGCAGGCGACAACTTCTCTTTAAAGAACACTGTTAAGAGAATGAAAAGGCAAGCCACAGACTGGAAGAAATGATTTACAAGTAACATAGCTTATAAAAGACTTATACCCAGAATATATAAAGACCTCTTTCTCAAAACTCAATAATAAGAAAATGATTCAATTTTTAAAATGGGTGAAAAATTTAAAGAGATACTTCACCACATAAGATATACAGATGACAAATAAACACACGTAAAATCATTAGTCAAATGCAAATTAAAGCGATAGTGATATATCCATTTCAATGGTTAAAAAAAGAGGGGGCTGCCAATACCAGGTGTTGACAAGGATATGGAACAATGGTAACCCTCACATATTGTTTGTTGATGTGGATGCAAAATTGTTCACCTGCTCCTGAAAACTGTTCTATGGTTTCTCGTAAAGTTATTATTACCACTAACCCAGCTGTCCCATTAACAGGCAAGATATTTATTCCAAGTGGAATAAATATCTATATTCACACAAAAAGCTGTATGTGAATATTTATAGTGCCTCTCCTGTAATCATCAAAACTTTATAAGTTTTAAACAGATTAGAATTTTAACTATGGTCCATTTTGAGTTGATTTTCATATAGGGTGCAAGCCATGAATTGAAGTTCATTTTTTGCATCTGGCTATTCACTTGTTCCAGCTCTATTTGTTTGTTTTAATTTTGGGGGACCACATGGTTTGCAGGATCTTAGTTCCTCCACCAGGGATTGAACTCCGGCAGTGAAAGTGTGGAGTCTTAATCACTGGTGTGTATGTCCTAAGTCATTCAGTTGTGTCTGACTCTTTGTGACCCCATGGACTGTAGCCCATCAGGCCTCTCTGTCCATGAGATTCTCCAGGCAAGAATACTGGAGTGTGTTGCCGTTTCCTCCTCCAGGGGATCTTCCTGACCCAGGGATCAAACCGGCATCTCTTACGTATCCTGCATTGGCAGACAGGCTCTTCACTACTAGCGCCGCCAGGGAAGCCCTTGGCAATAAAGCATGAGTAAAAAGAATAGTGAACTTGGGGGTCTTAAGACAATGTGCACCTGCTCCACACTCCTTTCCCTTCCCACCCAGTGGAATCCACAGGATACTGGTCTCAGACATGCAGACAAAGATGAGGCCTGAGGATGACAGAACTATATGACAGAAGAAACCCAAGTCCCTAAATGATGAAGTGGAACAGAGCCAGGAATGCTCACTGAGGACTGATATGACAGATGTAATTAAACAGCGACCTTCTCTAAGTCCCTAACGTCTCCTTACCCCTTTGGTGTCTTTACTATAACAGCCTAGCTTTACCTTAACTCCTGAATTCTGAAATAATTAAAAATGGAACAAAAGAATGTGACATTTGGAGCCCTGAAGACTACCTTTATTATTGATAGAACTGATACTAGAGAATGCAACTTCCATCTGCCAGCAAGGAGGCTTCACAGAACTGAATAACAGAGCTGTTTGCCACCCAGGACACAAGGAGCTGGACCTTCACAACCCTTTCCTCCCGCTCAGAGTTCCTGCATTTGCACTGTGACAGCCTGCTTCCCGGTAGGGCACCCTCATCCCAAGAGGGACTGGAGAGGAAGGGGTGGGATTATGCCTGCTCCTATCCTCTCACCCTCCTCCTCCCCAGATCAGCTGCTCTCTGGGAGGAGTGTTACCTCAGGGAGAGCTCTCTATATGGATGGAAATATCGGGAAATGGAGAAAATATTTCTGACCTTTGCCCCATGGATAATCATCTTTTATGATGCTGGAAAAACTTCTGGTATAATTTCAAACCATTCCAGATTTTTAAACTCAATTCAGTCAGTTCAGTTTCTCAGTCATATCCGACTCTTTGTGACCACATGGACTGCAACATGCCAGGCTTCCCAGTCCATCACCAACTCCCAGAACTTGCTCAAACTCATGTCCATTGAGTCGGTGATGCCATCCAATCGTCTCATCCTCTGTCATCCCCTTCTCCTCCCGCCTTCAATCTTTCCCAGCCTCAGGGTTTTTTCCAGTGAGTCAGTTCTTCACATCAGGTGGCCAAAATATTAGAGTTTCAGCTTCAGCATCAGTCCTTCCAATGAATATTCAGGGCTGATTTCCTTCAGAATGGACAGGTTGGATCTCCTTGCAGTCCAAGGGACTCTCAAGAGTCTTCTCCAACACCACAGTTCAAAAGCATCAGTTCTTCGGCGCTCAGCTTTCTTTATAGTCCAACTCTCACATCCATACATGCTACTGGAAAAACCATAGCTTTGACTAGATGGACCTTTGTTGGCAAAGCAATGTCTCTGCTTTTTAATATGTTGTCTAGGTTGGTCATAGCTTTTCTTCCAAGGAGCAAGTGTCTTTTAATTTCATGGCTGCAGTCACCATGTGCAGTGATTTTGGAGCCCCCAGAAATAAAGTCTGTCACTGTTTCCATTGTTTCCCCATCTATTTGCTATGAAGTGATGGGACCAGATGCCATGGTCTTAGTTTTTTGAATGTTGGGTTTTAAGCCAACTTTTTCACTCTCTTCTTTCACTTTCATCAAGAGGCTCTTTAGTTCTTCTTTGCTTTTTGCCATAAGGGTGGTATTATCTGCATATCTGAGGTTATTGATATTTTCCCCGGCAATCTTGATTCCAGCTTGTACTTCATCCTCCCCAGCGTTTTACATGATGTATTCTACATATAAGTTAAATAAGCAGGGTGGCAATATAGAGCCTTGATGTACTCCTTTCCCAACTTGGAACCAGTCTGCTGTTCCTTGTCTGGTTCTAACTCTTGCTTCTTGACCTGCATACAGATTTTTCAGGAGGCAGGTAAGGTGGTCTGGTATTCCCATCTCTTGAAGAATTTTCCACAGTTTGTTGTGATCCACACAGTAAAAGTTTAGTTTAAAATCTACACTACACTAAATTTAGTAGGTATGGAAGTAGGGCAAACTTATTTTCCACATAGACTCTACTGAAGACTGAGATTGCTGTCCTTCAGTGTTGTACAGTGTGACATAAAAATGAATCACAGCAATGAATGCTCAGTGATGATTGTATTTTTCAGACTAGAATGTTCTGTCCTAAAGCTTCTCACAGCTGCGAAGAGCGCATCACTGAGGTTGCCCGCAGAATTCTGGCATGCACACATATGCATTTTTATTTTACAAATGAGTATTATTTCATCATGTATAGGTACTAATTCACATTTTTTTTAACAGAGTAAACTTGGGGTATCTCTTCATATCAGAACATTTATCTCTACCACAATCTTTTTGTTTTTTAGTTTTTATTAAGAGAAATTACAAATATACAAAAAAGTACAGCCACTAAATACAGACCCATGGGGTATTCGCTCCCCTCTTTCACTCTCACAGTTTTCAGCACAAGATCCTTTTCTCATCTCTGCATCTGCCCCCTCCTCCTACTCTCAAGTCACCCCAGCAGACATCCCATGTCATCTATAAATGTTCCAGTGTGCAGCTCAAGTAAGAGAGTTTTTTAAAAAGTTGTTTATTTTTTAAATTGCTTTTATTGGAGTATAGTAGCTTTACAATGTAGCGTTAGTTTCTGCTGTACAGCAAAGTAAGTCAGCTATACGTATACATATAGCCCTTTCTTGCTGGATTTCCTTCCCATTTAGGTCACCACAGAGCACTGAGTAGAGTGCCCTGTGCCATACAGTAGGCTCTCATTAGTTATCTATTTTATACACAGTAGTGTACGTATGTCAATCCGGATCTCCTAACTCATTCCCCCCCCATTTCCCCTTTAGTGTCCATACATTTGTTATCTGTGTCTCTGTCTCTATTTCTGCTTGCAAATATATTCATCTGTATCATTTTTCTAGATTCCACGTATACACGATACGATACAATATTTGCTTTTCTCTGTCTGACTTACTTCACTCAGTATGACAAGCTCCAGGTCCATCCATGTTGCTGCGAATGGCACAATTTCATTATTCTGTAACAGCTGAGAAATATTCCATTGCATATATGTATCCTGTCTTCTTTATCCGTTCCTCTGTTGATAGACATTTAGGTTGCTTCCAGAGAGGGACTTTTCTTTACGATATGACCATAGACCATAGTCACACACGTGCAGGCCCCAAGCCCAAATTCAATAATATACATTATTATCAAATATTCAGGCCCTGTTCAAATTTCCCCAGGTGTCCCATGAATACATTCCGTGTGAGTGACTCATTGATATTTGAGTCCATCTTTTTTTAAGGTACAAAAGGGAATATTGATTTTCACGGTGCTCCAGCCATCTTATTTTCCTGAACGTCTTGTAGAGAATGGCTTCCAATCTCTTTTTACTGCATTTGTTATAAGAAGGCCTAACCATGAGATGACCTTACTGTGTGTATGTCACCCAGTGTAGCCTGATCTGTTTAGCTACATACTAAAATCATGTTATTTTGTACTAAATTACTTTCCTTTTCTCTGTATTACTGCTAGGATTTGAAATAAAAGACCCTGATGCTGGGAAAGATTGAAGGCGGGACAACAGAGGATGAGATGGCCTCATTGACTTGATGGACATGAATTTGAGCAAGTTCTGGGAGTTGGTGGTGGACAGGGAAGCCTGGCACGTTGCAGTCCATGGGGATGCAAAGAGTAGGAGACGACTGAACTACTGAACGGAACGGAACGGAACTGAGCAGAGTGAGACAGGCTCCTGTTTTTCTTTGGAGTGGGTGTGCACCCTCTGAAATCATTGGTCCCATAGCAGGAGTAAGTGAAGGGGAGACACTTTCTGGGGGAGAGTGTTTTATAGATTCTCCAAAATGGTCTTCAATCCAGGAACAGATGGAAAGCACAGGATGCAAGCACCCCTCTGTTCGTGTCTTCTGCTCTTGTCGTTTCTGCGGCTATGGGCTCTCAGGAACCCCCGTCGTGCAGGGTCCCCAGTGCTGTCACTTTCCTTTCCTGCACAAGCAGGAGCAGGGCTCCTGGCTTCCTCACAACACTGGGGACCCAGGGTCTTCCAGCTCAGCCCCTCTTCACCACCACCCCTTCTGAGGGTACCGGCTGCCTCCTGTGGCCTGAGAGGCCAGCTCCTTGAAGACTGGAGGGCCCTTCAGCGGCGCCCGCCAAGCTCCTCCCCCGCCCCGCCCCGCCCCGCCCCGCCCCGCCCCGCCCCAGGCCAGCCCTCTAGTGTGGCTCAAGCCTACTTCCAGATGTCAAGAAGTCTCACTCTCCCCGACCGACCGCCAGCCTTTCCTCTGGTCCCCTGTCATCGTCTGCCCAACCTCAGAAAGTGAAAGAAAGTGAAGTCGCTGAGTCGTGTCCGACGCTTTGCGACCCCAAGGACGGTAGCCAGCCAGGCTCCTCCGTCCGTGGGATTTTCTAAGCAAGAATACTGGAGTGGGTTGCCGCTTCTCTAGGGTATCTTCCCAACCCAGGGATCGAACTCGGGTCTCCCGCACTGTAGGCAAATTCTTTACCGTCTGAGCCACCAAGTTCCTCCCATGTCCAGCCTGTTTGGAGTTGGAAACTGGGAGCTGTTTCCATCTCCCTGGGAGCCTGCCGTGTGGTACCCCCACACCTTCCTCCATCCACCCCTATAGGATGGCGCCCTGGACCGCGGCTCTAATTCCGTTTGAAGCGCCGAGAGCCGAGGATCTTCGATTCCCCCAAAGCCCTTCCCTCCCCGTTCTGACACTCAGACACAAGGCTTGTTGGAGGGGAAAAAAACGGCTTTATTTCATTGCCATAATTCCTGGGGATGATTACAGAGGGAGTGAGGGCTGCGCTCCGATGGTGTCAGGGGCCGGCCGGTCTCAGTGCTGGGAGAAGGCGGCCTCGGGGTCGCAGGCGGGATCCGCGAGGCAGCCGTCTGCACAGAGAGAGGCCGAGTCAGGGCCACCCCGGCCCGGCCCGCCTGGTGTCGGAGCCCCGGCCCCGTCTCGGCCCCTGCCCGACTCACCCGGGCTGCAGCAGATGCCGGCGGCGGCGCAGCGGCCCCCGCTCCCGCAGGGCTTCTGGCCGGACTGGCAGGGCGACGGCAGGTAGTTCTCCTCTTGGCAGCGCAGCGCCTCGGCCGTGCCCACGAAGCAGCCCAGCTCGTCCCCGCAGCAGATGCTGGGCCCGAAGCAGCGGCCTCTGCCCCCGGGGCCGCAGGGGAGACACTGGCGGGAGGGCGGGGATGAGCCGGGGCCGGGAGGGGACCGGCCGGGGAGGGAGACCCTGTGGAGTGGGGGGCTGAGCCGGGCGGGCGAGGGCGGCCGGAGGAGCGCGGGAGGTGGCGGGTCTCCCCGGCTCTCTCTGGGCCCAAAATTGGTCGAAGGAGGGCAGTCAAAAGCTCCTCCGCTCCCTCGATTCCCAGGCCAGGTGGGGCCGGTACGCGGTCAGCGCGGGAAAGGGGGCGGCGGGGGCGACCCTGTGGCAGCGGGCCTGCCGGCCCCGAGCGCCACGGGACGAGGGCGGGGCGCTCACCGTGCGCACGTCGAGGTCCAGCACCGCGCGCTTGCCGCCCAGGGGGCAGTTCTGAATGTAGCAGGCGGAGGTCAACGCCAGGAGGCCGAGCAGGCAGCAGGCGAGGCTGGAACCTGCCATGGTGCAGACGCGCTGGGCTCCGGGCCGGGGACTGCGGCCGTCTCTCCGGTCTGGCCTTTTAAGCCCGGCGGCCGCGTGGGCGGAACGGTGTCTAAGAGGGCAGCCGCATGACTGGTCACAGCGCGCCGCTGCGGGTCAGGCCCTGCGCCCCCGGCGCGCCCCCTCATTTGCAGGGGCTGTGCCGGGTCAAGGTTTTGTCGGCTAATGGCTAATGTTACGGGAGATGATAGCGAGTGCCGCTTGGGGAAGCAAGCAGCTCTGGGCAGGGAGCCTGTGCGGTGGCCCGGGTCCTAGGGTGGGACAGGGAGTATGGGGGCTGCGGCCCAACCGAGGACTCTCTCAATCCCTTGGGGTGAGGGGTCAGGATGAACACTCGGGCCCTCCAGGCGAGAAGAGATTCGTTCAGAACTCCCCCATCTGCCCTCTTGGCCAACCACACACACCCCCTAGCTCCCCTCTGCAAGCAAGTTCTCTTCCTGATATCTGATTTCCTGGAACCCCAGCCCGGCTCCCTACACCAACATCCATTAACCTGGAGGAGGTACTTGGATATGAAAAGATTTTATTTCCTCTCTTTTCTAAGTGAAATTCAGCCTTTCCTTCAACTATAAGGTAGGCAACAAACCACAGTGGAATTTGCAATACCTGTGACTTCGTCGCAAATTGAAATGGCTGATATCCTCCTATCGCATTACAGCAGCTATTGCAAATGTCTCTAAACATCAGGCTCATTATCACTGTGAAATTATGGATTATTGGACCGACCTGCCACTAGATCTTGTTATCTAAATAAAGCAGCACATTTGTGACTGTATCTCAAACGTTTTAATATTTTGATACCTGATCATAAATATAGCTGGTTCCTTGTCTAATTTCATGTCTTTTGTTTGATTTTTTTGCATTTTTAATGTACAGTATCTTAAAATGAAAATAATTAAAAGAAAGAGAGACTACCTCAGTGGAGTGTTGGTCAGTGTTGCCATGAACAGGGAGGTTCAGCATGGATCCTCTTTCAAGAAGGCCACCAGCTTCTGGGAGAGTGGTCAGCAGATAGCCTTTCGCTGACAGCCCATCCAAGGCCTGCCTCAGCTACAGACAGCTGCCTCATCCAAGGTCGTGGTCACACCATTCTCCAGCGGCCCATATTCAATGACTGGTCCATTTTGGCCCAATGCTGGACAACTCTGAAGGACTATTCAGCTTAGGACAGCCTTGTGGGGTCAACTGAGGCCTGCATGGAAGTTCTCTCTCTGTCTAGCTCTGTTTCCAGCCCGTCCCTCTCACAGATGTGTGTCCCAAGGACCCTTGGTAATAAGCATGTATATGTTAGTTGCTCAGTCATGTCAGACTTTTTGAGACCCCATGGACTGTAGCCCACCAGGCTCCTCTGTCTATGGAATTTTCCAGGCAAGAATACTGTAGCAGGTTGCCATTTCCTTCTCCAGGGGTAATAAGCATCTTGCATGTTAGACTTCATTTCACTCTGCTCTCTGGGGACTTCAGTGTGCAAGAGGAAAAGATGAGATCATTGTCACTCATGGAAGAGAGGCAGCCTCCTCTGCACTCTTGCTGACCCTCTTAGAGGAGGGTGCTGAGGCTGCCAAGTTGAGCAGGTCAAGCTGGCCTGGACTATCAGTCAGCAGCTGATCTTGTTTCTCACCCAAATCAGTTCATTGACATGACTGGTCTAGAAGGCCAAGGGCTCGACCCTGGAGGCAGCCCCAGAAAGTCCTCCCGCCTGCCCTGTGGGGACGTTGACCTCACCCAAGTTAACAAATGCACAGAGATTACTTTGGCCTCATGGCCCCCACAGGGCTGGCGTTCCTTCATCTGTTCAACAACTGTCATCTAAAGATGCACCAGGCCCCAGGACAGATGCTTGGAAATACCAGTGAACCAAACACAAAAATCCCAGCCCTCAGGGGCTTATATCCTAGTGGAAGAGGAGAGGCAATAAGCATATTTCAGTAGGTTAGGGGTGGTAAGTGCTGTGGAGGAAAGCCGGGGGCAAATCACAGTTTTCCTGAAGTCTTCAGCCTAGGCCTCTTTGTGAAGGTGGCGTCTTGACATTTGAAGGAGGCAAGAAAGAAGCCACATGGATATCTGAGGGTGGCCTGGTTTTCTATCGCTAAGTCCCAAATGACCACAAATTTAGTAGCTTAAAACAGTATCCACTTATTATCCCACAGTTTCTGTGGGTTTGGGCACTGCTCAGCTGGGCCCTCTGGATCACAGGGCTACTGTCAAGGTGTCAGCCAGGCTGCATTCCCTTCTGGAGTCTGGGATATTGTTGACATAATGTAATGCTTACAGCTGTAGAACTCATGCGATTTGCATCTTCAAGGCCAGCAACAGAAAGAAAGAGTCTTTGGTGCTTCAAGTCTCTAAGTGCAAGCAACCTTCTTTTAAAAGGTCTCACCTGATTAAGCCAGCCGCAGGATCACCTTCGAACTCAAAATCAAACTGATTAATTTGGATAATTACCAAATTATCCAAACTACCGCACAATTGCACTCATCTCACACGCTAGTAAAGTAATGCTCAAAATTCTCCAAGCCATGCTTCAGCAATACGTGAACCGTGAACTTCCAGATGTTCAAGCTGGTTTTCTAAAAGGCAGAGGAACCAGAGATCAAGTTGCCAACATCTGCTGGATCATCGAAAAAGCAAGAGAGTTCCAGAAAAACATCTACTTCTGCTTTATTGACTATGCCAAAGCCTTTGACTGTGTGGATCACAATAAACTGTGGAAAATTCTGAGAGAGATGGGAATACCAGACCACCTAACCTGCCTCTTGAGAAATCTGTATGCAGGTCAGGAAGCAACAGTTAGAATTGTACATGGAACAACAGACTGGTTCCAAATAGGGAAAGGAGTATGTCAAGGCTGTATATTGTCACCCTGCTTATTTAACTTCTATGCAGAGTACATCATGAGAAACACTGGGCTGGAAGAAGCACAAGTTGGAATCAAGATTGCCGGGAGAAATATCAATTACCTCAGATATGCAGATGACACCACCCTTATGGCAGAAAGTGAAGAGGAACTAAAAAGCCTCTTGATGAAAGTGAAAGAGGAGAGTGAAAAAGCTGGCTTAAAGCTCAACATTCAGAAAACGAAGATCATGGCATCTGGTCCCATCACTTCATGGGAAATAGGTGAGGAAACAGTGGAAACAGTGTCAGACTTTATCTTTTTGGGCTCCAAAATCACTGCAGATGGTGACTGCAGCCATGAAATTAAAAGATGCTTACTCCTTGGAAGAAAAGTTATGACCAACCTAGATAGCATGTTGAAAAGCAGAGACATTACTTTGCCAACAAAGGTCCGTCTAGTCAAGGTTATGGTTTTTCCTGTGGTTGTCTATGGATGTGAGAGTTGGACTGTGAAGAAAGCTGAGCACTGAAGAATTGATGCTTTTGAACTGTGGTGTTGGAGAAGACTCTTGAGAGTCCCTTGCACTGCAAGGAGATCCAACCAGTCCATTCTGAAGGAGATCAACCCTGGGATTTCTTTGGAAGGAATGATGCTAAAGCTGAAACTCCAGTACTTCGGCCACCTCATGCGAAGAGTTGACTCACTGGAAAAGACTCTGATGCTGGGAGGGACTGGGGGCAGGAGGAGAAGGGGACGACAGAGGATGAGATGGCTGGATGGCATCACGGACTTGATGGAAGTGAGTCTGAGTGAACTCCGGGAGTTGGTGATGGACAGGGAGGCCTGGCGTGCTGCGATTCATGGTGTCGGAAAGAGTTGGACACGACTGATCGACTGAACTGAACTGAACTGAATTTGGATAATTGGGCCCATAATTACATCTGCAAAATCCTTTCATATTTAGCTTATAGTGTAATCATCAGAGTGACTTCACAACACTTTTACTGTATTCTTCTGTGGGCTAGAAGAAAGTTACAGGTCCTACCTGCATGCAACAGGAGGGGATTATGCAAAGGTGTGGATACACGGAGCTTCCTAGGTGACGCTAGTGGTAAAGAACCCATCTGTCAATGCAGGAGATGTAAGAGACTAGGGTTCCATCCCTCGGTCGGGAAGATCCCCTGGGGGAGGGCATGGTAACCCATTCCAGTATTCTTGCCTGGAGAATCCCAAGGACAGAGGAGCCTGGTGGGTTACAGTCCATGGGTCACAAAGAGTTGGACATAACTGAAGTGACTTAGCATGCATGCACACATAGGGGTACCAGGGATGGGAATCCCAGGGCCATTTTAGAATTCTTATGTCGGACCTGTCACTTTCTTTTGGAGGGAGACTTATGTAGGCAGGGAAAAAAGCAGGTGCAAAAGAACTGAGGTGGAATGTCTGACGTGTTCAAGGAACAGCAAGAAGGCCAGTGGGACTGGAGTGGAGTGACTGAGTCCTGAGGTCGGAATGGTCACATGGGCCTGGGTCACATAGGACCAAATGAAATGGGAAACCAGAGAGGGTTCTGAGAAGCGGAGTGATGTGAAGAGGTGTTATGTGATCCAGCTTACAGGTTATTAGCACAAATTTGGATATCTTGTTGCAGAAAGGCTGTGGGGAGAAGGTGGAAGCAGGAAAGAGGAGGCTCCTGCAGCAATCCGTGCAAGGGATGATGGTGGGCTGGACCAAGGTGGCAGGTTGCATGGGGGTCGAAGTGACCCAATTCTGGATGTATTTAGAAGAAAGTACCAACTGAGGTTTGCTGATGGGTTGGATATGGGTGGGACAAGAAAAAAGGAGTCAAGCAGTGGGAAGGATGAAGCTTAGTGTGGACTAACAGATGCTCATCAGACACCCAAGGAGAGTGAGCAGGCATCTGGGTTTTAGAATCTGGAATTTAAAAGAGAGGACTGGGCTGCAGATATGTAAATCTGGAAATCATCAGTACCAATATTTAAAGGCACAGATCTGAGTGAGACGGCTTAGGGGGAGTGATTTGAACCCCAAGTAAGATAGGAGAAAACAAGAGTATGATGACAGGATCACAAGGAGGAGGAAATAATCAGATGTGCAAATGCTGTTTGACATGAAAGTTGGAACTTCTTTATTTAAACAGCTTCAATAAAGTATAATTTATACAGGGCTTCCCTGATGGCTCAGTGGTAAAGAATCCTCCTTCCAATGTAGGAGATGTGGGTTCAGTCCTTGGGTTGGGAAGATCCCCTGGAGAAGGAAATGATAAGACACTCAGTACTGTTGCGTGGAAAATGTCATGGACAGAGGAACCTGGCTGGTTACAGTCCATGGGGTCACAAAATAGTCAGACACGACTTAGCAACTAAACAAAAAAAACAACAACATAATTTATACAACATAAAATTCACCCATTGTAACAGCAGCATTTGATGATTTTTATTACAGTAAACAGTTATGCAACCATTGCCTTAATCCAATTTTAGAATGCTTCCATTCTAGGAAGAAGTCCTTCATACCTGTTTGCTATTACTCCCTGTTCCTACCCTCAGCCCCAGGAAACTACTGACATAGATTCAACTTTTCTAGAAAGTTCCTATAAATTTAACCATACACAGTATGTAATCTTTTGTGTCTGGCTTCTTTAACTTGCCATTGTGTTGTTGAGGCTCATCCAAGTGACTGTGTGTGTCAATGGTTTGTTCCTCTGTATTACTGAGAAGTAGTCCATAGATGAACCACATTTTGTTTATCCATTCATCAGCTGATGGACAAGAAGCAACAGTTAGAACCAGACATGGAACAATAGACTGGTTCAAAATTGGGAAAGGAGTATGATAAGGTTGCGTATTGTCATCCAGCTTATTTAACTTATATGCAGAGTACATTATGTGAAATGCCAGACTGGATGAATCACAACTGAAATCAAGAATGCCAGGAGAAATATCAATGTTCAGATATGCAGATGATACCACTTGAATGGCAGAAAGTGAAGAGGAACTAAAGAGACTCTTGAGGGTGAAAGAGAGGAGTGAAAAAGCTGGCTTGAAACTCAACATTAAAAAAACTAAAATCAGACTTCCCTGGTGGCACAGTGGATAGAGAATCCATCGGCCAATGCAAGGGACAAAGTTTCAATCCCTGGTCCAGGGAGATTCCACTTGCCTTAGTTAGAATAGGAAACAGGAGTCCAGAATGGCGGTGGCTAAAAGACAAGGAAGGGAAAAGCCCGCAAAAATAGAACAAAGGAAGGTCAAAGGAAGGTCCGAGGACCTGAGTGAGGACCTCAGGTGGAACAAACAGCACTCCTGGCTAGCCCAATTTACATAGGGCAGGCCCAGGGGGAGGAAGAAAAACATACAAAAAGAGAAGCCAAAGCACCCGCGCCCTCTCTCTCCCGCATGCTGGCGCGCTCCCCCACTCTCTTCTCATCTTTGGGTTGGCATGCCCTCACCCCTTGAGGATGGATTTTCTTGCTATTTTCTAAGTAAAATAGAGCTGTAACACTGATTTGTCTAAGAGCTATAACACGGTCTGTCCAAGACCCGACAGCTGTGATGCGCCAAGGGCTTTAATGTCCATCACTTTGTTGTGACGAGAAGGAACCAAGGAGCATAGACTCGCCTGACAGCACAGTGGATAAAGAATCCATCTGCCAACGCAAGTGACAAAGTTTCAATCCCTGGTCCAGGAAGATTCCACTTGCTTTGGAACAAGTAAGCCTGTGCATCATAACTACTGAAGCCCACGTGCCTAGAGCCTGTGCTCCACAACAAGAGAAGCGATGGCAATGAGAAGCCTGCACACCGAAAGGAGACCAGTCTAGTCCATCCTAAGGGAAATCAGTCCTGAATATTCATTGGAAGGACTGATGCTGAAGCTGAAACTCCAAGACTTTGGCCACCTAATGAGAAGAACTGACTCATTGGAAAAGACCCTGATGCTGGGAAAGATTGAAGGCGGGAGAAGGGGACGACAGAGGGTGAGATGGTTGGACAGCATCACTGACTCAATGGACATGAGTTTGAGTGAACTCCGGGAGTTGGTGATGGACAGGGAGGCCTGGCATGCTGCAGTCCATGGGGTGGCAAAGAGTCAGACACGACTCAGCAACTGAACTGAACTGAACTGAACTGATTCTCATCTTTGAATTTTGGTCCACAGGGAATGAATCTCCAATCACTTTACCCGTGGAGGCGGTGGGGGCGGGGGCAGAGGGGTGGAGGAGTCTACCTCCTGCCTCAGGACAAGATTTATGGAAGGCCCTTAAGGTTTTGTGAGTTTTTCCATCCATTATCATAGTGAAGATTGGAAAAAAATTGGGTAACCATTTTGAAATACACTCAGAGCACTGTCTGTAACAAAAGCCTGCCCTCAAGGGAAACTACTTTATCAGAGCCTTATCTGACCTGGGGGAAGAGTAATTAAGAATTCAAGTATACCTGGACTAACAGCCAAGTTTGGAGTACAAAATGAAGGAGGGCAAAGGAAGATGTAATCCACTGTGTAAAGAGGAGGATCACTGATAGTGTATTTCCAACCTGGAGCCCATCTATCTCCTACCTCAAGATGTCTATCAAAACCAACCAAACAAGCAAAAACAAAAAGAGGAAATAACAAGTGTTAGCAAAGATGTAGATAAATGAACTTTTCTGCACTGTTGGTGGGTCTGTAAAATGGTACAGCTGCCATGAAAAACAGTATGTTGAATCCTCAAGAAATTGAAAAATTAAATTTTCATATAATCCAGCAATTCTGCTTTAGGGTATATAATCCCAAACAATTGAAAGCTTGATGTTGGAGAGATATTTGCATACCCATATCCATATCAACGTTTTATTCACAATAGCCAAAAAATTGGAAGCAACCGCTGGATGAATGGGTAAACAAAATATGGTATATACATGCAAAGGAATACCACTGTATTTCAATGATCAGTGCAAATTTTGCTTTAAAGGTAGGAGGGAATTCCCTGGTGGTCCAATGGTTAAAGCTCAGCACTGTTACTGCCAGGGCCCAGGTTTGATCCCTGGTCAGGGAACTAAGACCCCACACCACAGCGCGGCCGAAAAAAAAAGAAAGGAAATTATGACATGTGATGTAAATGGATAAACTTTGAAGACGTCATGCTAAGTGAATAAGCCAGTCACAAAAAGACAAATACTGTATGAGTTTGTATGAATTCACTTATATGAGCTACACAGAGTAGTCAAATTTAAGACATAAAGTGGAATGGTAGTTGCCAGAGGCTGGAAAGAGGGGGAAATGGAGAGTTGACTTCTTGGGTAGATAATGTCATAGTTATTTTGGAAAATGACCTTATTCTGAAACCATATATGTTTGTGTTTAGAGATGAAGAGTTATGATGGCTGCAACTTACTTTCAAATGAGAGATAGAGGCAGAACGCAAACGCACAGAAAGCAATTGATTTAAGAAACAGAGTGATATTAGAGGAAACAAACTGAGAGAACAGCTACCTATGTTTCTGATACCCTTTCTTTTGTCATTTCTTTGTAAAAAATGTAGTCAAATTTACCAACTTTTGAAGGCCCTGTCACTGTCTTGGTGAGGCTGCCCTCTGCTGGCCACATGGGCAGCTGCAGAGTGGATCTGAATTTCCTCCAGGAATTGATTCTCAGTTTGACTGTATTTGGCATATAATTCTTTTGAGGAATCACCATATTATTTTAGTTCATGGTATGAGTTTGAGGTCATTCTCTAGTTTCACTAAAAATAGTATTTAACATGTATTGAGCACCAAGCCCCAAGCACTGAACTTAGCTTTACATGAATGTCTCATTTATTCACAACAATCTTACAGGTATCAGTATTATTTCTACTTTACTTTTAGGAAGCTGAGGAATAGAGAGACTAAGAAATGTTCCTCAAAACACTCAAAGTAGTTAAGAAGGGGAGCTGGGCTTCAAATCCAGGCTGACTGCCCCAGGTTCGTTACCACTAAGCTATGTAGCTTCTCACGGTGTATCTCTATTTTTAATTTATTCATATCGATTTCTGGCTTGAAGCAGTGAGGGAGGCAATCATGCAAACACTCTATCTCTTGGAGATTCTTTATTTCTCTAATAAATTCACAAAAGTGTCCAGAAAGCCACAAGGTGTGACCCAATTAGCTCAAGTCATCCCCAAATTAGTCTTCTGGAGCAGTCTACTCGCAAAAATCATCCAAAAGCAAAACCTTAAATTTTGCCAGGTCAGAAGTAACTGAAATACCAGCAATTTGCTGTTTTTGGCTATATACTTTTTATTTATTTTTATTGAAGCATATAATTGATGTACAATGTTATGCTAGTTTCACGTATTCAGCAAAGCGATTCAGACATATACATCCAAATCAGCGGATGGGCTCGGCAGTTGCGGCACATAGGCTTAGTTGTCCTGTGGTATGTGGAATCTTCCTGGACCAGGGATCAAACCTTTGTTCTTTGCATATGTATAATATGCTCAGACGCTCAGTCGTGTGCAACTCTCTGCAACCCCATGGACTGTAGCCTGCCAGGCTCCTCTATCCATGGGATTTTCCAGGCAAGAATACTGGAGTCAGTTGCCATTTCCTTCTCCAGGGGATCTTCCCAACCCAGGCAGATTCTTTATCAACTGAGCCACCAGGGAAGGCCAACTATAAATATATATATTTGTATATTTAAATATATATCTTTATATATATATAACATTATTTATATTTTTGGCTGTGCCGGGTCTTTGTTGCTGCACGCAGGCTTTCTGGAGTTACAGCAAGTGGGCGTTACTCTTTAGTTGCTGTGCATGGGGTTCTCATTGTGGTGGCTTCTCTTGTTGCAGAATATGGGCTCTAGACACGTGGTTTTCAGTAGTTACAGCATGTGGGCTGTTGTGGCACACAGGTTTAGTTGCCCCAAGGCATGTGGAATCTTCTTGGACCAGGGTCAAACCCTTGTCCCTTGCACTGGTCGGTGGATTCTTAACCACTGAACCACCAGGGAAGTCCTGTATTCTTTTTCATTATCGGTTTTTACAAGATACTGAATATAGTTACCTGTGCTATATGGATCTTTGTCGGTTATCTGCTTTATATATATAGTAGTGAGTATTTCAGAGAAGGCAAGGGCAACCCACTCCAGTACTCTTGCCTGGAAAATCCCATGGATGGAGGAGCCTGGTGGGTTGCAGTCCATGGGGTTGCAAAGAGTTGGACACGACTGAAGTGACTTAGCAGCAGCAGCAGTGTGTATTTGCTTATCCCATACTCTCAATTTATTCCTTCCCCTGATCCTTCTCCATTGGTAATCATAAGATTGCTTTCTATGTCTGGGTCTGTTTTGTAAATAAGTTCATTTGTATCATTTTTTTTGATTCCACATGTAATTAATATAATATATCTTTGTCTGACTTACTTCACTTAGGATGATAATATCTAGGTCCATCCGTATTTCTGCAAATGGCATTATTTCATTCTTTTTTTGTGGCTGACTAATATTCCATTATATATAATGCAATATCTATATTAGAACCCATATATAGATGTTGTTATATATATAATGGAAACCATATATATATGATATCCCTGGCTCAGTCTATAGTCTGCCCACAATGTGAGAGACCCAAGTTCCATCCCTGGGTCAGGAAGATCCCCTGGAGAAGGAAATGGCAACCCACTCCAGTATTCTTGCCTGGAAAATTCCATGGACGGAGGAGCCTGGTAGGCCACAGTCCATGGGGTCACAAAGAATTGGACACAACTGAGCCACTAACACACACAGACACTATATATATATATATATATATATATATATATACCACATCTTCTTTATCCATTCATCTGCCAATGGACACTTAGGTTGCTCATGTCTTGGCGATTGTAAATAGTGCTGTGAACATTGGGGTGTGTGTATCTTTTCTAATGAGAGTTTTCCTCTCTTCTGGATATATGCCCAGGAGTGGGATCATATGGCAACTTTGTTTTTAGTTTTTTTTTTTTTTTTAAAGAAACTCCATACTGTTCTCCATAGTGGCTGCACTAACTTACATTCCCACCAACAGTGTAGGGGGTGGAGGGGTTTCCTTTTCTCCACACTCTCTCCAACATTTATTATTTGTAGATTTTTTAAATGTGAGGGAATAATGATTTATTGAAGGCCTACGATGAGCCAAGTGACTTATTTGTAGACCTTTTGATGATGGCTGTTCTGATCAGTATGAGGTGATCCCTCATTGTAATTTTGATTGCATTTCTCTAGTAATTAGTGGCTCAGTGCTTAAAGAATCCACCTGCCAATGCAGGAGACTTGGGTTCGATCCCTGGGTTGGGAAGATCCCCTGGAGAAGGAAATGGCAACCCTCTCCAGTATTCTTGCCTGGGAAATCCCATGGCCAGAGGAGCCTGGTGGGCTACACTTAATGGGATCACAAAGAACCAGACATTACTTAGCGACAGAGCACGCACACACCAGTTACTCGTCCATAGCTTTCAGTTCCGCAGGAGGCTGGAGGCCTGCACGTATTTCCCAGCTTTCTTTGACAGCTGGCTTCCATTATGACAATAACGCGGGAGTCACTGGCAAGATCTAAGGACAGAGAAAGGGCAAATGCGCACTTCCCCTCCGCTTCTGGCACTTTGGGCAGCTGCAGCAGCAGTCGCGGCTGTGGCTCCTGCACGCCTTCCTGCACAGAGACTGCAGTCCCAGCAGCAGCACCAGCTCGGCGCGCTCGTGCAGCTCGGCTCTGGCATTGACAGGCAAAGGTGCAGCAGCCAAGGTTGACGTTTACACGTCAGACACAAAGCCCCACTCAGACCATCTTCTCCTCCAGTAGCCAGAATTCAAAAAAAGAGCGTGAATCTGACGTTTCCCTCAGTGAGGGGAAAATGCCAAAGAACGGTGGAGGTTACTGAGCGTCACTGATGCACAGTCACTGCAGAGTACTGCTGAGGGCGGAGATTATGCAGCCCTGCCCTTCCTCATGTCACTTAGTTGGGCCCTGTGGCAGGATGCTGTTCCTCTTTACAGGTTTATCTCAAGGCCTTGTAAACTGCACTTCGAATTTATCCTGACAATGCTGTTTTTTAATATGGATGTTCACATTTATAGCTTATATGCACTTACCTGCACTGAGGAAACAGTCATCAAAGCACCCCTCAAGAGAAATGCCTGCTTGTCTCAAGAATTGGGATTGCAAATATCACTTTTGATTTCCTATTTGGATTTCAGCAATCAGCTAGGCTTGGATCCTAGGTATCCATATCACTTCAGTATTTGTTGGGGAAATAATCACTGGGTTAAGTTCAGGGGGAACTTTCCCAGAGATTTCTGGGAATACTGATAGTGGATACAGAGAAAATCTTGTGTATTCTGGAAAAATATGGGGGAGTGGCATTAGGCTTACTCAGGCCTAGGTGGTCTCCTTGATGGAACAGTGTAAGGAGGCATCTGGCACCCACTCATGTAAGTTCATTCTTTTTCTGTCCACTTGGATTACTACCAGCAATACAGCAGTAGGATAGCACCCCGGCAGAGTGTATCACCTCAACCAGGGATTGAACCCAGGCCACAGCAAAGTTCTAACCACCAGACCGCCTGGGGAAAAACTGCTCACTCAGCAAAGCTCTGGGGGTCAGCATACCTCTCCCAAGTCAAACACAGGTTCTACTCGTCCCCTACCCTCTCTACACTGCATTGTAGACCTCTTCAAATCTTGGTGAAAGCATTTACATTTGGGTATTGTGCTTCACATGCATTTATTGGGTAGACCTCGAATCTACTCCTCACAAGTGGGGCCGCAAACAAGAGGTTCTCTACGCGATACAAGTTCACATTGTCTGCAGCACATACAAACTGAATCCGCAACTTGAGGTCAAGAATCGGAGACCACGGTTACCTATCAGGATTCTACTGGCGATTAGGCATTTTCGTGGGACACATATATCTGCAACGTGGGCTGGGTGTGACACGACAGCTTACCCGGGCACCTAGCAGCAGTCTACAATCCATTAGATCCAGGTGCGGATGAGACTGGGCCTGAGTTAACCCTCAAGTTACTAAACTGCCTGCTGCTGCTGCCGCCAAGTCGCTTCAGTCGTGCCCGACTCTGTGCGACCTGAGACGGCAGCCCACCAGGCTCCCCCGTCCCTGGGATTCTCCAGGCAAGAACACTGGAGTGGGTTGCCATTTCCTTCTCTGACTAAACTGCCTGTTTGTACCTAAACCAATGAGATGGCTGTGGATGGAGAAGAAAACGTTCAAGGTTGGTTTACAGGTAGCTTTGCATGACATGCTGATATCAGCAGTGAATAAGGAATTACAGCCCTATACGCAGGACACTAGTAAAGGAAAAATGGCCTAAAGTCCGATTCAAGAAGGTATGACACTCTCCTGTACCTGAAGGCTTGTCTGGATCCTGATAAGAGGACCATGGACTTGTCCAAAATGAAACTGAACTTCCCCCAACAGGCTCAATGTCCCATGTGAAAGTATACCAAAGGTTTCCTCAAAGTTCAAGGCTGTGGGCACAATCTTGGTCCACAACGTGTGCCCATCAGCCCTCACCCTAGAAATTGCACTGAGAACCTGAAATCCAGGGCCCCACCACGCTGTGCCTGTGCTCAGTGCCAGGGAAGAGAAGAGCTATTGATCAGCCTGAGGGAGGCCATTGCCCTCAACGGTGCAGTGCCCTGATAGGGACTGAGTCCTAGGTCCTCTGCTTATACCTCTATTAGCCGCTTGCCTACCTGAATGTGAGTGATTACCCACTTTCCCTCAAAGGTTCTCAGGCCCTATTTACAACGTGGGAGTTAGGGAGATTGTTTTTTCCCTCTGGTGGTGTTTGGTGAATGGTGGCAAAGGGACAGAAGTTCTGGTTCAGAGAAGTATTTCTCTTCCTCATCCTGGATGTTCTTTGAAGGCCTGCCTCTGAGTAAGGGCCGTGGACCTACATGCCCACTTATTCAACCTTGTGAACTTTAATCACAAGTATTCGTTTGCTCCAAGTACTTGACAAATGGGGGCTTCTTGTCTTCTCTTGGGCACACCACTCCCTGGCCAGCACAATTCAGCGTCAAGGAGGAGCAGGTCTTCAGTCAGTGGTTGCTTTATGTTTCAGTTACTGGGTGATACCTGACTGGAGCCTGAAAGCCCCGTATAAAGGGTCAGCAAACTTCTGTAGTCATATGACTCCCCCAGGGGTCCAGTGGTTAAGACTCCATGGTTCCACTGCAGGCGGCATGGCTTCAACCCCTGGTAGGGGAAGTTCAACATACAGGAAAAAAAATCATATAATGGGGGGAAGGGGAGGTAAATTAGGAGCTTGGGATTAAAATATACACACTACTATATATAAAATAGATAACAAGGAGCCACTGTATAGTACAGGGAACTATATTCATTATGCTGTAATAACCTATGGTAGAAAGGAACCTAAAAGATGTGTGTGTGTGTATGTGTGTATATATATATATAAAACTGCATCACTTTGCTGTACACCTGAAACTAACAGATAAATCAATAATATTTCAATTAAAAAATCATAACATTTTAGACTTTGCAAGTCATAAAGTCTCTGTTGCACCTATTAATTTCTGCCATTGTGGTATGAAAGCAGTCAGTGAACAGGTGTGGCTGTGTTCCAATATACTCTCTTCATTACAGCAGGCGGGGTCTTTGGTTGTGGAGTGCACTCTCCAGTTGCAGCATGTGACCTCTAGAATGCAGGGGCTTAAGTAGTCCCAGCGCGGGGGCTCAGTTGCCCTGAGCATGTGGGATCTTAGTTCAACCAGGGATTGAACCTGCATCCTCTGCATTGGAAGTCAGATTCTTAACCACTGGACCACCAGGGAAGTCTCTGTGTTTCAATAGATTTTATCCACAAAAAGAAGCAATAGGCCAGATTTTGTCCAAGGACTGCAATATGCCAACCACTGATCCTGAGGATACTCAGCAGACAACCTGGCTGTTGAGGGGACTAAGCTTCTCTATGAGACAGAAGCTTCTCAGGTCTGGTGCTTTACTGAGAGTTGCACATGGGCAGAATACAGTGCTGTGTGTGTGGAGCTTCTGACCAAGCGGCAGGAGCTGAGGCCCCAGAGTGAAGCTTGCACTGGGATAGGCAGAACCTTTTCCTTCATCAGAAACACCGACTGTTTTATTTCAGGTCAGGCCCAACCCCTTCACTTCCATGGTCCCTGGGTGGGTACTGTCCTCACTGGGACCTCAGGAGCCCTTGTGCTGTGGCTTGACCACCAGCCCCTCTTTGGTGATGGCCCAGTTGTAGCTCTTGGGGGAGTCCAGAGCTTCTTCCACCCGCGCCTCCAGATTCTCTCGGGTGATGAAGTTTTTTGCGTCCTCCTATTGGAAAAGATGAAAGTGAAAGAGAAGAGTGAATAAGTTGTCTTAAAACTCAACATTCAGAAAACAATGATCATGGCTTCCGGTCCCATCACTTCATGGCAAATAGATGGGGAAACAGTGACAGACTTTATTATTTTGGGCTCCAAAATCACTGCAGATGGTGGCTGCAGCCATGAAATTAAAAGACACTTGCTCCTTGGAAGAAAAGTTATGACCAACCTAAACAGCATATTAAAAAGCAGAGACATTACTTTACCAGCAAAGGTCTGTTCAGTCAAAGCTATGGTTTTTCTAGTAGTCATATATGGATGTGAGAGTTGGACTATAAAGAAAGCTGAGCTCCAAAGAATTGATGCTTCTGAACTGCGGCATTGGAGAAGACTCTTGAGAGTCCCTTGGACAGCAAGGAGAGCCAACCAGTCCATCCTAAAGGAAATCAGTCCTTAATATTAATTGGAAGGAGTGATGCTGAAGCTGAAACTCCAGTACTGTGGCCACCTGATGCAAAGAACTGACTCCTTTGAAAAGACCCTGATGCTGGGAAAGATCGAAGACGGGAGGACGACAGAGGATGAGATGGTTGGATGGCATCACCGACTCTATGGACATGAGTTTGAGTAAGCTCGAGGAGTTAGTGATGGACAGGGAAGCCTGGCGTACTGCAGTCCATAGGGTTGCAAAGAGTTGGACACGACTGAGCAACTGAACTGAATTGGAAAAGAGAAATTTAGCTGAATGGGAGCCCCCAGAACAAGCCTGCCGGCTTTTAGCCCACTGAGGGAGGGGCTCCAGCTCTCCAGCAGGAAAGATGTCTGGAGCCTAGGTCTTCTCTGAGCGCCCCGCTGATCTTCCAGTGGAGGAACGTTAGGCAGATTTGTCACCTTGTTTTAAGACAATCATTCCCTGAACACTTAGGCCAAAACCCAGGCACACCAGCTGTGACACTTCACTGGGCGGAATCAGTCTCAGAGTTGTCTAGGTATCTCAGTCTCTCTCAAATCGTCCTTCTCCCTCTATTAAGCCTCATCCATTCTCTCTGGATCACTGCTAGTTGGCCTGCTGCTTTTAAGTCTCACACCTGCTATCTCACGCCAAAACGTTTAAGCTTCGGTGACTTTCTCACCTTCAGGACAAAGTATAAACTCCTAGGGAAACGCGGAGGCCGTCTCACAGACACCGTCTAGCCACGTGAATACTGCAGTGGCAACTTGACAGGCGCTCTCGCTGCACGCCTCCTCTCCCAAACCCTCACCTGCGAGCCCCCTCTCAAGACTCAAGGCTACTCTCTTCGCTCAGCACGTAGTTGCATCTCCCGCCCCCGCTCACCGCGCGCTGGTCTAGCAGCCCCACCCTCTGGAGACGCGGCCCACCTGCAGCTGCAGCACTTCCCGCTCCTTGAGCTGGGCCCAGGCCTCCGCCTCTCGGGCTTCCCGGGCCGCCTCCTCCGCTTGCCGCCGCTCCTGCTCCCGCGCCTCCTGCCGCAGCCTGGCCATCCTGGGAGGGGCGAGAGGCCCAGACTGAGCGTGGCTGGGTGTCTCGGGGTCTGTCAGGCGGCTCCGCCCCGCATCCTGCCCCACTCACCGCAGCTCATGCAGCCGTTGGTTCTCTGCCTGGTTCCAGGCCATCAGCTCGCGGTGCTCAGCGGCATCCTGCAGCGCCTTGCGCTCTGCCAGAACACCGGCCCGGGCCTCATGCACCTTCCTGCGTACCTCGGTCACGAACTCCTGTCTGGACGGAAACGCGCCCAGGGTCGGCACTGTTTTCAACTGCCTGCCCTAACACACACGCCAGAGGGCGCCGCCTCCCCATCCATCACACATACCTGAGGGCGCGCACTGTCTGGCGGTACTGCCGGTAACGCTCCGTCAGCACGAATAATTCCGCAGGATCGACGGCGGGCGGGGTCGCCACGCGCCCGATCTTGGACTTGGCCGGCGGATCGTGGCGGGTTTTTCGGCCGCGCGCGAGCAGCAGAAACTGGGCAGGAGGGCGGCCCAAGGGCCGCGCGCCCAGGGTGCTCAGCGCGCGCAGCATGGCGAGACGGCCCCGCCTCCGGCACTCCGCAGGGCATCATGGGGGCCCGGAAGTTGCCGCGGGGCACCACGGGACATGTAGTTCGCGGGCTCCGTCCCCACCCTGTGGAGCCTGCAGTTTTGCTTCCGCCCCCGGCCCGGAACCTGGCTATTGTCCTCGGCTGGGTCGGCTCCCGCCCGCGTGTCAGCCACTCGCATCCCTCCAGCTCCCGTGCAGGGAGTAGGGATGAGGGAGAGAGGAGACAAAGAGAGAGAAGTGTCAGCAGGGGTGAGAGGAAGAGGAGAAAAAAGAGAACTCGATGCAAGAACTTTAGGAGTCTCACACCTTTATTGGAGGGCGGCGGGGCGTGGCGCTCGGGGTCCAGTCTGCAGAGGGCGGCGGTCATTCCAGTGGACGTTCTGGTCATCTGACCGCGGAACTGTGACTTTACCCGCCCCCTCTTCTCCGCCCCTCCTGTTGCCATTCCCTCTTTCTCTTTCCCCTCCCAGCTTGGCTTCTCTGCGCAGGATCGGCCAACCGCTAGTTTTGCGACTCCCACGTCCTGTCGTTGCCCCTTGCCTCTTAGAGGATTCAGCGTACGGGTTTTCTAGCTCATTGAGCGTACGGATTCTTTACCAACTGAGCTATCAGGGAAGCCCAACAGCAGGGACACGGGGCATCTCATCATAAATTGTTGCTGTCATATCATCATAAATTGTTAGTATATATAAATTGTCGAGAATTCTGGAGTATCAGATAACGGCGCCCACAGCTAGCTGTACCAGGAGGCATCTCAGTTGTGTATCATCCCCCGACCCCCTCAGTTCTTAGCTGGCCCTGTAGTGGCCAAGGGTGGGGGCCTTCCACTTTACTTACCAGCAGTGTCTGCAGCAGGTGCTGCTTCCCACGGAGGAACCACCGGGTCATGGTCCTGCTCTTCCAGGGCACACTGTCCTCAGGCCAAGCCAGAGCATCACTTGGGAGGGTATGGGCAATTTGGCCTGGGCTTTGAGCTGCAGTTCCCAGAACCTTTTCTTACAAGGGAACTGAGGCTGTAGCCTGCCTTCCCCCACCCCCACCCAAAGCTTGAGGTAGGGGAAAGAACCCCTACCAGCACCTTCTTCTTTCCACTTAGGCTGGGGAGATTCTTCACCTACCTGGGGGCCTAGGAGGATGCTGAGGGTCCCGGGGTAAGCTGGAGGCTCGTTTTCCTCCAGGGTATCAGCTGTGGGACCAGTGCTGAGCCTTTGAGGGTCCAGGGTGGGTGGTCAGCAGCAGCAGAAGCAGGAGGCCTAGCCCAAAGCTGGCCATAGCAGGGCTGCTCCCACAGACAGTGGACAGCACTCGAGTCTGACTCCCAGACAAACCCCCTTCCTCTTCCTCCAGGGTCCCCTTGGACAACGTGCACTTCTAGGGCAGTTTTATTGTCGACTAATGTTCTCCTCTCATCCTGTTATTGCTTCTTATCCCAGGACTACAGGGGTCTGGACTCTGAGGGC
This sequence comes from Oryx dammah, assembly GCF_014754425.2. Classification (NCBI taxonomy): domain Eukaryota; kingdom Metazoa; phylum Chordata; class Mammalia; order Artiodactyla; family Bovidae; genus Oryx; species Oryx dammah. The sequence goes on along the minus strand of NW_024070194.1, from coordinate 31,184,934 downwards.
TCCTCGCAACAAGCCACCTCCCTCTCAGAGCCCCTTGTAAGGTCGGACCTCGGGGGCCATGATGGGCCGCCCCTCCTCTCCCCCGCCGGCGGGGGAAGTCCCTAACGGAGGGAGCCTCCCAGATGCCAGGGACCAAGGACAGCACACTCCGCCAGCTAAAGCCGCCCCGCCCCCAGCTGCATGAACCGCGCCGCCTCAGCTGCATAGAGAAACCTATCAGCTCACAATGCCGCAAACCAGCAGCCTATCCAAACTCCCATCCACTAGCCCAGCCATCCCTCGCGACTTGCATATATAAACAAACTCCCAACGCAGTTCCGTGCGGATTCCCTCGACCTGCCCCGTTCCGTCCGGGAACCCCGCCCGGGAGCGCTTCTCCATTAAAGCCCGTTAGACGTTTTTTGGTGTACCTGGTTGTCTTTTACCTAACACCCCTGAGGCACAGAGGCTCCCAACTTTGCCAGCTGTGGGCCCTCCCAAGTACGGCAGGCCTACCTTTTCTTTCCTCAGGGATCCTAGAAATGAGATTAGAGAGGGTGTAGGGGAGATGTCCAAGAGACAGGCAGCAGTGTGGAGGCACTCGGGCCCCCCCCCCCCCCCCCCCCCCCCCCGCTGGGAGACCCTTTTCCTTGTGAGTTGCTCTCTCTTCCTTCCATGGCAATTGGAGATGTGAAATGGGTGTATGGATACAGGGCCAAGGGCTTCTACCCTTTGTCCCTGCCACGCCAGGGGCAGTGGGCACAGGCATCGTGTTGCTGGCAAGAGATGAAGGAAAGGGGGCTTTTCTGGGCATGGGCTGGGGTAGAGGGGCTTGGGAAGGGGAAGAGAAGCAGCATCTGGACAAGCCTCAGCCTGGGGGAGGGTGGCTCTTCACTCGCTGGGGAAGGGCTGTGGGTGGAGTGGCTTCTTGCAGGTGGCTCTTCTAGGCAGCAGCAGAACCTAGCCAGGCAGCCCTGAGATTTATTGAACAAGTGGTTCCACCCCCTGCTCTGAGCCCACAGGCTCCAATGACGTCTTGGTGGGGGACAGCTTGCCACCAATCCTCTTCCCTTCCTAGCTGCTGGCCCCAGGGTCCTAGCTTCCCTTCCTAGCTGCTGGTCCTGGGGTCATCAGATGCCTCCTCCTCCCATCTTCCCAGGGATCTGAAATCATTGGACTCCTTTTTCAGCCTGGCTTGTGCCTGTGAGGTCTCTATCCACTTCCCCGGCTGCTTTTTCAAGCTCCTGCCCTTAGATCTAGAGACCTTTTACAGCCCTCTCTGACACACCAAAGGTGACCCCGAGAGAGGCAACTCCTTGGGTCTCCCTGAATCCCACCTAGCTCAGGGCTTTCCCTGGTAGAAAGCTGGGGGCCAAAGAGGGAGGGGCCCAGCAGCTTGTTAATAAGTCTGGGGAGATCTATGACCACCCTTCCTGAGGGCTTGTTTGCTCACCTGTAAAATGGGTTGGGTGGGATAGTCCTCACACCTGGACACCAGGGCCGGGTCACTCCAGTGAAAGGAGCTTTGGATGGGGCATAGCTATCCCACAGATGGCCTCTCCTCCAAGCAGGCCGCCGATACGGGGCCCAGTTAAAGGGGCAATGCGGCCTTTGCGGGTCTATCTGCAGGTGGTAGGAATAATTCTGCCTCTCAAGGTTCCAACTACTCCCCATCCTGTGCTCAACCCAGGACCATTTCATGGAATTGGGCACAGCTGCCCTGGAATGCTAGAAACAGGCTTCCGCCTTAGTCTGCGTCAGCTCAGCTTTCTGCCGCCAGCCACCAGCCTCTGAGGGGCAGAGGCCAGTTTATGGGGTTAATAGTCTCTCTCTCTCTCTCTCTTTGGACAGCAATTTGAACAGCAAGTGCAAGGGTAGGGTCAGGCTGGGCATTCACAGTGGCCAGTCATCAGGAGAGCAGGTGCATTAAATCTTGTGGCAAAGAGGGGGAGATGACATCATGAGTACCTAGACTTCTGCTGCCCAGGCAGGAGGGCATGGGTAAATTTCTGAACTGATTTATTTACCAGAAATGAGTATTTGGACTGTATAATAAGTTAAATTGTTTGGGAAACAGATTTTTTCCCTTTATGTATTGGTTAACCAAGAAACTTTTAGGATGACATTTGCTTTGTTCAGTTCAGTCGCTCAGTCCTGTCCTTTTTGTGACCCCATGAGGCTTCCCTGTCCATCACCAACTCCCAGAGCCTGCTCAAACTCACGTCCGTTGAGTCAGTGATACCATCCAACCATCTCATTCTCTGTTGTCCCCTTCTCCTCCCGCCTTCAATCTTTCTCAGCATCAGGGTCTTTTCCAGTGAATCAGCTCTTCACATCAGGTGGCCAAAGTATTAGAGCTTCAGCTTCAGCATCACTCCTTCCAATGAATATTCAGGAATGATTTCCTTTAGGATTGATTGGTTTGATCTCCTTGCAGTCCAAGGGACTCTCAAGTCTTTTCTCTAGCACCACAGTTCAAAAGCATCAATTCTTTGGTGTTCAGCTTTCTTTATGGTCCAACTCATATCCATACATGACTACTGGAAAAACCATAGCTTTGACTACATGGACCTTTGTCGGTAATGTCTCTACTTTATAATATGTTGTCTAGGTTTGTCATAGCTTTTCTTCCAAGGAGCAAGTGTCGTTTAACTTCCTGGCTTCAGTCACCATCTGACATGATTCTGGAGCCCAAAAAAATGAAGTCTGTCACTGTTTCCATTGTTTCCCCTTCTATTTGCCATGAAGTGACCAGATGCCAAGACCTTAAGTTTTTTGAATGTTGAGTTTTAAACCAGCGTTTTCACTCTTCTCTTTCACTTTAATCAAGAGGCTCTTTAGTTCCTTTTTGCTTTCTGCCATAAGGGTGGTGTCATCTGCATATCTGAGGTTATTGATATTTCTTCCAGCAATCTTGATTCCAGTTTGTGCTTCATCCAGCCTGGCATTTCCCATGATGTACTCTGCATATGCTAAATAAGCCAGGTGATAATATACAGCCTTGACATACTCCTTTCCCAATTTGAAACCAGTCCGTTGTTCCATGTCCAGTTCTGTTGCTTCTTGACCTGCATACAGATTTCTCAGGAGGCAGGTAAGGTAGTCTGGTATTCCCATCTCTTGAAGAAGTTTCCAGTTTGTTGGGATCCACACAGTCAAAGGCTTTGGCATAGTCAATAAAGCAGATGTTTTTCTGGAACTCTTGCTTTTTCTATGATCCAATGGATGTTGGCAATTGGATCTCTAGTTCTTCTGCCTTTTCTAAATCCAGCTTGAACATCTGGAAGTTCTAGGTTCATGTACTGTTGAGGCCTAGTTTGGAGAATTTTGAGCATTACTTTGCTGGCGTGTGCTGCTGCTGCTGCTGCTGCGTCGCATCAGTCATGTCTGACTCTGTGTGACCCCATAGATGGCAGCCCAACAGGCTCCTCTGTCCCTGGGATTCTCCAGGGAAGAATACTGGAGTGGGTTGCCATTGCCTTCTCCGTGCTAGTGTGTGAGATGAGTGCAATTGTATGGTAGTTCAAACCATCTTTGGCATTGCCTTTCTTTGGGATTGGAAACTTGCTTTGTGGGTTTAGTGAAAATGACTAAGTTCAGTAAACTAGCTTAATTCTGGTATGGGATTACAAAATGTTTTATTCAAAGGCCCTGGTGTTCATTTTAAAAGAGGAATGGAGTGTGCCGGGAGCCAGCGTGAGGAACTCCGCCCGTGGCAAAGGTCATAAGGAAGGAGGCTCAACATTACGCAAAGGTGAGATCGAGCCTCAGGAGACCCCCTGTTCCCGAGCATCTACCCCCAAACCAGAGTGCCTACTTTACTGTTTTATGCTCTCACCGATACCTCTGACTTTACAGGGGGCTGACCCCCCACCACCTCTCTCGGAGAAGGAGTTAACTTGCAGCTCCAGTTAATAAAAGTTCCTGGGTGTGACTAGAGTGTTTCAACTTACAAACTCCTCTGAAGGTTCTCTAGCCTGCCAGAGCAGGTTCGTCCAGCCACATGTAATTGTTTACAGCCTCCCAACCATGAGAGGCACAAGATGCTTTAAACTTTCTATATACAGACTCTTTTGAGAAGTTAGAAAATTATTAGTATAGTATAGTGGGTTGATTAGAAATTATACTGGTAAGGGGCTTTTCATTTGTTGGGCCAATATTTGCTGCTAAATCTCCATATTCCCTGCCATTATAATGAAAATAACTAGCATATAGGAGAAATAAGTATTAACCTTTGATATTAATCATGTTAAACCTTAGGTAAGTAAATTCCTTTTCTTGATTATAACCCCTTGCTCCCTCACCCTATAGGAATGCAACTTTATCTGGAACCTTCAGAGGGTAGCGCCTAGTTTAAGAAAAAATCACCCCTGGAAAAAATAAGTTTTCTGGTTGACTGACCATTATCAGAAAGGGCCATAAAATGTCAGCAGGCCTCATGGCCAGAAGATGATGTAAAACGCCTAAGACCTTTGTATACTTTTATATGAAGCACCTGATTTTGATAAAGGTCAGGTCTGCTGACCCCGCATGACTCTATATTCATCCCTATGTATAACAAAAAGTATATAAGCAAACCTGAAAATAAAGAAAACGGATCAGTTTCTGGAAAGACTGATTCCCCTGTGTCTTTCTTTCTTTCCCCTTCTGGCTGAATTCCCATCTGAGCGTGGGTACTCACCAAGCCTGCTAATTTTGCCTGGGGTTCTAAGATCTGACTGGGGAGGCCTCAGTATCTCCTCTCCTTTGGGAGAATGGAAAGACGCCTGTGGCCTACGTAGGTGGTGCAAATTCTTTGTCCTGGAGTTTTCTTGGTATTCCACGTAAACCAAGTTATTCAGCCTCTTTTTCTCCACTAATATTTCCTACTACACTATTCCTTTCTAATCTCTCTTTATATTTCTAATTAAATAGCTTTCTCCTAGGACGCCGATTCCGTCTCCCCTTCGAATTACCCTGGATCCACCAGGGCTGGACCCTGGCAGGAGTGCTTTTATTTTTCTGTAATTTGAGTGTTATCTTGCCTGAAAAATCCAAACATGAACCAAGTTTCCCAGGGGAAGCTCTGGTCCTTTTCTCTCTGGCCACATACTCAGCCTTTTAGGAATATTTGCTGTCTGCTTCCAGATTATAAACTCTGGAATAGTTCATCCTTGTATCCTTCTCAACAGGACACAAAGTCATTTGTTCACCACTGAATTCTTAACTTATACTCAGCCCTGAGGCCACATCATTCCAGTCTGCGGACTGCTGTAGTCAGCTGGAAAAGCAATTTTGAGTTGAATGCTCAGGTGCTGCAGGAGCAGAGTGGCACCCTCCCTGGGGCACCTTCTCCCCTCCCTCTCAGCAGGTGGCCTGGGTGAAGGATAGAGCATTAGCTAGAGTCTTGGCAACAGGGCTGCAGTGAGTGCTCCATGGTAAGGAACAAAAGAGAGAAAAGCCAACACAGGAACTATTGGGGGATTGTGTGTGTATGTAGCGGGGAGGTCTGTGGGTTTGGTGCCGTGTGTGAACTATTGGGGGAGAGTGTGTGTGTGTAGTGGGGAGCTCTGTAGCTTTGGTGCCCTTTCTTTGGAAGGAATGATGCTGAAGCTGAAACTCCAGTATTTTGGCCACCTCATGCGAAGAGTTGACTCACTGGAAAAGACTGATGCTGGGAGGGATTGGGGGCAGGAGAAGGGGACGACAGAGGATGAGATGGCTGGATGGCATCACCGACTTGATGGACGTGGGTCTGAGTGAACTCCGGGAGTTGGTGATGGACAGGGAGGCCTGGCGTGCTGCGATTCATGCAGTTGCAAAGAGCTGGACATGACTGAGCGACTGAACTGAAGGAACAAAATGAGAAAACCCAACACAGGAACTATTGGGGGAGAGTGAGTGTGTGTGTGCGTGTATTGGGGAGGTCTGTGTAGCTTTGGTGCCCAGTAGAAGTAGAGCTGGGATGGGGGTGGGGGCAGAGGATGCTGGAAGCTGCACAAAGGGCAGTGGGCTATGGTGACTGGGCAAACCCCTGAGTATGGGAAGCCTGAGTCTGCTGCCTCTGGGCTACCCTGTGGAGTCACAGCAGGAAGCAGGGTGTGTGGACTGGAAGCTCAGGATTGGAGAAAGACTCAGGGTCCACAATACAGACTGCAGGAATGCCTGACCTCTGAGGAAGGGGCTGTGGAGGAAGGCAGTCACTACATCAAGGCGGGAGCTAGTGCACAGGAGGACTGGATCCTTGGGGCTCAGCACTGAGGATGAAGGGGTAAAAAAAGAATGTGTGGGAGTGAACTGAGGGTAGGGGTAGAGGATGAAGGAAAACCCAACACAGAGACTATCTGATGAAGTGATGTCTCTGTGAGTGTGGCAGGTCCCAGAGGTTTGGGGAGTGTGCTGCACATGGTCACAGGTGACAGGCTGAGGTGTAGGCTCTGGGTGAAGTGGGCTCCCCTGCCCTTCCCACATAATTATGCCACCTGAGCCTCAATACACTTCCCTTTGAGCCTGTCCGGTTTATGTCTCTTGATGCCAGGTGAGCCCTGAATAACAGGAAAAGAGAGGTGGATAAGGAGCGATGAGGGAGAGAAGGGGAACAAAGGGCTTGGATAACTCCCGCTTGAAGATGTCTGTTTAGCAACCTGGGGGTATGTTCGCTGCATGGCTTGCTGACCCCAAGGCTTGGCCTCTTCCATGGGCTTGGACATGGTCACACAGAGGCACCAACAGGTAGTATGCAAAGAGACAGGGTTTCCTTCCCAAGCATAGCACCCCTCAACAGAAATTCTTGAGATTTTGTCTTTGCTTAATTTATCCCCATTTCTTATAAACCTATTGACTTTTGAGTTTATTGTCCCTTGCAGTTCCTTGCTTCCTATAGGAGGCCCAGCGTACATGTACCGACTTATACTACTTACCTCATGCAAGCTTTCAGAAGAAGGTGATCTGTTGTGGTGCCCCTGCTCCGTGCAGACATCCTGAATATGTGGGGCATAACTTGGGTCCCATCTTTAGTGCATCTTTGTTTGCCTGGAATCTGAGGCCCTCTGATCAGCTGCTCCGCTGACCTTTCCTCTTCACTCATCTGAGCTTCCAGCATCTCTCAAGTCCAGTTTAAGTCCTACATACTCCTGGAAGCATGGCACCACTGATCTCCGAGCATGCCTCCATGGGCTAGGCTGGAGTGCTACCTTTCACTTCTGACAGCCCCCAAGGTGTCCCTGGCTCCTCAAGAAATGCCCTGAGGGCTGCAAGGCTTTGTCAGCCCTGCACTTACAGTCATGGCAACTGGTTTCTTCTCCTGTTCCTGTGAGGGGCTGACCATAAGAAGAGACCACAGACATGCCCTCCTAGCTCTGCCCTCAACTAAAGACCACATTTCCCAGCACCCTTTGTAGCTCACTGTGGGCTTATGACTAGGGTTTAGCCAATAGGGTATGAGTGAAAGTGAAAAGTGCAATTTTTATTCATGTCCTTGAAAATGAAATTGCTTACCCATGCTCTTTTTGCTTCTCCATGGGAAAAGACAGTGACCTCAACTATGAGGATGAGAACAACAGCCTAAGGGTCACTGGGACCATGAGATGAGGATACTGGGTCTCTAGACTGGGCAGACTGTTACATGAGAAATAAATGAAATGGATGTTCAACGTTTGCCTGGAATGCGAGGCCCTCTGATCAGCTGCTCTGCTGATCTTTCCTCCATTTTATGCATCCATTTTATTTAACACACTCTGTCTGACAGGTTATGCTCAGACTCAAACTGGGATCTAGACTTCCACCAACATGACCTCTGGATCTGAGGCACTTCCAAGCAAGAGTTCTGGGACAACCCAGCCCTAGTGTGACTGCCCCGGCCCACACAAAGGGAGAGACATTCCTCAGGAAGTCAAAGCTTTTATTACCTGATAATCCCTAGTGTGGTGCCAGAGATACCACTCTGGTCCCTTTACTCACCATGGTGGGATGTGGGCAGTACGAGAAGGGGTCAAAGGTAGAGAGGGCAGAGATTATTTACAGAGCAGGAGGGGACAGTGGTCTGACTGGGGGCACTGGGACAACCAATTTCCTCAAGAGCTCTAATAACTTTGTGCTTTTTTTTCTTAGTTAATGCCTAGCTACCTGGAATGAGTTTTGTGTTTCTTCTTTAGGAAAAGATGTATCGATATAAACCAAAGAACAATCAAGCCCAATTTCCAGGCAGAGGATTTCATGATATCAATCCAAACATCACACTATTTAATTCCCCAATGAAACATTGGAAAAAGGACTATCAGTGCTAACACATTTACATATAAAATCTCCACCTAATAGGTAATAGAAGCCTATGTACCAATTTCTAAAACAGTTGTAAGATATATACACAATTTGGGGTATATTAACAAAACAGAATATTACAAAATATTAAAGGCAATTCTCCTGTCCACGGGGCCTCATCGCCTCTCACTTGAAGTTGGCATAATCTGAGAACGCGTCAATATATTCCTGCACCACCTTGTAGCAGAACTCATACTGTTCCTGCAGAGTGAAAGTTGGGGGAAAAGGCCAGGGTTACTGAAGAGAGCAATGTATCTGCAGCTCCTGACAAACCCATTCTTTAAAAAATGGAAAATTAAGAATAAATAAGTACTTTTGCATTTCCACCTGAGCCCTGATCTGCCTGCCTGCGGAGTTCTGACAGCCTTCTTTTCCGGGCTGAGTGAAGCCACCTTCTCCAGAAAGCAGAGACTGGAGGTGTAGATGGCGGTCCCAGCCCTTCACAGGTCAGACACGAGTTCACATCTGTCCTCACACTCGGTGCTTACTGGTCATCTAGACTGTCAAGAGAACTGCTGAAAGGGAGCTGAGGAAAGGAGGTACTCCTCAGTCCTCTCCACCTCAGACCCGTGGAGAAGTGAAGAGCCCTGACGGGCACCCCTTCTAGTTCGCACTGAGGCCACCAGCATCTCTTACTGGTATGGGGCTAGGCTATGCCCTCAATGCTCTCCTGCCTCCCAAAGCTTATTCTGCTTTTCTGAGGCACCTTGAGGAAGGATGAGTCTGTGGTTACACAGCCTTCTGTCTACCAGATAGGCCCTTCAGAACAGCCTCCCCCTGAGCTGGCTCTGGCAGAGAGGAGCTGTGGATGGTGTGTGGTGGCATGGATAAATAGGCAGGGCGGCATACCAGTGTCTGGACCATGTGTGGCCTCTGCAGTCGCAGGCTCTTGACGGTCTGGAAGACATCCAAAATCCCCTCTGCTTTCACCCGTTCCAGGACTGTGCTCAGGGCACAGAAGGTCCCTGTCCGTCCTGCCCCCGCGCTGTAACAAAGAGATACACTCATCACACCTGCGTGGTGCAAGGTAGCTAGAGAATCTGGAGGGTCCCCAAGGGAGAGAGGAGCATGGGACACTGAAAAGTGTGGGCAAGAAGTGTTTTTCGAGGTCAAGGAATCCTTTTGTCAATCCAATGGGCTAAAAGCCATGTTTTCATCTCCATTTCTCATATTGCTAATAACAATTAGTATCTTTTCATGTTTACTGTCAAATGGTGTCAGCTGATGTATTTTGCCACTTTTTCTTCTTATAAACATGTTTTTGAATGATTTATTTTTGTATGTGTAATAAATTAGCACAGTTCAAATTTCAAAAGGTTCAAAACATATGAAGTCTCCTTCCTACGCCATTTCTTCATCCTTTCAGTTTCCTCCTGGGAAACAACCAATGTCATCAAGTCCTTTGTGTGTCCTTCCAAAGATAATTTATGCATATACCACACATATTTTTTCTGTCTCCCACTGCCTTCCTCACTAAGCAATAAATCTAGAGGATTATTCCAAACCAGTACATAAACAGATTCTAATTAATTTTCTGCAGCTCTGTAGTATAAGATGTATCAGAGCTTACGGAACCAGTCCCTTATTAATATATTCAGATTATTTACCATCTTAAAAAAAAATATTTTTTTTTGGCTGTGCAGTATGGCATGTGGGATCTTAGTTCCCTGACAAGGGAATGAACATGTGTCCCCTGCATTGAAGCATGGAGTCTTAACCACTGGACTAACAGGGAAGTCCCTACCATCTTTTACTATTATAAACAGTGCTTCAATTCTTGTAATTACAATTTCATTTTGGCCATCTGAAGAACATTTACTGGGTCATTTCTAGAAGTTCCTTTGCTCATTATTCTATCTTCAGAGCAAATTTGCAGGAATTTTAAATACATACTTTCTTCCCCTTTAAGAGAGATTCTCTTCCCTCAATTATAAAAGCAATACAAACGCATGGTAAAATTTTATTTCTAAAATGCAGTCTCAAACAATATGCCCCAAACAAAATCCACTCCCTCCCCCATGAGTTCTCATACTATCTTTCTTCTGTCAGTGACACCAGCAACTATACCTAGCCTAAGACACCCCTCTTTTTCACAATTATGTCTTATTCATTTTTCTTCAAACTGTTCTCAAAATAGTTGCCCTTTTCTCTTTTCCTGTGTTTCTTAAGGAGGTAGGCCTTCCCATGTTGCCCAGCTAGTTTTCCCTACTGTCGGTCTCCCCTTTGTTCCCCTTCCCCAGCACTATTCCCTGCCCAGTATCTTAACTTACGGACTGTTGTCCCCTAGCACTGGAAGCGTCGAGTTCAAACTCCAAGATCCTTTCTTATCATCTGGGCCTGACCTAGTCATCAAACTTGATTGCCATGTCTCACCAACATCCCGCTCTTGCCTGGCTTTCATCAGAGTCTGACAGAGGCTCCCATCTCGCCCCTCTGCCTGCCTCTTGGGTCTTTTTCTCTCCTCCCCTTGAGGGCTGGGGTGGGCGTACCTGCAGTGCACGGTGATGGGGTGGTTCCCTGACTGCTGCTGCTGCTTCTGCACGGCTGCAATGATGCTGATCATGCCCTTTCCATCACTGGGGATGCCCACTTCAGGCCAGCCATGGAAGTGGAACTGCCGGATCTGCCGGCTCTTGTTCTCCTTGGGAGGAAGGAGGATCAGAGGGGTAGGTGCAACCCTGCTCTCCCTATGGGAGGAGCCCACCCACCAGGCATCTTACCCTGGTGTTGGTGACCAGGAGGTCTCTGACGGTATAGCTCTCACATTCTTCCTCCTTCTTCAGCTCCACTGTGATGTCTCCATACGACACCAGTCCATCAGAGGGCCAGTACTGGGCACACTTTTCCTGGGGGACAAATGGGAGAGGTGAGAGGCTCAGAATACCATGTGTGGTAAAAGCAGGGCTGCTCTATGAGCAGACTGCTCCTCTCAATACAGTCCTTCTTACACCGACACACTTTTTCCCCAAGGTATCAAAAACTCAGAGGGTCATTCTATTACTTAACATCACTGTAATTAACTTCTGATCCTCAGCAGGACATCCATATTTAACAACTTAAGTCTACCAATCACTTAAGAGATAATCACATAACCTTTTACTGTTGCTTATTTATAGTCTAATTTGCAACACTGACAGGATTTATGAAGACTTCTGACCATCAGCTCATAGCTGCATCTAACATTTAACGGCAGGGTGGAGGGAGAGGAGGAGTGAATGTCTTTGTTCCAATTCCCCCCCGACCCCACCCCTTGGGGTGCTGCCACATTTGTAGTTGCTTATATATGTCAGATTGCTAACCCAAAAAAAGCACTAGCTATGGTGCTTCAAAGCCCAGACCACAGTGTGCTTTCATCCCTCTCCTCCTCAACTCTCCAATCTGCAGGGGCACCTTACAATCGCTAGCCCTTGCGTTTCTGTTGTCAGCACAAGGTGGTTTACTGCGTTGTCTCTACTTGCACCTGGCTCAGTTCCTTCTACAGCACCTTGCACACTGCCTGCATCTAGTAGGTTCTCAGTAAGTATCAGGGCTTCCCAGGTGGCAATAGTGGTAAAGAACACACCGGCAATGCAGGAGATATAATAAGACACAGGTTAGATCCCTGGGTTGGGAAGAGGCCCTGGAGGAGGGCTGGCAACCCACTCCAGTATTCTTGCATGGAAAATCCTATGGACAGAGGAGCCTAGCGGGCTACAGTCCATAGAGTGGAAAAGAGTTGGACATGACTGAAGTAACTTAGTATGTAAGCAGTAAGTATCTGGTAAATGACTTTTAATGTCTATAGAACAAGCCAGGGTATAAACATGTAAACAAAATACAGTTATGCTGTCCTTTTTAAAGAGCATTTTAGGGGATATCCTAGATACTTCACTGTTGATGATTTAAAGATACTCAGCCATAAATGTACTCTATGCTCTATGTTCACTAGGAAGGATTTGGGAAAATTAAATACAAAAATAAAAATCACCAAAAGCTTCTCAGTCCAAATAAAATAAATATTAAAAGTCCAATTTAATGACCTTAAAAAATATTTATTTGGCTGTGCTGGGTCTTAGTTGCGGCACAAGAGATCTTTATTTGCAGCATGTGGGATCCAGTTCCCTGACCAGGCCCCCTGCATTGGGAGCTCAGAGTCTTAGCCACTGGACCACCAGGAAGTCCCTTAATGACTTGCTTTTCATATGTGTGATCATTCATTACCCCCTTTATAAATGACCCTTAGCTCATTTTAAAACGCAGGATTATTAAAGTGGTGGATTAAGGAAATGCCATAGAGCAGTGCTTTTCAATATGTGACTAGGAGCCCTGGGGATACCCTGAGAGTCAGAGCTCTGGACCCTCTCTTCAACAGAACAGTTTTAGAAAAGTCAAACCTAATTTAAGTTTTTTGAAAAGCCAAAACCCCTAATTAAGGCTCACCTTAAATGAGACTATGCTGGTTTTCAGGGATTCATGGGCAGAATGGGTTTTGCTATCACAGTTCCTTCCCAACACTACCTTTATACAGTTTATCAGTCACAACTAAAGACTGGGCTTTAAAACCATTAGCAACACTAAGATACAAAGGGCTTGACAGCAACAGACTATAGCAGCCAGAATCACACTATGACAAGAAGAAATTAAGGTTCCATACTTAACACCCTTCAGATATTTTAGATCTTCTTAGTTTAGGCAAAGAGGCATAACAGAGAGGAAAAGGGGCAACCTGGAAGGAGGACTCCCAGGGATGTACCACTATACCATCAAGAGTCTCCTCTTCAGGGAGTTCCTTGGTAGCAGGTACGGTGTGCTGAGAAAAAACAAGCACACTTCTGGGGACAGGATTTTAGGGATGATATGAGATAAAGAGAAGGCACATAAGGTGATTTTAGATGTTGGACCAATGGCAGGAAATTATCCTACTCAGCCAGGAAGGCTTACTGAATTTAGCCTCTGTGTGGGCTCCACAACAGAAACCGAAGAATCAGGTGGGGCTTAAATGGGACTTGACTCCCATGGTGCCACTCAAGGGTGTGGGGAGAGAGATGGCAAAAAGAGCTGCAAGAGAATCCACAGCAGGGGCCAGGAGTGCCAGTACCTGCTGTTTCCCAAGGCTAAAATGCCTTGGTGCCCTGCTGAGAATGGAGACATGAGAGCCAAGTTGGGGAATGCAAGGCTGTGACAAATATGGGACCCTGCTCTCAAGGAGTGGAGGCTAAGACTCATCTCAGAACCCAAGCTCCACTCTGCTGTGAGGGCCAATGGGGATGAGGGAAAATGGAAACTAGGAGACCGAAAAGAAGCAATGGAAACAGAGAGGAAGAAGGACCCAATTCAAGTCTGGGACTGGGTACCTCAGGGAAAGTTTCTAAATTTTATATGCATGGGTAGATTTTCCCTCAAGATAAGGAAGCTCAAAGAGGATTTTTAAACAAGAAATGGTATATTTAGATTTATGTTTTCAAAAAGATGTTGGCCTCCATGTGGAAAAGTGACTAAAAGGGGATGGGAATGGGAGTAGGCGGACTGGCTGCCAGGCTACTTGAGTGATGCAGGAGAGAGATGATTGTCTATATTGGGGTGACAGGAGTTACACTGAAGAGAACTGAATATAATACACAGCCTGTGTCAAGACTCAGTGACAGACTGGTTGTGAAGAGTAAGAAAAGGAGAGGAATAAAGGTAACTCCTAGACTTCTGATATGAGCATCTGGGTGAAAGGTGGTACAGTGTACTGAGATGGGTAAGGATGGAATGAACCAGTGTGAAGGAAAGGAGGAAACAAAATTTTATTTGGGGCATATGAAGTTTGAGATTCTTAACAGACACCCCTGAGAAGATATCACATGGCTATGTGGTCAACAGCTGGGAATGGTGGTGGTTTAGTTGCTAAGTCATGTCTGACTCTTGCAACCCCATGGACTATAGCCCGCCAGGCTGCTCTGTCCATAGGATTTTTCTAGGCAAGAGTACTAGAGTGGCTTGCCATTTCCTTCTCCAGGGGATCTTTCCAATCAAGGGATCGAATCCAAACAACTGGGAAGGTGGGGGATAACTGGGCTAGAGACACAGATGTGAGTTCCTGGCACATAGATAGTATTTAAAGCCACAGAACTGGATGAGATCCCCAAGGAATAGTGGGTCAAAAGAGAACAAAAGTGGGTTAAGGCTTCAGTGTTGGACACTCCAATAATTAGAGGTCATTCAGAGGAGGAGGAAGTCACAAAAGAATAACAAAGGAGCTGCCAGGCCAGTGAGTACAGGAGTGACATCACGGAAGTCAAGGGAAACAAGTGTTCTGAGGAGGAAGGAGTGTGTGCTGGCGTACAAAGGAACTGCTACAAAGGAACCAGAAAGACAAGAAAAGAGAAGCAACTTTTGGATTGTCAAGATGGCAGTCACTGGTGACCTTGACTGAAGTAGTTCCCAGAGGACTCAAGCCTAGAAGGATGAGGAAGCTGAGAAGCTGAAAGACAAAGGTAGATGGATCAAACACATACAAACATTTGCCTCCAAGAATAGAGACAGGAATAGGAACCAAAAAAGGGGCAGCAAGCCAGGTGTTGGAGTCATCACTGGATGAGAGATCAGAAATGAGGAATAGGTGTTGATGAATGCTTAGAAATTGGGGTTTAATCTAAAATTTACATTGTCAGGTTATGGACTCTAGGTATTGGAATCCCCAGAGAAGTGGAAACAGAGAAGCTTTTAAGTCTCTTTTCCTGCTGTCTTTGTTTACCTTCCTTCCACTATATAGCACTAAGTCTCTTGCTATGGTCTAGGGCTGACAACAGTGATGGGGATACAGAGCTTTGTGGGCTGGGGTCTGATGTGATCATGTTTTATTGTCTCTCTGGAGAAGTAGAATGTGTCCTTGGGTTGAGGTGACCCCATGCAGAAACTGCTAGGACTGTTCTGCTCATTCTGATCATGGTCCTAGCTGCAGCTGATGAGGGAACTCAGGCCTTACCAAACATCTTGGTGGACCATTATAGTTAAAATGGTGGAGAAAAATAAAACAGGGAGAAGAGAATTTTTGATTTTAATTCCTTTGGAATTTTAATATATACAGAATTTACATTTTTGGATCAGATGTTTTCTCTGGGAATTTAAACTGGGGGTGGGGAGTGGTCTTAAAGGAGACGTTCTTCACTGTCTCATTTAGGCTTATAGTGTTAATATCTCTTGAGAGCTACACCTGACAAGACGAATGGGAGGTGGAACATAAAGTAAAATTTTCTCTTAGAGGTCAATGAGGCTGGTAAAGAATGTTACTATAACCTGTATTGATCCATTTCAGAAGCTGCTGTTTCACTGGCCCTAAGACACAGCGTAAGGCACAGTGCTAGCAGGCAGAGGGGAATGGGCTGCACCACCTGAGACCAGTGTGTGCATGTCCCCTCTCTCCCCACCTCTACCCATAAAAAATGTTTCCTGCCTCTCTGCCATGTACTCTTACTAGGTCTCCTTCAAGGATGGAAAAGCCTGAAAAATCTGACTAGACAGAGTCTGAGGTATTCACTGGGCCACTTTTTATTACGGGGCAGTGGACAGAGAATGTGCTCGTCACTCCAGCATTTTCTGCCTACTCTTTGGATCTGACTGCCGCAGATCCAGGGGGCAGAAGTGTGGAGGGAACCACATGTAGGTCCCTATTTGCATGTTCCATCACAGCTTATCAGAGAGGGCCAGGATACTGCACCTCATTCCTGACAATAAAGGAGCTTACCCCGCAACTGGCCTTTGTTACGCAGGTGTACACTTCCCCCAAATTTCTCACCTCATCAGTATTGTTATTAATGACAGAGGAAGATCAAAGATCTATTATGTCTGTCTGTTGATTAGGTACATGATACAAATCCAGGAAGAGAAATCATTCAAATTCAAATGATTAAATTGGAAGAAAACCTTGACAAATCAGAACATCAGGTAAGCAGATACAAAGCCTGGATCAAGGTTAAAATAAACAAACTGTCCAAGTACAGAATGGGAATGATGTGGTTTGGAACAATTAACATAAAAAATGTGTTTAAATCCCTGCTCCCCAGGCCCAGTTCAGTCCAGCAGCATCCCTGCGGCACCTTCCTCTCTGCTTTTGGCTTGCTCATTTCTGTGTCCTTCTAACTGCAGTCAAAGGGATTCTAAAAAACTTACAAATCTGAGACTGTCAAGGGTTCTTAAACTGCTTTACAAAATTCAAACTCTTCACTCTGGCTTAGAAGGACCTTCTCCCTAGGGCCCTTGCTGGCCTCTTCTGCTTGTTCTCTCGATTCTGCCCACTGCTAAGGCATCATGAAGCAACCATTTACTGCACTGTCATCCACAGCAGAGAGAGTGTGAACATAATAAGCACTATATGAACAAAGACTGGGCCACTCTGTAATACTGGGACAGGTGGGCTGGGAAGTGGACAGAGAAAGAGTGACCCCTGAGATTGAACGTACTCAGCAGAAGCTTCAAGGTTCTGACTCAGGAATGGTGTTAAAAAAACCATATGGTATATAAACAGGTCAGTGCTATGGAACTAGCTATTGGATATATATGAAGAAACCATAATATTAATTTATTCTACATCATCCAATTAAAAAATAAGTTTCTTGTTTTTATTTCTCAAATTCTATTGTTTTCTTTTGGGCAGTCAGCAAAGAGGTGACCCATCTTCCCCTCAGTCTTCTGGTTAATTTCTCTGGCTTGGAAGGCTCCTTAAGGGACTTCACACAAGCTCTGATGGAACTGCAGTCTGACTCTCTCTGTATTCCTCGTTTTGCTAGCTCTGCTCTGCCCATGGAGGTGGCGTGTACCGGGTACAAAGCTAGGCTTGAGGAGACTGTATTTAGAAGAGAAGTAAGAGGTTTGGGAATCGAATGGAAGCTCAGACCAGTCCTGAGAGAAGCTGACTGTTCAGATACCAAGAGGCTGGGATATGGCTATTTTATTAAATCAAAGAAAGAAACCTCTTAGCCGCCCCCACCTCCCGCCTTGTCGCTTGTCTCCCATAGCCCAGGATCTTTTGAACTCACCTGGCCTCTCTCCTCCAGTTCTGTTAGCATCACGATAGAGCAAGATTTCCACTCCCAAATCATTCGCCAGAAGTCCTCAATTGTGTGGCACAGAGGGCCCTGGCTGGCGATATAGGAGTCCTTCTGCCGGTACCCCTATGAAGGCCAGGTCAATGTGAGATGAGATATGAGTAAGACGGTTTGATCAAGGAGGGGCTAGTAGAGACGACAGGCCACTGGGCTGGGGAGGGGGCTGCCTAGAGGCAAACAAATCTCAGGCAGAGCTCCTCTTTGGCCAAGGACCAAGTTTTGGATGGCACACTACTGGTTTCCTTGTACGAGGGTGAGGGAAGTGGGGCTGAGGCTAGGATGAGCACGAATGGGAAGGCCCAGAGGTTAGTGCTTTTATTTGGTCTGTGCTGTGAACTTTTCCTTCCAGCTCTTACATTGGTGTTTACCCTCTGTTACCCCACCTTCTACTCTTGGGGGGTCTGACAGAGCTAGTGCACAGAAAGGGTATCAGTTCTGCATTTGATGACTGACTCAAAGACCAAACTTTCAAGCAGTGGGAGGGCAGCACTACAAGGCCCAGCTCAATCTCCATGAAGTGTTGGGAGCTCAGGAGACACTGCCACAACTTACATCAATGAAGGATGCATTCACGTAGTCTGTGTTCTCCTCACCCCTCTTAACTGGAATGATCACTCTGTTGAATTCATCTGCAAGAAGGACAGCAGCTTGTGGCTCCCCAGCATCATCTGTCCTCTCCTCCCTCTCTTTTCATCTATCCCCGCCTCTTCTCAGGCTCTGGGCAGATGTAATTCCAGCTGGGTAACAACATGCCTATTCCTAGCCCACGAGGCAGAAAACTCTGGCCTTCCTGCTCTTTGCAAAAGCCACTGAAGAACTGGGAGCAGTAAGAGACAATGCCACAATTCTTGTCTCCAAGCTGATCATTAACTAGTACAGAAGAAGGCTGAAGGCTTAAGGGAAAGGGCGATGGGCATTAGGGCCTTGGCGGGGGAGAGGGCTCTTACATGGAATGATCTGTAAAACCCTATTTTTCTTCATGTTGGCTGGAAGGTTTCCGGTCCGCATCTTGTCATTCTGGATTTTGATCGATGTTAATTTCTAAATTGGGAAGGGGAAGGGAAACATTATTGGTTTCAGTAACTGAAGACAAGATTATGTCTGTCACTGGACCTGCATCCAGGCCACACTGGTTGCACACTGCTCTTCTCATCAGAGCCCTGACCTCCATTTCTACATACTCTTATCAGAACATTATTTTTTCAACTTTAAGATCAGTGAATAAGACAAGAACGTCTGGGAAACACTGCTTTCCCGGGCCCTGTGGACCACTGTGGGATTTCCTTGGACTGGCACTTTATGATCCTGGAGCAAGGAATCGAGTGTGCCCTTCCTCCCTCCCTCCCTGCTGTCCTATTCCCAGAGGCTGTCTTACATTCTTTAGAAAAATCTTATTAAAAAGCATATCTTCCCTTCTCCTGATTTCAAGGTTTTTTCCTGATCTTTGCTACCCAAAGTGTATCCCATAAACCAGAAGCATCAGCCTCATCTTGTCAAATATGCAGAATCTCAGGCCCTCAGAGTTGCTGAATCAGAGCCCTGAGGTAACCTCTTAGTTTCATGAGTGCTTACGGAAAGTGGTCCTCCTCGTCCCAACCTAGAAATCTCTTGCTTCTCGGAGCACTTTTATTGCTGAGAGTGTGACATATCCCATAAGTGTGTTCAGAACCATTGTCTATCTGAATACGGCAGGGTCAGCAACCTACGGTCTATAATACAAGCTGGTCTATGGAAACACTGCCATGTTCATTTGTTTACGTGGTATCTATGGCTGCTTTTGTGATAAAACAGCAGTGTTAAGTAGTTGTGAATAGACCATATGGCCTGCAAAGCCAAAAATATTTATTCTGCAGAAAAAGTTTGCTCCTGCTGTACATTGTAATCACCTGGGAGGGGGAGCTGAGGGACTTAAAAAAAATACCACTGCCTGTCTCTGTTTCCTCACCCACTCCCTAAACGCAACCCAAGTGATTCTAACATGCAGGATTGAGAATAACTAGGGTATGAGTAACGGGCCACAGACACACCTCCCTAACTATCCACTATCCACATGCCTTGAAAGAGGATTTACCATTTGTTGGTAAATTCAAAAGGAGTCAAACATTCTGTATGCCGCAGGTCACACAGATCCTTCCTTCTGAAAGAGACAGTTCAGCTTCAACTCACCTTAAACTCCTCCTCTAATCCATTGTTGCTGGTCCCTGGGATTTTGTTATAAATTTTCTGCAGATGTGTTTCTAGAGAGGTGACTTCCAGTTCTGTATCCCCATATAGATAATGCTCCAGAAGGGCTTGGTATATGAAGACGTATTGCATCTGAAATATGGATGATGCCGAGTTCCCAGTTACACACTGGTGGTGCCAGAGCACTCCCTCCCACACTCCTGTTTCACTTCAGTCCACTTCTTTGATCCCAGCACATATAAGACGATTTGCTCTTGTCCAAATTCAAGGAGGCAGAACTCAAAATACCTGAGTCCCTCTAGGGGTGCTT
The DNA here is from genome assembly GCF_014754425.2 of Oryx dammah. Lineage (NCBI taxonomy): Eukaryota > Metazoa > Chordata > Mammalia > Artiodactyla > Bovidae > Oryx > Oryx dammah. Next base: position 31,165,095 of record NW_024070194.1, on the reverse strand, counting down.
AAACTTGGGAGGGAGAGTCCTACTCTGATACTCTCCTGGAGAGAAGGACAGATCCAATCCATTCATTCATCTATATCCAGAGCATAGATGGATAGACTGAGGGGCTGTCAAACCCCAGTGACACAGAAAGCCCATGCCAGCCCCCTTCCCAGTGCTGTACCCTCTGCACCCCATTCCCTAACCACAGAGTTGATCACACTGCTGCTCCAGGACCTGGCTGAGCTGTGTCACCACTCTGAGGCAATGGCTCTTCCCTCAGGACCTGTTCCATATCCTTAGGGCCTAGTGCAAATGACATCTGCCCACCTTCCTGACTCCCCGAGGGCACACCCTTCTCTGTGCTCCATGTTCTTTTACTACATAATTTATAAGGCCCTTTGTTACACTGTATGATGATCACTTACAATAACCTGGGAGACTGAGTAATCTACGAGGTGGGTAGATGTTTTGGTCCTAATATGCCCCCCACCTTTGTTTCACACACAAACCACTCACGTCTGTTTGCACCATCTGGCAGCGCTGTGCCCGGATCCGGCTCACAAAGCCATAAACATCCACTTTCCGCTCTGTATGCATCATATCCAGCATGGCATCAATGACGACAAAGGTACCTGTGCGTCCTACACCCGCACTGTGGCCAGAGAGCAGGAGTATTACTGGGATGGCTAGCATGCCTTGCGGGGACACAAAGGGAGGGGGCAGCATAGGGCAGAGCTCTGTCTTCAAGCCTTTACATTCTAACTCTGTATGGAGCAGAGGTGGGACTCTCATGGGACCAACAACCCCACTGTATTGTGAACTCCTTGCCTAGAGTTATCAGGACCAGGGGCACTTGGAATGGTCTGCAGAGTCCACTTACACAAGGCAGCACTCAACTTAGCTTTCTGGCTTCAGAGCAGTGGTCCCCTCACCCCCAATCTTGGAGGACTGCCCTTCCCTCTTTCTTCAAGTGCTTTCCAACTAGCACCAAAACTTGAAGAGTCTCCCTGGCTGCTGCTCTGGGGCCCAGGTAGTTCATCTGCTCTGTGCCAGCCTCCTTGGCCAGGGCTCCTATGCCTGCCCTGCTCTCAGCATGGGAACAGAATGTGGTATGAGTGGGGAGCCAAGGGTCAGGCCACACTGACCTGCAGTGTACCACGATGGCCCCTGCATACTGAGGGTTACAGGCCTTCACCTTCTTAAGGAACTTGAGCATGCCAATCGGTGTGAAAGGCACCCCAAAATCTGGCCAGCTGGTAAAGTGGAACTGAGTGATGAGGCGCTGTGGCTTTCTGTTGGTCACGTCGCCCACCTGTGAATTGAAGAGATCCTGCATGTTGGCCCTGATACCCTGCGGTAGGGCAGCACCAGGGGAAGGACGGTGAGACTGAAGGGGCCAGGGCCAGCTGTAGCTGTCACTGACAATGGGGAAGTGAAGAGTAATAAACTTCTCAAGAAAATAATTATCCTCCAATTAAAAATAAATAAATTTTTAAAAAAATTAAAAAGAAGAAAAGTTTTAACCATGGACAGAAAACCTTCCCAGGAGCCCCATGGGGTAGTCAAGGCTGTTACTATTATTTATTCCTACAGACATGGAATGTGAAACTCAAAAAAGTTAAATGACCTGGTTATGGTCCCAGGATTAGTAAAAGGCAAGGTCAGAACTAAAGTGCAGGTCTCCTAATTCTTGATAAGCTCTCTTTTCACAGCAGCACACTGCCCTCAGCTGAAGGCAATCTTTGTTCAAGCCTCCAGGGTCACTCTGAAGGGTCAGGAGCAAGGGCCACATCCTTGATGTCAAGAGTCTTTGGGGTAAGAAAGGAGATGAGTCAAGTACCCAGAAGATTACACTACCTCCTGACGCACCCAGTTCATACCTAACATGACCAAACTCCACCTCAGTAATACTTTTTCTCCCAGTCATGACAATGTTCCTCTCTTGGCTTTAACCAAAATGGGGGCGGGGGTGGGGAGTAGGGGTGGTGGAGATAAATCCTGAGAGCCTAGATCTCTGATTTCAGAGTCCAAACATACTGCATGCTCAGTGACTCCTGACCACCCTGAGTAAGAGGGGGATGACCCAGCCTGTTCTGCCCTCTTAATGGTCAGCAGATCCTAAATGAGAACCAAGAAAGGAGGCAGCAGACAGTACCTGTTGAATGCAGAACTTCCGTACTGTGTAGTCCACCAGCACAGTCACATCTTCTACTGACACACGGATATTCCCGTAAGTCCAGCAGCCTTGGTCTGGCCAGTACTGTGCACACTTACACTGGAAAGGAACAGACATGCATCCCCCTGACTTCAGGCCTCCCACCCCTAGCAGATGCAAAGGGCCCTAAAGGAAAGGACCACAAAAGCCCAGACTGAAATCTTCAGAAAGCCTCCTGGCCTCTTCTCTCACCTCTGTCAGCTGCAGACTTTAACTGTTTCCCGTTTTTTCTTTGGCTGTGCCATGTGGCTTGCAGGCTATCAGCTCCCCGACCAGGGACTGAACATAGGCCCCAGCAGTGAAAGCCCGGAATCCTAATCACTATGCTGGCAAGAAACTCCCTGTTCTTTTTTTAAGTTCTTCAGTTTCCATCCCATTTAGCACAATCTCTTAACTTATGCATAGCCCCAGCCATATATTCCCTCACTCTTTCCCAACTCTAGGGTCTCAATTCAGGGCAAATCGGAAGCCATTTTATGTATAAAATCTGTACTTCCGCAATATTCCAGGTCATGCTCTAAGGGCAAGTCCACTGATCCCTGGAAAGAGCAAGCTGCTATGAGGAAGTCACTAGGATGGATTGATACAGACAGTAAACTTGCGATGAGAGGTCCAAGGCCTTCTCTGAGGATTAGGCCTTGAACAGCTCCCAAGAGAAACAGGTAGGGATGGAGGAAACAAACTTAAAAGTCCAGCTCTAAAGTTAACCCTAAGCTGATCAACACACCCAACAGCCCAGTGTGGGTATCAGGTTGACTCTGGCGCCATCCTGAAGAGAGACAGTCATGAATTGGGATTCCTCTCTGGGGCCTGATCCAGGACTCAGGATTGGTGCTGGCTGTGGCCCAGTGATGGAGGTAACTAGGCATGGACTGAGTAATCACAGAAAGAAAAGGGCCAGTCAGAAAGTTTGCCTGAAGGATCAGGTCGGGGGCTCACATTTCCTTGGGTCCAAACAGCTCCCTCTGCTGACTCGGGAGAAGGGACAGAAAGAAAACAAAAGAAACCCAGGGGAGTGAGGGACAAGAGAAGCCAGGGGAGAAAAGCCTTACTGAGGCTTTTCCTTGGCTAATGGTCCAAGTCTTTCTTCTAAGATGTTTTGGATCTAAGGTGAGGTATTTGGTTACCAAACACAGGGCATGCCCTAGGAATATCCCTCAGATCATCGAAGGCTTCCAGGCCACAGGAAAATGTAATGGGCACCCTGGCCTGGATTCTGTCTGGATGAATGACTGGCACAGAAGCCAAAAAAGGTGGACACCCTAGGCTCAAACATAGAACACAAAAAAAGCAATCCCTCTGTTGGTCATGCCTGTATCAGAGGCCATTCTACCTAATTTCTCCACTCACCTCCTTTCTCTCCTTCAGATTGGTTACCATGACAATAGTGGCTGTGTTTTGTTCCCAGATCATCCTCCAGAAATCATTCACCGTTTCTTCCTTTGGTCCTACAATAACCAACAGCAAAGATGAGAACACACAGCAAGAGGAAGAAAGATGCTGGGAAATTAGGAACATTCATTCCTGATTTTTGGAAGCCTGTGACCACATGTCCCCAGTTAATTATAGAATCCATCTAACCATCCACCCACCTACTAACTGAACATTTCCACCATGTATGTGTCAGGCACTTCAATAGGAAGTGAAGTGGGGGTGTGAAGGTGTCAAAATAAAAAGAGACCACATACAATGTTTCCCAAGGATACTAGAGTTGAGGATTAGCAATCACGACTCCTACTGAATACCAATGTTAAGGGCGAGATAGTGAGCTATGTGCTTTATATCTCATTTACTCTTCTTACCATGCTGTGAGATGGGTATCGTTAGTGAGACAGGTTGGGTAATTGCTTAGGCTGAAATTTAAAATTTACTTCCTATACAGCCTTTTCCAGAAAGCCACTAAAAGGGCATAAATAAAGAAAAAAGTGGGATCTAATATAGGACAGAGACTAACAGAATCCCCAGGGTATTGGAAAAGGGAAGGCTCAGGATAATTACTCTGTTGGAGGCTAAAGGGCAATCAACCTAGAATGGAATGAAAGAAGGGTCTAGAAGGATCCCAAGAGAAAAACTTAAAAAAATTAAACCTCATGTATTTTGAGGGTACCAAGAGAAAATATGTATTTCCAGCAGAGTTTGGAGGAAAAAAAAAAAAATCAGTGCTAGGTATATACAAAATTAAGTGAATAAGGAAAAAAAGTAACTATTAACACTTGGGAAAGAAGAAAACCAAAAATTGTATCCAAAAAAACAAAATCATACAATACTATGTGCTTTAGCTGTGAATAACACTGGCATAGTAATAAGAATGTAAATAACAAGTATTATCTTCACTCCAAATTGTGATTTAACTCCACTGGGAGAATAGGGAAAAGGGACACGTATGAGTGTGATGTAGTTTGTAAGATTAAATAAGTTATGTAATAATATAATAGGGCTTCCCAGGTGATGCTAGTGGTAAAGAACCTGCCTGGCAATGCAGGAGACACAAGAGAGTTCGATCCCTGGGTGGGGAAGATGCTCTGGAGGAGGACATAGCAACTCACTCCAGGATTTTTGCCTGGAGAATCCCATGGACAGAGGAGCCTGGGGGTACAGTCCATGGGGTCGAAAAGAGTCAGACATGACTGAGCTATTCAACAGCAGCAGCAGCATGCATTAGTATAAGAAGAAGTCCACAGATAAAAATGGTTGAATTAGACTAAAGAGGTGAAGATAAAATTTTGAGGGGAGAACTTGTTTCTATAGATCTTGTAATACTTTTTTTTTTTTTTTTACTTTTTTCAAGAAATTTTGTACTCCCTTTGGTAAAAAGAAAAATATTAAGACGAGAAACAAATCATGTCAGAAGTGGACACATGCCAGAAAGATGTACAGAGGGAAACTGTTTCACTGCCTGGTAAGGTTAGGAAAAATCTCCTGAAGGAGGTGACATCTTAGCCATATGTTAGGACAGATAAAGCAGACTTGAGTTTAGAAAGGAGGCACAGGGAGAAGAGGCACTCCAGGCAGAGGGGCCGGGGGCTAACAGTGTGAGACACACATGGGCTGAAGGTGAGCTCACTGTGTCGGCGGTGTGAAGGAGAGAAGACACACCTAGGAAGATAGGTGAGGTACCAGAATCTAAAGAGCTGGAGGCCAGCTCTTTACAAAGGCTTGTTTTATAGATATAGATAATGAAAAATCATTATAGGATGTTCATAAGAGTCTGACAAAAGTTTTACATTAAGAAAGGTCATTCTGGTGGAAGAAATGCAAGGAACAAAGCTAGGGCCTACAGGGATCAATCAGTGAGCTACTGCAACAGAACTGGAGGAGCTAAGAGCAAGGTCGCGAGTCAGAGAAGGCCGATTTTGGAGATAGAAACCGGAGAATTAATCATATTTAAAGCAAGGGACAGGAAGGACATCTGAATGATCCTAAATTAGGCTTGGTGATTAGGTCTCCAAAGAAATTATGAGAAAAAGCAGCTCGGGGGCTGAGGAAGTCACATTTCAGCTTCTGACGTTGAATCTAAAGAGTTTGTGAGAGTATTCAAGTGGAGGGGCACAAAGTTAGTTTGAAAATGTGGCTCCAGAGCTCAAGAGAGGCAGCAGCCAGTCAAACAAGAGGTGGGTATTAGATGAGGTCTCTCAAAGAGGGAGTTGGGGTGGGGAGTAAAGAAGGGGTAAAGAATTCTGTGTAAACACAGAATGCTGGGGATCTTTGAGCATTATTCAAGTTCAGACAGAACAAAAAGCCGAGGAGGCAGAAGAACGGACAGAAATGTGCCACGAAAGACAAGAATGGAATTTTAAAGAAGTAGCCATCTACAATTTTCAAGAGAAACTATATTTAAGACGCAGAAAGAAGAATAACAGCTAGAGAGAGAATACTTAGAAAAGTGAGAAAAATCAAGAAAACAGAATGTCTGGAAATAACAGAGAGTTTCAAGCAGAGTGAAGTTCTGTGAAGTTCAAGAGGGAGTCTGAGAAAAGGCCCACAAGGAAATCAAAGGTGACTTTAAGAAATATTTTAGCATCAAAAAGGCACCATGACAAACAGAGGAAGAGACTGTATGTGGTTACTGGTGCCAAAATCACTGAGTAGGTGGTAGCTGAGCTGGGCCTTGAAGCGTGGCCCTGAACAGACAGATGGCTACAGAGGGCGGGTAGGGGGCTTGGTTAGGCAAGGGCCAGTCCCTGGTGGAAGACTGCAAGAGCAAGGAGGATATAAGGCTTTTCCTGACCACTCTACTTTATTTTACCTCTATCCCTATTTTATCATGCTCACAGTACTGTCCAACAGAACTTTAGGCAATGGTAGAAATGTTTCATATCTGCACTAATATGGTAGTCTCTAGTCACTGTGACTAGTGTGACTGAGGAACTGAATTTAAAATTTTATTTAATTTTAATTATTTTATTTTGGCTTGCAGGATCGTAGTTCCCCGACCAGGGATTGAACCTATGTCCTTAGAGGTGAAACTGCGGAGTCCTAACCACTAGACTGCCAGGGAACTCCCTAAAATCTTGTTTTAAACAGCCACTTGTGGCTAGTAACTACTGTATTGAACAGAATAGCCACTTACCAAAGTTTCTGTTTATTTTGCTATAAATTATCCTCTAGTGGTAAAGAACCTGCCAGCCAATGCAGGAGACTTAGGAGATGTGGGTTCAATCCCTGGGTCAGGAAGATCCCCTGGAGAAGGAAGTGGCAACCCATTCCAGTATTTTTGCCTGGAGAATTCCATGGACAGAGGAGCCTAGGGAGCTACAGTCTACAGGGTGGCACAGAGTAGGAAGTGACTGAAGCGATCTAGCACAGCACAGCATCCTCTACCAACTAAAGGCTCCTTAAAGGCACAGACCATACTCTATTTTATTCCTGTACATATTTCCATCACCTAGGCCAGTGCATGGCACACAATAAATGGTCAATAAATATTTGTTGAATGATTAATTAAATGGGCTTTGGTGGACCATAATAACATCAATTACTTTACAGTGCTGCAAACATCAAGGTATTTTTTGCTAGGATCCTAAAAGTGAGGGCATTTATTAGAACTGTAGACTGTGGAAATGTGTACAGAGCATGTATAGCACATTGGGTCCCTGATTTGAGGGTTTTTAGACCACTTTTTTGTGAATAACAGTAGAGCTCAGGCTCATGAGTGGGTGGATGAGTCAGCCTGGACCTGTGAGTGTCCAATCTTCTTTAGAGAACCTCACTAGACTGTGGTGTGTGTGTGTGTGTAGTGTTCTCCAGTATTTTTTATGTCCATATAAAAAAGAATTTATTTCAAAGGACCCCTGGACACTAAGTCATCAAGATGAAGCCCCTTAGTTAGAAACATGCAAGGTAGATCGCTTTTCTTTCAGGTGGTAATAATTACAGAAAAGCTAATACATTCTGTGTGATCTATTTAGGATTTGGAAGAAAAAACCCAAGCCCATTCATGGTTAAACCCAAGAGTAGAAAATTATCTTATTTTACCTTGTGCAGCAATGAATTTGTTCTTTTCCTGGTAGCCCTGGGAGTGAGGTGGGGGGAAATAGAGGAGAAAAAGACAGTGAAAATCCAAAAATGGATAAGAATGAAATTCTCCAGACTCCCAACCAGTTTACAAAGTCTCCCTTGTGAAAAGGTCCAGGCAATTAATAACAATTTCCATTCTAGAAATTTTCAAGGTACTGATGTTTGAAACAACATCAAGCTTTGGATGCTGTTGTTCAGTTGCTAAGTCATGTCCGACTCTTCGCAACCTCAAGGACTGCAGCGTGCCAGGTTCCTCTGTCCTCCATTATCTCCTGGAGTTTGCTCAAACTCATGTCCATTGAGTTGGTGATGCTATCTAACCATCTAATCCTCTACCACCCCTTCTCCTTTTGCTTTCAGTCTTTCCCAGAATCAGGGTCTTTTCCAATGAGTCAGCTCTTCGCATCACATGGCCAAAGGATTGGAGTTTCAGTATCAGTCCTTCAAATGAATATCCAGGATTGATTTTCTTTAGGATTGACTGGTTTGATCTCCATGCAGTCCAAGGGACTCTCAAGAGTCTTCTCCAGCACCACAATTTGAAAGCATTAATTCTTCGGCACTCAGTCTTCTTTACAGTCCAACTCTCACATCCGTACATGACTACTGGAAAAACCAAAGCTTGGACAATACTTTTTCAGCATTTACTGTTTTGTCACACACCTTTTCAATCTCATTGTTTAAATGTAGTGTTCACTTGAGAAGTCTTAGGTAAATGAAAAATTCATTTGATTTAAACATTGTAAATACCTCTGCTTCTTTCAGATGGGCAATGAGGGCAATGAGGAAGACAGTTTCATGGATGGGACACCATGTCACACCAAGGTGACGATGAAATACAAGTCTGCAAGGCAGTGGCAGAACTTCTTAGAACTGGAGAAAGCTTTAGGCCTCAAGATGGAGATGTTTAGAATTAACAACAAGTTTGTTAAAATTTTTATTTAGAAGAGCAATTTAAGTTTTTCCAAATGTTTTTAATCATTAGAAGATGGAAACTGATAAAACCTTAATTCAGGATGCTGCACTTTGGTTACTGCACTAAACGTGTAATTAAAACCGAGAAGTTCTTAGATTATGTTAAGCTATAATATATCCCTGCTCCAGGAGAAGCAGCTGCCAAATTCTCACTGGAATGTGTGGGTCACGAATAGCTTAAAAGCACAGTTGGAGGGTCCAGCCCCCAAGAGCTTCCTGCTCCATCTTCATTAGGAGTGTGCTATATATTCCCCATGAAAACATGCCTACATAATGATATGGTGACATTCCTTAACCAATAAGGTAAAACTAGAATGAGGCCAAACTACTGACCTTCCCTGTGTTATATTCAAGGGAAAGAAGAAATGTGGCTCCCGAGTTCCTAAGACATCTTTGGATTCTGAAAGTCAAATGCCAAGTTGGCTCCACGTGACATCTACATTTCTACCAGTTTAAAAACAAAAACAAAACACTTAAAAAAAATCCTCTATATACTCAGACACCTAAGAGTAAGCGAGGAAACTGGTCGCTCCTAAGACTTCAGGCGGGAAGCCCAGCTGCCACCTGTTCCACTGTCTATTTCATCTTCTCTTATTAACAATGTCAGGTTCACTTCGGACCTTTGTAGTTTCCAAACCACAGGTCCCACACCCTCCCCAACTGCTGCCACCATTCCCTGGTACCTGAAACCACTTCTCTTTAAGATTCATGTGTGATCTTGGTTCTCTGTGTGCACAAAGGGCTCGGTAAGTGATTGCCAGGACTGGGAATGTTGATAAGAAGGTTCTTTTTGGGGTAAGCAAAAAATTCTAAAACTAAGAGGCAATAGCTAAGAGGTACAGCATTTCTCTTCTGAGGTGATGAAAAGGTTCTAAAATTGATCACTGTTGCACACATCTGTGAATAGACTAAAACCAGTGAATTGTAAACTTTAAGTGGGTGAAAATTATGGAATGTGAATTACATCAATAAAGCCATCCTAGGTGGTGCGTGGTAAAGAGGCTGCCTGCCAATACAGGAGACCTAAGAGATGTGGGTTAGATCCCTGGGTCAGGAAGATCCCTTGGAGAAGGAAATGACAACCTACTCCAGTACTCTTGCCTGGGAAATCCCATGGAGAGAGCAGCCTGGCAGGCTATAGTCCACAGGGTTGCAGAGTCAGACATGACTGAAGCAACTTAGCATGCAATGGAAGCATTAACTTGGTAAACTTACTAAAATTCAAGGAATTCTATTGTTTTAAATGTCTGAATTATTGTTATATAACACTTACCAAACCCTATTTTTCCTCCTAGCATGACAGAGGTATATAAGGTAAGTTTATACAAACTATACCTCAAGTGTAACTGGCAGCCATAACAAATGGCCTCAATGTGCTTCAGCAAAGGCTGCTGTCTGACCCTCCCAGTCCAGAGCACATGTGCTCCCTCTTTCCCACTGGATCTCTCATCTGCACTCAACTCTGCTGACCACTGAGCACCTTTCCCCATGCTTTACTCTTTGTCCTCTGAGACGCTCTTCTCTCCTGGTCTTCTGTCTCACTCATGAGCACCTCCTGCCCAGTGTGCCTTGGCAGAGGTTTCTGGACTCCAGGATTTACTCTTCTGTCTCTAATGGCTTTGGAATCTCTCCCCTAAGCTCAGATCAATGCCCAACTATGCTGGATACATCCACATGGATCACCCTATACTTTTTTTTTTTAAAGACAAGAAAGGTACAGGTTGGTTTTCTTTCCCATAATTAATTTTTCACAGCATCACTCCAATCACAAGTATTACAAAAGAAAGTGAAAAAAATCACATTTTACAGATTTTAGACTTGTCTTCAGCATTTAGTTCAAATCTCACCATCTTCAAAAAACATTTCTCTTGCAAAACTTATCAGCTAAAAGTTCTATCCAGGCAGTAGGAAGATGGTCTTTGCTGGTCCATGGCAATTCTTCTCCCATTTTCCCTAACCAGTTAGGGCTGAACAGCAGAGTAAGGCACAGATGGTGGGGGTGAGGGGAAGGGACATGAGGGCTAATTTCCCCTAGTACAAGATGGCATCTGAAGCTTGATGGAAGAGCAGAATTGGAGAGACCTGAGGAAGGGTCCAGGCCCTGCATTTAGTTGGAGTCACAGCTGGTAGTGGAGGAGCGGGAGGTGTGTTGCCTGCCATGCTTGTGGTGTTTCTGCTGCTTTTTATGATCATTCTTCATTTTCTTCTGCATCCTTTTGTCTGTCACCATTCCTGGTGCTACCATGCCAGAAGCCAATGGATTCACAGGATACATGCCAGGGGCAGGTGGTGGGTATGGGCAGGGGTAGGGACCTGAGGGTTGGCATCCTAAAGACCCTGGTTGTGGCACAGGGTAACAGGGCCCACCAGAGGGAAAAGCTGGATTCCCCTGGGGTCCTCCTGGGGGAGTGGGTAGGGGGCCTGGAGGAAAGGTAGTGTTGGCAGGTGGTGGATGAGCAGGACTGCAACCTCCAGGATGCTCAATGTTAGGCAGGTGTGGATGTGGCCCTGGCTGCCCAGCACTGGGATTTCACATGTTCAGGTGTTTCCTCCAGCTCAGGTTAATATACTCTACAGAGTATTAGCCTATACTCTCTCAAACATAATCGATCACCATGTCCTGCTGAATTCCACGTCCAAAGTGGTTTTTACTTTGATAATTCTCCAACCCTTCTACCCTCACCATCCAGAGCCTGATACTGTAACAGCATCTAACTGGCCCTTCCTAAGTCCATGCTGCACATAGTAACCTGAGTGATCAACATTCAAATGTGGCCATGTCACTCCTTGTCTTTAACACCTTTCAGTGTTATCCCACTGCCTAGAATCAAAACTCAGCTGTACTGAAAATTTGCAGATATTTTAAAGTAGCTCAATCAACATCCAGTCCCACCCACTAACAGCCTGACCTCCTTTCTAGGGGCTGAGAAACTAAAAGCTGAATTCCCCGGACTCTCTTGCAGCTCTGTTCAGCCTAAGAACTCAGTTTCTTCCTAGCAGTCCCACATAAGACTTGGGATAGAAGTGAGTAACGTGAGATGGTGACTGTGCTAGGAAGATGTAGTCTCTGGGCAAGCACGGCAGCGGAAGCACTGAGTTCTTCTGCAGCACCTGCAAAGGAGTTCCACCCCGAGAGTCATACCGGGTAGCTGGGCACATCTATGGCTGCTCTGCTCCTCACTGAACACCACCTTGCAACTTTCCCACAGATTTTGTAAGCTACCTAGTATCTAATAATAAACCCCTTCTGCTTAAAAGACTAGAAAGTTGACACTGCTGTCTGAAACTAAGAACCCCAACACACACCTGACATTCAGTGCCTTCTAAGACTGAGCTCCTACCAATCCCTCAAGCCTCGTTCCTTCCCACCTTGTACCTTATAACTAAGACTACTATTTCCAGTCTCTGATTTCACTCATACTTTTCTTTTTGCTTTAAAATTTCTACCTGTCTTTCTTCTCTTGAATGTAGACTTACCCTTTAATATTCAGCTCTACTGGATCACCAGGTTGGCTAAATGTTTCCTTCTTTTAAGTCCCAAAGAATCTGGCAGTATCTCCTTTGCACATGTTGCACACTAAAGATAATGATCTACCTGTAGGTAGATCACACTAGGGACTACATCCTATCTCTGTAACCTCTGAGCCTATTCCCAGTGCTTACCTTACAAAAGGTGATCAAAAAATGTTGCTTGAACTGAATAAACCTAAATCTTCTTTAATCCCTGACTCTTACTCATGGTTCACCATAGCTTTTTCTTGCATTTCTACTTTCACTGAATTTGTAAGTGCCCCCAATTTAACCTCTTCATCTAAACTTTTTTTTTTTTAAACTTTCATTTCACCTATTAATAACCTCCAATAAACACCATGGCATTATAGGATGCCCTACTGTGAGCTCCAACTAAGCATGGCCAAAGCAGAAGGCATGTTTCCTTTTAGTGCCTTGCTTACTATGACCATGTACAGACCCACCTTACTTGCTTACCAGTCTTCACATCCAACTTACTTTTGTCTGTCTTCACCTTCAATGTGGGAAGAATCCAAACTGGTTACAGTGACAGACACTGCTGATTACTAACTCAAAAGCTATTCCTCCCCATTCTTCTTTGCCATCAAAACCATGCTTTTGTTTGGACATTTACCTTTTACTGGCTTGGAAGATGACAATTCCTCAGCCCCAGAAGGATAAATCAAGATAATTCTCAGTGCCTTAGCCAGTGACTAGAGAGAGGGTGTAAGCATGTGATCTGATGCTGGCCTGTTGGCTCTGAAGGGCACTGTACTGGACAGGCTTCTGAGAAAGATCATGCTCCCAAATAAAGAGAAAAGCATATGTACAAATTCTCCACCTCCTCCTCCTTTGTGTTGCTTGTTGTGTGTATAAGAAATGTTTGGAACTGCTATAGCCATCTTGTGACCAAGAGACACTGCCAACAGGATGAAGACATCTGAGTAGAAAGATGGAAACACCTGGTTTCTTAAGGATGTCACTGAGTCACAGACTCAGCCACCTCTGGAACTGCTGTATATTTGCTTTCAGATTATATGAGAAGTAAATGTTCTTGTCCAGACCAATTTTAGTTGAGTATTCTGTTACCTTAAGAGGGAAACATTTTGACTAATACTGCTATACTCTTCCATGTAATATTAAACTCAATCTATTCCTCCTTACCTGTTCATCATAATCTTTGATCTAAATTCTGGGAATCTTAGCTGGTTACTAGCCTTTTTCCATTTTCCTTACCTACCACAGCAACCATTTCTCGCGTGGTTCTTTTCCTTCTAACTCTAAACATATGACCATCCCTATGAAACATATATACAGGAATTTCAGCAAATCCACTCTAGTGAGGATGTCTGCACCACTCCATTTCTGAACTCCATCTGATAATCTATTTTTTAGCCATAGTCTCTTTTCTTCCACCTTTCTCCTTTTTTATCCCAAGACTGCTCTTTCAATTTGTCAAAACCTGGTCCTTGATCCCTTCCTATCTCCACTGAACCTGAAGCCCTTAGCTGACTACTTAGAGCAGCAACTGACTTCTCTAGTCCTTTTAACTGAGTTACCAAATGTTTTCTGCATATCACCAATCCTAGATATAATCGGAGAAAATCACACAACTGAGGCCCTTATACATCAATGATTTCCATCTTAGGTAGGTCCTCAGTGCAGCTAAACATGTCTTTTTTCCATGCCCTTTTCTGTGTTCTTTCTTACTGATCTCAGTACTCTCATGTCACAGTCCCATCCCCCCTTTTCAGCAGATAAACCTGACTTAACTTCTCAGAAAAAACAGATGAGTTCCTTCAGGTTGATTTATTCACACTTACAAACCAACTCTATCTATTCTATATTCCTTTACCAGCAAATTCAGAGGAAAAACTTCCTTTTTTATGTTCAATGCTAATCTCTCCATCAGCTTAAAAAAAAAAAACAAAAACTGTGGTAAAATATATACAACATAAAACTGATCATTGTAGCCATTTCTAAACAAGTTTATTCACATTGCTGGGCAACCATCACCACCATCCATCTCCAAAACATTTTCATCTTCCTAAACTCTGTACCCATTAAATGATAATTTCCTGTTCCCCCCTCTCTCTAGTTCGGGGCAACTACCATTCTACTTTTTGTCTTTATGAATTTGACTACTCCAGCTACTTCACATAAGTAGAATTAGAAAATATTTATCCCTTTGTGACTGGCTTATTTCACTTACCATGAATGTCTTCCAAGTTCATCCATGCTATAGTATATGTCAGAATTTCTTCCCTTTTCAAGGCTAAATGATATCCCATTATATGTATATACCACATTTTACCTATTCATTCTTCCCTTGATGGGCTGCAATCACCTTTTAGCTATTGTGATTAATGCTGTTATGAACTCATGTTCACATGAATTCATGTACACTCATGTGTACAAATTTCATCAATATTCTCTTCATGCTTCAGTAGTCAGGCTTGCTCTTTTTAGCTCTCTTGCTTACTCTTTTTTTTTTTCAAACTCTCCCTCTACTGATTCCTTCCTGTGAGCCTATAAAACATACTCATGTCTCTCATATCATCTCTATAAACATTCTCTAAATCACCCTAAAAACCTCCTTCCAATTTCAGCTCTTCTCTCAAAGTAGACATGACTAGCCAGACTTATCTGGAGTCAGATATCCTTGTCCTGTTTCCCTACTTTTACTGTAGATGGCAAGGTGTGATTCTGTTCTTAGTTATCCAAATAAGCTCAATAAAGGATTCATTGACTCCTACTGTGATGTATACATTTAGATTCTGATTTATGCATGGGAAAATTTTGGTAATGATGACAGGTAAACATAAGAATACATTTTAAAATATCTGTTTGATCTTTAAAAAAAATTTTTTTCAGTCTCTTAAAAAAATTATCCTCAGGGAAAACTTGTAATGACAAGTAATCCTCCTTATATGCAGCTGGAAAAGAACCAATGGTCAGTCAAGGTAATAATGAGAAAAACTCAAGTTTCTTACATTGATGAATGAAGCATTGATGTAATCAGAATCTGGAACTCCTTCAACTGGTGTCAGATGGACTCGAGAGTGGTCATCTAGAAAAAAAAATTTTTTTCAATTCAATTCAATTTTATTTTTCCCTGGTCCCAATGCAAGCAGGCCAGTTGTGACGATGTAGAACACACACACCTGTATAAGCTGTCACTGCAGCACTATTTATAACAGCAAAAATTCAAACATACCTCAACCATAATATGGAATAGTAAGCAGATGATAAAAAAGAAAGTGAATATTCCTGTTTCTTGACAATTGCCAATATATATTAGCTTTGCTTTTATTTTACATTTCTTTACATTATAGTCTAAGGTATACAACATTATAAGTCAACATCTGTAACGATTACAGTGATTACCACCACAAGTCTAGCTACCATCCATGACCATGCAATAGACCCCCTCCCTTTTATCCATTTCACCCACGTTCAACCCCCTTCCTCTCCAATAACCAATAATCTGTTCTCAATCTATGAGCTTGTGTTTGTTTTGTTTTTTTTTAGATTTCATATGAGTGAAATCATACAGTATTTATCTTTCTCTAATTTTCCAAGATAAGAGCAATGTATACAGCATACCAGTTATACTAAAAAATATATATATACACATTTATACACAAATAAGAAGACAAAAAGTATCTATAAATGACTAGTATAGTGGCTCTAATTATATTATGTACCTAAAAATACACCAGGAATTTTTAAAAGGATGAATTTTTTAAAAAGCAATTATAAAAATAAAGCAAAGTTCAAACATTTTGCTCTCGCATCCCAACTGGATTATGCATATTCTATTCTGGAGGCCACTAGCCTAGAAAAATGTCCATTAAGTTATAGATAAACAGATTCATAATGACTAACTCTGGGAAGGAGTTATGAAGAGAACTCTAAATTAGAATTTCTTTGCAATAAGCAGCAAAAAACTCCACAACCACCACTTTCTATCTGGTCTTAGTGAAACTGTTCTCTTTAACCTCCTAGAAACTTTAGGTCTGCCACAAAAAACCTGGTTAAGCACTCCAACTGACTTGATGAGCACCTGGGGATGCCTGGGGAGCCATAAAGGCGCTTTCACTCTATTCTTACTACCAGTCTTCCCATGATCAATCACCAGATTCCTTCTATCCTCAGAAAACCCGGCTACAGATGCAGTTGCAGTTTGTATCCCAAGAAACTCTACAAACACTCACAAGGCAAGATGTTTACGTATCGATTTTTTTCCTTGTTCTCCTCCTTGGAGGCAGCTTCACAGGTGGCCTGGATAGGACAAGCAGGGAGAGCCTAAAAGGTTAAGAGAAATTACAGGAGTTATTCATAGGGATAAGCACCAGACACGCAAACCACTGCACTATACTCTGACCTGGCAGCAAGTTCTACCTTTTCTTGGGGAGAAAAAATGTGCCCACATGAATTGCTACAGGCTAATAAAGACAGTGCACCTCTTTTCTAAATAGCTTCTAAGCTACTTAGAGTTCGAATGTCCAGAGGGCTGAATGCCTTTTCCATTACTATAAGCATGCTCTTTACATGATTACTATATGGTTAGGGGCCCATTACAACGTTGGATGAAAAGGCACCCCCACCCCTTACTGTATATAGGAGTGGGCAGCATAACTGAAGGGATAGGCCATTTATACCCATGCTGACCACCAATCAAAGTTGAGATGCATTTCAAGAGTAAACCACACAGGAGGGGTCTGGATGGTCAGCTGGGTTAGGGGCCTGACAAGCAGGCATGGCAGCCCAGCTTCTAGCATCATGTGGATAAGGTTGGTGGGTGAGATGGCATTCACGGGGATGCAGCAGATAGCAGGCAGAGGACTTGGATGGCGTGACATGGAATCTGCAGCAGTTTTGGAGCAATGTAAATTAGCTGGCACTGGGAGGTATGGAACAAGTATAAATGGCTTGATATAAGATAGTCTGGACTGCATAAACTTGAGCAAATTGGGCAAAGTTTCCCATAAAATTGGGATAATAATATCTGCTACATAAGGAGTAAATAAGATAATCTCATGTCTGGCATAGAATAAGCATTCAATAAATTAGTTTTATAGGAGTAGGAAGCTAAATTTTATTATTTCAACTGTTTTCTTCTTCTATGTTCTATATATTCAAAACTAAGAAAGCAAAAAAAAAAAAAAAGAAAAGAAAATAGTTTAAAACTATAACCTAGACAACCTTCCTCATAAGTGATTTGAAAATATGTTTTACAAGCCTTAAAAATATTCATACTCTTTGACCTAACAATTCTGGATTCTAGTCTAAATAAAAATCTCAATGCTCAAATTACTTACTTTATCATTGTTTAGAATGACCCCAAACTGAAAACAACCTTAGTATTCAGCAGTAGGGGAATAATTAAGTAAATTATGTGTGTTACTTTTCATTCACTCTTTCAACAAACATATAATGTGTACCTCTTAGGTACGGGGTTAGGTACAGAGCAAACAGTGGTAAATCAATCATATACACAGCTCTTGCTCTCATGAACAATGCAAACTTGTGGGTGAAGGATGGATATTAAATAAAACAAATATAAAGTTACATACCAAGGTATATGCAATGAAAGAACAGAATATTACTAGAGAAAGAATCAAAAGCCCAAGAAATACCCCAGTACAGACTGAGGGTAGGTCTCTATGAGGAAGGATGAGTATGGAAAAAAGTATTCCATGCACAGAGAAGAGCATGTGTGATGATCCAGAGGCAGAACGCTTCGTCTGTGTGGGGAAATAGTGTCAGTGAGGGGGTTATGCACAAAGTGTGGTTGGTGGGAATGGCAAGAGGAAGTGGGAGAAGCTTAGTTTAACAAGGTTAGATCATGTATTTCCATGTACGTCCTTTAATAGGAAGTTTGAGTTTTACTTTAAGTGCATGAGGAAACCGTTTAAAGTTTTTAAATTGCAGTTCATTCTACATGTTAAAGAATCATGCTGCATGGAAAATGGGCTGGGAGGAAGGCAAGTATAGAATGTAGAAAGGTGATAGTGCAAGGAAATAGTCACATCTGCAATGTATCACATGGTTAGAATGACTAGATTTAGAGATGGAATGAACAAAAGGTAAGTTGGGAAGAGAAAGAGACAGGAATGAAAGACGCCTGCAGATTTCTAGCTTGGATAATAATAATAAAGATTACATTAAGGAAATGCGAGCCTAAAAAGAATCAATTTTGTCAGATAGAAGCAAGACTTTCATGAAGGAGCAAATTTATTTCCTGGGAACCAGCAGTATAGTGGTAGGAGCAACTAAAGCGAAAGACCACAAGATAACAATAATCATCGAAGTCTCATAGTCCATCTACCTTCACTTACTCAAGAGACTTTCTTTTCACAGTTAAAACCCTTGAAGTCCTGCATGTTATTTTCCTAAGAAAAGCAATTTATTTAGACCCAGTGGTGTCAACACATTAAAGGGGAAAAAAGTTTCCTGGGCTGGAAGATTGGAATTTCCCAATTCACCCACAGTTTGCATTCTCTTCACTAAGATAGGCTAGATTTCCACAGGTTTCCACCTTGATGCAGGGTAGGATGAGACAAGATTTTAAAAGCCCTCATGACTAATCATAAGGCATTACTTTTACATCCCTTGTCTAAAATGATATAGAACAGATGTAGAGACAACAAAATTCTTGAAAATAATCGTCAAGGTCAGTAATGACAGTGACCACATCTCAGAGTCCTGTCAGCATCCCTAACTCCCCAAGTCTTGATGAAGAAAAGTTAGGTCTCCAGGTTGGTTGAGGCTCCAGAAAGCAAAGTTAGGAAGAAACAGGAGCCACTGTTTGACAAGAGAAAATAAAAGGTTTCCTTTAGAAAACATGTGCTAGATGCAAAATGTCACATTAAAGAGCTGAGGTCAAGGATGAAAACAAGGGGAGTCCTATTTCTTTCAGTTTCTACTCTGACAAACCGAGCCTGGAGAGCTGGACAGAAGCAGCTAAACCAGAAGGCTCTAAGATGTTAAATTCTCCACAGACAGAAGGTGGCATCAAAGACCATTTCATCCCTTTCTTCAGCCTTTACTGGATGCAAGGCTTTTTTTTTTTTTAAGTCAGTTAAAATTTTTTTTTCTTCAATTTTTACATTTATCTTTTAAAAAAGTATATCTACCACCCAATTTAACTTAGAAAGATGTTCTCTTTAGGTCCTTCCTCATCATGTCTTCTTCCTTCTCTCACAAGTAAAGTTGGAATTTTGTACTTATTATCCCTTTGCTTTTTTTTGTATCCCAAACATTCTGTATCTGTAAAAATATATTTTTTATTGTTCAGTCTATTTTTTCTTATAAAAATGGAATGATTATAAAGTGGTGACTTGCTTTTTTTGCCCAACATTACATAAGATTCACTCAGGTTGTTCCATGTAGCCGAAGTTCATTCATTTTAACTACTTGGTAGTCCTTCATTTTTAGTCCATACCAACATTTATTTTTCCGTTCTCCTACTGATGAATATTTGGGTTGTTTACAGTTAACAATCTCCTTTCAGCACTGTGTTTCCTCATGCACATGCATGAGTTTTAGGTATGAGTACGAGTAACCTTACCAGAAGAGGCCAAACAGTTTCTCTAAGTAGTTACACCAATTCACACTCCCACCATCAAAGTGTTCCAGCTGTTATGTATCCTCATCAACATTTGCTATTACCAGACTTAACCATCTTTTCACAGTTTACTGGTCTTTCTTCTGTGAAGAACCTAGTTGAGTGTTTCCCCATCTTCTACTGGACTGTTTCTTACTAATTTGTAGGGAGTTCTTTATGTGTTCTGGATACTCATTCTATTATCAGTTATAAGTGTTATAAGAATTTTTTTTCCAAGTTTGTGGCCTGCCCTTTCATTTTATGTTATTTGTTTATAAAGAGAAGTTCTGCATTTTAATGTAGTCAAGTTGATCAATCTTTCCCTTTATAAACATTTTAAATTTTAAGAATGCTTTCCTATGTGAGATCATGGTATATTTTCCTACATTATTGTCTCCACATTTTGTCCTTTAAATTTCAGTGTTTACATCAACTGGGATTGATTTTTGGTATGAGACAAGAATTCAGTTTTCATTTATCCCTATGGGGTTCACTCAGCTGTCCGAGCACTGTTTATGTAAGGACCCTCCTTTCCCCCTGCGAAACCTCAAAAACATTTGTCACCAATATGTTTCCCTTTACACACAAATCTGCTTCTAGGTTCTCTATTTTTTCTGCTGGTCAATCCATCTATTCCAGTGCCAATATAAAACTGTCTTACTTACTAAACTTTATAATAATTCTTTATATCTGGTAAGGCAGGTCTCCTCACCTTGTTCTTCTTCTTCAGGAATGTCTTGGCTATTCTTGAATCTTTTCTCCTCCATATATATTTTAGAATCAGCTTGTCAAGTTCCACAAAAAACCTGTTGGGATTTTTATTGGAATTGCATTGAATCTATATATCAGTTTGAGGAGAATTGACAACTTTACAATATTGAGCCTTCTAATTCATTGATCTTATCTCTTTCACTAATTAAGGCTTTTTTCTTTAATGCCTTCAAACATTTTTATAATTTTCTCCAAATCTTTTATAAATATTTTATTAAATTTATTCCTAGGTACTTCACATTTTGGATGTTACTGTAAATGACATCTTTTAAAAAGTATTAGACTCCCTGATTGTGGTTTTATGTATAGAAATGCATTAATTGTTATGCTATTTTTATATCTATCAACCTTGTTAAAATAACATTAATTCTAATAATTTATCTGGTGTTCTGAATTTCTCTGGAACAAAAATTTCCTCTGTGGGAAAAAAACAAAACTGATTTGTCTCTTTTTTTCCAATCCTTCGTATCTTTCATTTCTTTTCTTGCCTTACTGTGCTAATATCTCTAGTATAGTACTGAATCTCATTCACTTTAAGTTTGAATCCCCTTCCAAATACCCTGACTCCTCACTAGTGTCTGAACACTCTGCTGTGATGGGGATCCTACCACCTTCCAAAGCAGTTTCCTTTATCTTCGAACAGTTTGGTTTAGAAGGACTTAACACCTACGATACACAATTTGTTTCATTTTTCCCTTGTACTGACTACTGTAAAACCCAAGTGGTCAGCTGGTGCATTCTCTGTCCCTTGGAAATCCTGAACCCCCAATTCCCTGCTGAAACCCCAATTCCAAAGCTCCTGACTGCTACTGATAACTCCTGTAGCCTTTGGCTCTGATTCATTTATTTGAAGACAACTCATCCATGTAGAGGTTATTCTGTTTCTGATTCATTCAGATGCCACACAGTTCTGTTACCATATTGCACATAAATGTGTCTTTACTTGGAAATTCAAGAATTAAGCTATCTCTAAAGATGCAGGGTCTTGACTGGGTTGGCGGGGGTGTGGTTCACATTTCACAAATCACAGGTTTTGACCACTTCACTGCCCCTCCAGTTCTTTTCCTCACATATCCCTTTCACCTCAGGAGCTAACTAAATTCTATTTATTAAACCTGAAACATGCTTTAGGGACTTCAATAAGTGACTTTTCAAACTCGCTTAAAAAAAAAAAAAATTCCAATACTTTCTTCCGAGACAAATGCTGGTCAGTAAAAAAGTTCAAGCTTATAACTTTAGGACAAAGTTCCAATACCCATAACTTTCACTTGTGGTGGGGCTTCATAGAAATGAAAGGCCACACTCTCTGGTCTGTCAGATATCTGAAAACAGCTGTCCCTATGCTTATTGTTTCTTCAGCTGTTCACCTCCAGGTCCAGTTTTTCTCTAAAACAAATTCCCTTTTAATGTTATTCCTTTTCACAGAGACCTAATCACAAGACTCTTGGCACAGCTCACTCTGGGTCCATAACTCTTTATTCTATATGCTGCTGCTGCTGCTGCCAAGTTGCTTCAGTTGTGTCTGACTCTGTGCAACCCCAGAGATGGCAGCTCACCAGGCTCCCCCATCCCTGGGATTCTCCAGGCAAGAACACTGCAGTGGGTTGCCATTTCCTTCTCCAATGCATGAAAGTGAAAAGTGAAAGTGAAGTCGCTCAGTTGTGTCCGACTCTTTGCGACCCCATGGACTGCAGCCTACCAGGCTCCTCCGTCCATGGGATTTTCCAGGCAAGAGTACTGGAGTGGGGTGCCATTGCCTTCTCCAATTCTATATGCTACACACTCATTAAAGCATAATGGATATTTATGCTAAAGTGAATAAGCTTGAATAGCTTTATTTACTATACTAAAAAAACTTTTTTATTTTGAAGCCTGCTTTTAAAAATATTATCTAAAACTATGCTTGCTGTAAAAGAAAGTCAAATAGTTCAGCAGAAAGTGGAAGTTCCCTATCATCTTTATCTTCTAACCATCCTTGTAAGCAACCACTGATTAAAGTGCACAGTGTTTCTTCAGACTTAAAAGAAAAAAATAAAATAAAATAAATAAAAGCATTAATACACTCACACGCAGACATACATATATTTTTAAAAGGGGATTATACCACGTAAAGTCATCAAAATAGTGATTTTTTTCTCCCCATTATTTTTCTATGTTGACAGTACAGAATTTCATAATAGATGAGAGAAATCATTTAGCCACTTGGCTATCTAACAAATACTTTTCATTTTATTTTCTTTGCTATTGTAAGTAATGCTATAATGAACATCCTTGTAAAAATATATGTGTGGTTTTTCTTGTTAGAAGCTCATAAATTAGGTCAGATAGTATAAGCATCTGAAATTTGGTTGATACTGCCAAATTATCCTCCCAAAACTCTATCAACTTAAACTCCTCCTACCTGTGTATAAGATTGTCTTTACCCCCATACCTCTGTCCATAGTTGATATTGATCTTTGAAAATTTTCAAATCTAACAGGCCCCCAAAAATGGTTAGTTTTAATCTGGATTCCCTGATTCCTAGATATAGCTGAGTTTGTTTTCCTGTTTATAGACCATTTGCTTTTCTTCCCTGAACTGCCAATTTTTCTTCTGAAACGTTTTTTTCTCATAGGTTTGGAGAATCTCTGTACATTCTGGAAAATTCTCCTGTCTACCTGTAGCAAATAGTTTCTTCCAGTTGGCCACATTTTTAAGGTGTCATTTTTAAGAGACACTTAACATTTTAATATATTTATTATCTTTCAATCTATTCCGTTCTAGCTTCTGAATTTTGTGTTTTGTTTACAAAGGCCTTCCTCACTCTATGATTACAAGAATATTATTCTATGACAGTGGACACAAACTGCTGTTTGTCCTATGGTTATTTCTCCTCTTTCCTGTCAGGGCTGACCAATACAAGCACAGTCACACCATACCTACACTGTGCCATCTAAATTCTTCTAGGATTTTAAAACTCAGGAAAAAGCAGAGGCTTCCCTAGAGGGCCCAGAACCACCAAGATAGGATCTGCTCTGTCCAGGGGCTGGCTGTCTATCTCATCTTTTGATTCTGCCAGGTTCCCCAGTATCTTCCCAATTGATGGTTTTAATTTTTTGCTTAATTGAGATGACTTCTCTTGTCTTTAAACTGACTTAGCAGTTAGTAACAGAGGGTGGGGTTGTAGGTGAGAGACTGATGGGGGAAATGTGGGTGATGTGAACCTAATCACTGAGTTCAGATGAAGGGAAAGAACTGTTAGTCAATTTTCATTATGGGAAAGAGCAAGCCACTTATACCTCATGACTCTACAACAGTTACTTCAGTTACTGACTTGCGATCACGTGGGATGTGTTCTAGCTGATGGTAAAGGAATTTAGGGAGAGGGGAGTCCCAATTAAAAGGAGACAAGAGACATTGAAACCAAGTAACAGAATTATTTCTAACAATTTTAGACAACAAAACAAGAAAAAGACCAGCTCCAACATCAAATATTCATCTCCAAAGACACCATAAAACTCAGGGCCCTTCTATGACTGTGCTATGTATTTTGCTGAACCAAAAGTTAAGGTTTCAGAACTTTGCTGATTACTAAATGTTAAAGCCAATGGAATTCACATCTTTTCTTGGTTGGTCATGTGAAAGACAAGGCTTTCAATTATCTAGTGAGAAAATTATGTCTTAAGTTATCAAGTGAGATAATTGAAATGATGCAAAAATGAAACAGAACAGTTGGAGAAAACCAACTTCTAAAAATCTCTATTGTGCTTTTCACTGCATCCTGCTTTCATGATGAAAACTGTCCCAAAAACCCAGCTCCCACTGCTCATGGATAATCAGGATGCAAGCATAACACAGTCTGGAGGAAATATACATAAAGAAGGTAGAAAAGCAAAGAACTAACACCCAGAAGAAACTGCAGGAATTCACTGAGTTGGATCATCAAAAAACATAGGAATAACTGTTGATACAGATTTTAAGAATGTTAGATCAAGGAGGGATCTAATCCTAATTTTTGAATAGGGCCAGATTTCTAGTTATGGCATGGTTAACTGAACTTCTGCAGTTAGTGTACCTGCTTAGGAAACTGGCCACAATTCTAGTGGTGGAGTGGCCAGTTGGAACCTGGACTGAAAGCTGGGTTCAATGAAAAGCCAGAAAGCCCTTGGGACAAAGTGGGGGTGATAAGTGTTATAGGGATTCAACAGGTTCAACCTTCTTACTGACATCTTCATCATGTCCTTGATGGGATCTATAATGCATGCCTTAATAGAGGGTGCACATTGGTGAGGAAAGCACCTGAATCTTTTAGAAGGAACTGACATCAAAATAGGATTCTTGATCTTAGTGAGATGAAAAAAGCTTCAGAGGCCACACTATGACCTCCAGAACAAATGCAAGCTGCTGGAGCAATAATCTTCCTTTATCAAAAGGCTAGATCCCAGGTAAGTCACAGATATCCTAACTGCTACAGCAGACTTAAAAGTTGTGAGTAACAATGAGATAACCCATTTTTACATGTGTGAGTTTACTGATGGCATGAAGCAAGTGCTCAGTAACTACTAGTATTAACTATTCTGATGCTTCCTATTACTCCGCATATAAGTTACCAAATAGATGAGATGACAGTTTTTAGGAAGGTCAGTATATAGCATACACAAATCCTGTGGAGCTGCAGATCTGCAGTTGCTTTTCCACATGTGCTCGCCTTCCTAAAGATGAATATAACCCCCAGTTACTTTCTTGTTATCAGCAAGTAACAGGACTTGAAGAACAGGATATTATGTATCTTAGATGTACATGACAGACATAAAAACAAAAATATAGTGGCTTGCCACCTAGGCCAAGTTTTCTTAAAGTCAAAGGCCCACAGCGCGTCACTGTCTACCGTAAAGAACAAGTTGCTACTCCTTGCCCCTGTGCCCCCAACCTCTGCCCACTTGAAGGAGGAGGAGTGATGCTTGCTGGGCCATTACAGATTTTGGAGACAACACCTATCTCATGCTGGTGTCCTGCTCTGACTCATTTGTTGAGTGATCTGAAAAGAGAAGGCTCTCTAGCTGATCCAGGGCAGAGAAATGAATTCTGGGAGGTTCTGGGGGCCCTAAGTGTCTCTGATTAAAGCTGAGCAGGAGAACTGTAATGAAATAACCTTAGAATCTGTGGAAAAGATCATCATCCTGTCAGCAACATCATGCTTCTAGTTTAGCATTGGGCTCTGGTAATGATGTAAGCCTGGCCATGGGACACTAGATGTCGATGACCTTAACTGCTCATTATAAACTTAGTGTTGCTCAGTTGTGTCTGATTCTTTTGCAACCCCCTGGACTATAGCCCACCAAGCTCCTCTGTCCACGGGATTTTCCAGGCAAGAATACTGGAGTGGGGGGACATCCCTGGAAGGTCAGTGGCTAAGATTTCACACTCCCAACGCAGGGGGCCTGGGTTTAATCCTGGTCAGGGGACGAGATCCCACATGCCACAACTAAGAGTTCCCATGCCACAGCTAAAAAGATCCTGCATGCTACAACGAAGATCAAACATTCCGCATGCTGCGACTAAGACCTGACACAGCCAAATAAAGCAAAATAAAAAAAGAACACTGGAGTGGGTTGCCATTTCCTTCTCCACGGGATCTTCCTGATTCAGAGATCGAACCCACGTCTCCTGCACTGGCAGGCAGATTCTTTACCACTGAGCCACCTGGGAAGCCCAAACTTAGTATTATGTAAGTCTGTAGGCTATAAACTGGGACATGTCCAGAATTCAGCTGAAATGGATGTGTACAGAACACATGCCACACACCCACTCCTTCAGTAGATTCCACTGACTTCCTGATGACTAAGGGAGAAAAAAGTCCAGCCTAGTGTACAAATGGCTCCGTGAGTCATGCTAGCCCATTCTGGAGGTAGACTGCTATGGGATAATCTACTTAGGTACCACTCTGAGTAAAAGAGAAATTCATCTGGTGAACAGAACTTCAAGCAAGGTATCACACTATTCACTTCACTGGAGATCAAGATCTAAGCTGACCCCTGGGTAGTAGATAACTGGGACAAGAAAGACAGGAAATATGTATTACGCTCCCTGTGTATGCTCACCAGATGGCACTCACTGTAAGAAGCCAAGAGACGTTGATCAGCTCTTTCCCTCACCACCACAACTGCACATATGTGGCCATGGTAGCACAGTAACTGGCTGTCACAATACCTATCTGAATTTGCCTACTGTGCCTCTTAGGAACACCACCTCTACCCAGATATTTGTTATGGGATCTAAGGGAATTATCTCCAAACAAAGAATTCATTTCACAGAAAAAACATGGCTACAAGGTCACATACTCATTACTCAGAAGTAGCTTACACCATAATTACAAAACAACAGAATGCCTACTGGAGACCTAGCTATAGTGTTGAGGCTAGGGTGCTATCTTGTGGGATAAGGTGAAATGTTCTTAATCAATAAAGAGTATTAAATGGTAGTGTTCTTCTAACAGCCAGAAAAAGGGGTCCAAATTATTACTTAACTCTTCCCTGGTAAATGGTCTTCTGCTTCACCTCTTGCTTCCCTCCCATCTATTCTCCAAATTGTAGCTAGTGACTGTACTAGCTACTATACATCTCAGACTGTAAATCTAACCACATCACTCTCCACTCCAAGCCCTTCAGTGGTGGAGCAAATACCCCAATAATCATTGCTCCTTTCCTCCTTGCTACAAGAACTCCCATTCTATGGGTTATCCACTCGTCTTCTACATGACACAGGAATAACCTGGACTGGTCTCCACCAGGTGCAGTAAGTCTATTTCTCCCTTGCCTATGACTAGTTTGTGAAAGAATATGTGACCAGGTAAGTCCCCAGAAGCTTTTGGGAAAGTTTTCCTCACTAATAAAAGGAAACATACAGGAAGAAACAGTCACCCTTTTCCCCTCCATCTGTGCCTACAACTAGGGCAGCCATTACTTTTTTTGGGGGGCGTGATGCATGGTTTATGGGATCTTAGTTCCCCAACCAAGGACTGAACCCAGGCACTCAGCATAGAAGATGCAGTGTCCTAATCATTGGACCACCAGGGAATTCCCTGGGCAGCCATTTTGGCATCATGAGGGGACTCAGCCTAAGAAACAGGGCTGACACATGGCTGAGTGGAAAGGGATGAACGAGACTGAGAATTCAGCAAAGCCCAGGTTGACGAATTAGCCAAGTATGAAACGGTTCTTGTGTCCTCAAATCCACTCCCCTCTCCCTAATCATTACCACTTTACATCAGTCAGATCAGCACCTCTGGTCTAACTGCTGCAGCCCCTAACTGTATTTTCTGTTTCTATCCTGGTCTCCCCATTTTCTTTTCTATCCTGGCTATTCCCTAGCCACCAGTCTGAGTCATTTTTTCTAAAATACAAACCTGGCTGGTCTGTGGCTTACCACCTCTCTCATGACAGTCTACAGGATCTACAGTCTGGCTCAGTCTTCTACATTTTCATCTCCCTCAAGTCTCTGCCTTTCAGCCACTTGCAGCTTTTATTAGTCTTTGAATGTGCCTTCCCTCACCTACCGTCACTACTGACAGATTGATTCTGATATTCCCAGTACCTGGAATGTTGCCCATCTGCCTTTCCCCAACGCCCTTGCCTATGATTGGGTCTCAATTAAAACATCGTTTTTTTAAAAAGTAAATTCTGAATTAGTGGACTGGGATCAGCAACTGGTAGATCCACAAACATGGTCTGTTTTCTTGAGGGATTTATAAAACATACAAATGTAAACACTACCCAAGATGAGGCCTGTGCCCTGCAATCTGCCATGGTCCTCATTTTCCACAATGACTTCCTTCTATTGTCTACTCAAGACACCCTGGGACCCCTTGGCTCTAGACTCTAAAGGCCACACCTCCTAATATAGGTTTCCATGCCTCAGCACCAGTTCTTCATGTTCTATACTGCTGTTTGAACTTACACACCAAGTTCCCTGAATGCAGGGACTATCTGCTTTTGCTCCCCTCGCAAACCCCTGGCACCTCACATATATTAGATTCTGGATAAGTGAACAAAAGTAACAGACGAAATGATGAATGAATGGATAGATGGGTAGATGAGGGAGGCAAGGCAATTTCTTTTCATTTCCTGTCCATAATCACATAGGAAAGAAGTCAGATGAACTTGGTAAAAACTCCTCACCTCTTAACCCATTAGAAACCTGTTTTCTACCCCATCACTCAAAAGGCTTGACCGTAGGTCTGCCTTTCTCCCTGCTGATACACCAGCCTCAGCAAAGAACTCACGTTGAATTCCTCTCTGAAGAGCTTATTGTCATCAGCCATTCTCCGGTTAATCTCCTCTTCCAGCTTGTCCACAGGCAGGGGCGGATACTTCCTGTTGGTGCTTGGGGACCTGGCCAGAAGTGGTACGCTCTGGGGTTCTGCAGTGCATAAGGGGGAAGGTTGGTCAGGTGCCTTTGGGACACAGCCCTTCTCTGGAAACCAAATTATGGGCTCTAGCTCATGGGTCAGGCATCCAAACACTAGTGCTACTCTCAATTCTTTTTTCTTTTAGGATGGGGAAACTCCTATTTTCTTGATTCTTCTTCTCCATGAAAGTCCCCCATGTCATTCAGGGGTGTCTTACCCACATCCTCAGTGCGGCCATTGGATAAGCGGAAAGAATTGGAATGGCTCCCAGCTTGCTTGTATTTCTTAAACCTAATGAGAAAATGTTCACAGTGAAACACTAAGCATGGAAGAGAGACTAATCACTGGTTTGTAGTTCCACTTATCAATTCAGCCTTTACACACTGAAGCAGCTCCAGTGGAGACTGAGCACCTCAGTGTGCTCTTGCTTAAGCACACTAGAATTCAACCCTGGGGACCCCCCACAGTATGTTCTCACTGGAATGGCTCCTTTGCACAGTTCCAGGATTTGCTGCAAATCACAGCCACACCAGATAGAGACACTGAGTAGGATATATGGGTATAATAAAGTGGAGGGAGATAAAAGAGTATCAAACAAAAATCCTGATACTTTCTGGGTGTAATAAGAGAGAAACTCAGAACTTCAGACTTGGTGGAACAGGTCTGGCCACAAGTCTCCTGCAGAAAGATAGGAGACACAAGACAAACTATAGGGGTGTACGAGGTTCCCCTCTCTTTATCCATACAGAAGAACAGAGGGAGCCCAGAGCAGCTTAAGCCAAAAATAAGGGCAGAGTTAAACTTAGTCAAGGCAGTGACTCCAGTAGGAAAAGAAAAAATGTACCTCCCACTTCCCTCCCTTGGGTTTCCCTTCCTGGCTTTTGCTCCCTGTTTGAGGAGTAGTATCTAGAAGACCCTGGAAGAAAGTCAGGAACAGGAACCCTGTTGCTTACATGGTTCAGTCCAGCACGCCGAGTCAGGGGCCCTAGAAGGGTTTGGAGTCAAAGCCCCAACCAGAAATAAAGTAGACCTTAACTGAACACATAACCTCCACTGGGGCGCTATCAGGGGTTGTTTCAATAGGGCTAGATCTGAAGACCTTAAAATGCCGATCAGTAACAACAGACTGTGGCATCTTCCCTCAACCTCTAAACCACCGTCCTGGGCTTTAGGATGAACTGGAGTTGAGGGACTGGACTTGGGACAGATGGAAGCAAAAGGAAGGGGCTGGGTGTTAAGACAATATAAAATTTTAACAACATTTTTAAGCAGAATTTTAATCTTAGGAAAGCTACATGAGTCATTCCCTCTATCCTATTCATTGCCCTTATCCTACTGTCTTTTGGACTTGTGGGCTTATCGAGAACCTGGGGTACTGAAACAGAGTCCACAAGAATGCAGAAGCATCAGCATGCTCACCTTAACATGTACAAAACTATGATAATAAACACGATCACTAGCAGAGAGGACAGGGCCACCATCACTGCAATAATTGGCGTCTCATCTGAAATCAAGAGAACAAAACATGTTGTTAACCACTGTAGGTAATGGAAGCCTTGAGTCCCCTGCTCAGGGAAACACTCAGATGAGGAAGAACAGCTCTTCCAAATGGTTATATATCGACAGATGGTTGGGCATGGGGAGGAGGAGAGGGAGAAATGAGAAGAGTGCCAGCCTAGGGCTACTGGGTGAAGAGGAAGGTAAAGGCCTAGGGTGACATGCCCACCCAACCTGACTTATCATACATATGTTTATTCTCTGTTTCCTTACATTAGAATGAAAGTTCTTTGAAGGCAGAGACTGCTTCTTTCATTGCTACAGAGCCTAAGACAAAACCAGTGCTCAGCCTGTAAGAAATACTCAAATGTTTGAAAGCATGAACACATCCAATCCTGATGGCAAGCTGGGGTGGAGGCCCAACAGTGTACTTTCTCCCAGGCTCAGTGGGTTCCATGAAGATGGGAGAGAAAGGAAAAAGGACACCTTTCCTATCATAAATGCAAAGAGTTTCCTGGAACAGAGAATACTGTTCCTGATTAAAGCAAGGAGACATTAGTGGATCTTTAAAGACTGTGTGTCTAAAACTGCTGGTTACTCTTTTCTGCCTCTTTCCACAGTCATCCTTTTCTACCTCTTTCCACCAGGACCCCAACTACACCAACATCTGGCCTGGAGGAGATACAGCAACTCTGCCCTCCATTCCACAGGGCCTGGCTTCCTTTCCACCCCATAATGAGCCTCACCCTCCTCCTGCACTTTCATGGCCCTGCCACGAACTATACAACCAGTATGAATTTGTAACTATCTTCACCATCTTCCACCCTTTCTAGCAGCATCACTTTCTGCCCTCTACAGCAGATCCCTCCATGTAAAAGCCAATCCTACCACATGTGGTCTGTATTACATCTGTTACTGTCACCTCAAGTATCTGTCTTCTTGACCTCACTGACCTGCTTCCTACCACCAATAGCCAGTCCCATGTCTCTCTTCACAGTTACCTTATAAAACAGTTGTCTTCTCTAACCTCTTACCTCCGGGTACTCCATACTCTAGTTTGCTGACACCTACCCTGAGTGCACCCTTTAAATTCCTCATGAAGGACACCAACAAATGGCATATTGCCAAATCCAACGGAAACATTCCCACCCTCATCTGATTCAACCTCTTACTAGCATTCATCCAAAAAAAATTTATGGGCCCACACTGTATGCCAGACACTGTTCCATTCATTGGGAATAGAGAAGTGATTAAACAGACAACTGACAGAGAGCTGACATTCTGGGGGAAGAAGGAGAAAGCTGATCATAAACAATTTCAGAGATAAGATACAGGATGAAAAGAAGGGTAAGGGGATACAGAGTTGATGGGCTTTGGGAGAGGGCAGTGGCTAGCTATGTCAGAGTAGTCTGGGAAGGTCTGAAGTAATTACACTGAAGTGAAGTGAAGTTGCTCAGTCATGTCCGACTCTTTGTGACCCCATGGACTGTAGCCTACCAAGCTCCTCAATCCATGGAATTCTCAGTTACACTGAGCAGAGGTGTAAATAATGTGAAGAAGTGTATCACAAAAAGGTCTGTGCAAAGAGTTTTCTAGGCCCAGGGACTAGTGAGCATAAGAGTCCTTAATAGTTTGGTGGGTTCAAGGAAGAGCACAAAGACCAGTTTTGGTACAAGATGTGGCTGGAGAGTTGGGCAGGAAAGAGAAGACTGTACGCCACGGTAATGAGTGTGGATTTAATTCTGAATGTGATGAGAAACACTATGTGATTGGGGAATTTGAACAGGGAAGATATATAAGTAGATTTACATTCTTAAAAAGATCAGGTAGGCAAACTAACTTGTAAGTAGCAGTCTTAAGGAAGGAGATAACCCAGGAGAATGTGGTGTCATGAAAGCCAAGAAGAGGTTTTCAAGACAGTGGGAGTAATCAACTCAAATACTATAGACAGATTAAGTAGGATGAAAACAGAGAAGTGAAACTTGATTCGACAAGAGGGCAGTTATTGGTAACCTTTTCAAAAGAGTGGTTTCAGTTAAGTTATTGAAAAAGCCCAAATGGAATGAAATAAAGATGGAAAGAAAAGACAGTGAGACACCGATTCCTTATCTGAGGTGAGGACTTGCATCATCAACAGATGCAGAGAAAAGCAGCAGCTGGAGGCAGAGGCAAGATGGAAAGTTTGTCTGTTTTTAAAAAGATGGGAAATATTATACCAAGCTTCTTTGTTGATGGCAGTTTTCAAACATACCCTGGTATGTGAATCTCATATTAAAATGAGCATTCAAACTGGCTGACTACTCCCTCCTCTTTGAAGAACTTTCTTCTCTTCAGTTTCCATGAGAAAGCATTCTTTCTGTCCCTTGGCTGCTTCATATTTTTCCTCATCAGTTGTTCCTTTTCTCACACAGAACTTTAAATGTCTGATTTACTCAGGGCTTTGTCCTTGGCACTCTTCTCAATACTCCTCCAGTTGATCAGACCAGGCTGGAAGCTCAAGTTATATGCTAGCAATTTCCACATTTGCACTGCTTGGTCAGATTTTTCTTTAAACTTTTCTGAAACTATCTTACCTTACTTTAAATTTCACAGGAAATGCCACCTTCCTGCATTAAAAAAAATTTCCTTCACCAGTAACTCAGTAGTTAGCACTGCCATCCATCCACCCTACTGCTCACCTAAGAATTGTAAGAATTCCCTTAATTTCTTCCTTAGGCTTATCTTCTATATGCAACTCAGCTGCAAGTAATATTTTATTTATTAGAAAAAATAGTCTCTCATCTTATTTATTTATTGGGCTGTGTTGTGTCTTAGCTGTGGGGCTTGGGCTTAGTTGCTCTGTGGCATGTGGGATCTTCGTTCCCTGACCAGGGATTGAACCTCAGTCCCTTGCATTGCAAGACAGATTTTAAACCACTGGATCACCAGGGAAGTCCCTGCAAGTAATGTCTTGGTACTAAAACCAACATCTCAAATTTGTCTGCCTTTTTTCCCTTCTGTTGCTATCACTCTGGTCTAAATCTCTGTCCTTTCTTATCTGAATCACAGTAAGCCACTATCCCTTGCCAGTCCACTTTCCACAAAGCAGGGACAGTGATCTTGAAGAAAGCAAATCAGATCATAGTCTCCACTTATGTAAAACCTTCCAAGGTTTCCCAGGCTTTTAGACTGAAATCTAATATCCTTACCTTGACAGTAACAACCTCCCCCATTTAGCCCCTGCTTTTTCTGTCTCCTCCATTTTTTCCTTGCTCACTAAATTTCAGTCATTGGTAGCCTTCCATGCTGGGTTTGCTCCTTCCTTGGGCCTTTGAACCCTATTCCTTCTACTGTATTTAGCCTCCATTCTTTACCTGGCTAACTTCTAGTCATTTGAAAAGACCCTGATGCTGGGAAAGATTGAAGGTGGGAGAAGGGGATGACGAAGGATAAGATGATGGCAGCACCAACTCAATGGACATGAGTTTGAGTAAACTCTGGGAGTTGGTGATGGACAGGGAGGCCTGGTGTACTGCAGTCCATGAGGTCGCAGAGTCGGACACAACTGAGTGACTGAACTGAACTGAACTCCTAGTCATTCAGTTCTCATTTCAAGTATTACTTTTTTCCAGAGAGGTCTTTTCTGACTTAACATTAAATCAGGTAGGTCTTAGTTTCCCTATCTCTAAACTCAGTTATTCTAAAGATTAAATGAGATTATCCACGTAAAGTTCTCGGCACAGTAATTTGCACACAATTACGTACACAGTCAATATTAGCTATTATTTTTTTTTTATTATTTGCACAGAAAACTGTTATTTCCTTTGAAAATACCCCTCACATTCTGTATTTATTTAAGTAAAGTTGATTATGAGTATCCCTCCTTTATACCCTAAATTCCACAAAGGCAAGGATTATATACTTGCTTTGCTTCTCACCATATACTTAACACCTAGCACAGAATTTCACGCATACTGGGTGCTGAACAAATACTAGATGGACTATACCGAGTGAATGAATAAAAGAATTAATGATTTATCACCATATTATGTCTCAGTTCAATGCCAATCACAGAGGGCTGTATATCAGGTATTAAAAGAAGGTAATTAGAAGACATCTGACTCAAGATAGTGGGCGAAATCCACATTTTTTTTTTTCTCTTGCCAAAAGGACACTGAAATGACAGAAGAAATAGAGTGGCATCAGCAGACCAGAAACTTTGAGGGATTTGTGGAAGACAAAGCAGATGGAATTAGACTGCTAAAGAGATGAGAGCTAAAAGAAACTCCAGTAGAGAGGGAGTATTAATTCTCCCAGCCTGGGCCGAGAAACACCTTAAACTCAGAGTCAACCAGGACTAGGGATAAAAGTAGGCTCTGAGGTAGCAGGGTATTTAACCAAAGGCTCACCAACCACAGCTTGTATACAGACAGGCTGTGGTATCTAACCCTGATTCAGCTGGAAAAACAATGCTCTATACAGACAGGAAGTGTGCTGATGGCTCCTTTATTAAATATATATAAATAAATAGAAGTTGCATATATATTTTATACCTTATATGGAAAACTTTCAAACTCCCTCAGGGGAAAAGAGAACACTACAATAGATCCCTAGGCACTTATTATTTCACTTCAACAGTATCATCACATGCCAGTTTTTCCATCTTTACCAGGTCTGGGTTTCTTAGCTGCACACTAATTAACACTGTGGGATAACTAATTCTCTGTTGTAGGGGGTTGTCGTGTGCACCACAGGATGTTTAACAATATTTCTGGTCTCTAGCTACTAGATGCCAGTAGAAAACCCTTAATTGTGATGACCAAAATCAGCTTCTGTGGTTTAGTCGCTAAGTCGTGTCCTACTCTTTGGGATCCCATGGACTGTAGCCTGCCAGGCTCCTCTGTCCATGGGATTTTCCACGCAAGAATACTGGAGTGGGTTGCCATTTCCTTCTCCAGGGAACCTTCCTGACCCAGGGGTTGAACACGGGCAGGTGGACAACACAGCCACCAGGGGAAGCCCCAAAATCACCTTCAGATGTTGCCAAGTGTTTTCTAGGGGAAGAGTCACCCTGAACTGAGAACCACTGGTCTATACCCGTTGCATATATTAAGGCAAATCTGAGACATATCATTTCAACTGTAGTTACTTCAGTATGTATCACTAAAAGATAAGAATTCTTAACATATTCATAATGCCATTACCCTACTGTAAGCACATTACAGTCCCCTCAGTGCTCCAGAGCAAAGTTCAACCAGAGTCCTACAGAAGACTGTAACAAACGTCAAGGACAGAAGAGGTAATATAAGAAATAGGGTAAATCTTCAAAATATACTGCAATTTCTGCAAGAGGACCCCGTATCAATTTAAAATAGCCACTATAAAATGAGAAGCAATCTCACACTTATCAGGATGGCTATTATTATAAAAGGTCCTAGAATATAATAAGTGTTGGCCAGCACTGGTAGAAAAGTAAAAATGGTGTAGCTGCTGTGGAAAACAGTATGGCAGTTCCACAAAAAATAGAATTACCATATGATCCAGCAATTCCACTTCCGGGTATATGCTCAAAAGAATATCCATGTTCTTAACAGCATTAGTCATAACAACTAAAGTGTAGAAGCAACCAAATGTCCTCTGACAGATGAATGGATAAGCAAAACATGGCATATGTATACAATGAAATATTTTTAGCCTTAAAAAGTAAGGAAACATATGTTACAATGTAGGGATGAATCTTGAAGACATTAAGCTAAGTGAATAAGTCAGTCACAAAAGGACAAATATGGTATGATTTCACTTCTATCAGAGCAGTGAAATTCACAGAAACAGAAAGTTTCAGGTGTACAGAATGATGATCTGACTTACATCATGAAACAATTATCACAGTAAGTTTAGGGAACATCCATGATTTATACGGACACAAAATTAAATATAGAGAAAAAATTCTTTTCTTGCATGAGAACACTTAGAATTTCCTCTTTTGTTTTTAACATACAGTAGTGCTACTTATCGGAGAAGGTGTTGGCATCCCACTCCAGTACTCTTGCCTGGAAAATCCCATGGATGGAGGAGCCTGGTGGGCTGCAGTCCATGGTGTCGCAAAGAGTCAGACATGACTGAACGACTTCACTTTCACTTTTCACTTTCATGCATTGGAGAAGGAAATGGCAACCCACTCCAGTGTTCTTGCCTGGAGAATCCCAGGGATGGGGGAGCCTGGTGTGCTGCCGTCTCTGGGGTCACACAGAGTCGGACATGACTGAAGAGACTTAGCAGCAGCGGCAGTACTACTTATAAGCAATAGTTAGAACCGGATATGGTGCAACGGATTGGTTTCAAATTGGGAAAGCAGTACGTCAAGGCTGTATATTGTAACCATGCTTATTTAACTTATATGCAGAGTATATCATGCGAAATGCTGGGCTGGATGAGTCATAAGCTGGAACCAAGACTACCAGGAGAAATATCAACAACCTCAGATATGCAGATAACACCACCCTAATGGTATAAAGTGAAGAGGAACTAAATAGCCTCATGATGAAGGTGAAAGAGGAGAATGAAAAAGCTGGCTTAAAACTCAACATTCAAAAAACTAAGATCATGACATTCAGTCCCATTACTTCGTGGCAAATAGATGGGAAAAAAATGGAAACAGTGGCAGATTCTATTTTGTTGCACTCTAAAATCACTGCCGACAGTGACTGCAGCCATGAAGTCAAAAGACACTTTCTCCTTGGAAGAAAAGCTACCACAAACCTAGACAGCATATTCAAAAGCAGAGACATCACTTTGCCAACAAAGGTCTGTATAGTCAAAGCTATGATTTTTCTCGTAGTCATGTATACATGTGAGATTTGGACCATAAAGAAGGTTAAGTGCCAAAGAATTGATGATTTTGAATTGTGGTGCTGGAGAAGACTCCTGAGAATCCCTTGGACAGCAAGGAGATGGAACCAGTCAATTCTAAAAGAAATCAACCATGAATATTCATTGGAAGGACTGCTGCTAAAGCTCTAATACTTTGGCCACCTGATGTGAAGAGCTGACTCATCGGAAAAGACCCTGATGCTGGGAAAGACTGAAGGCAAAAGGAGAAGGGGGCAACAGAGGATGAGATGGTTGAATGGCATCACTGACTCCATAGACATAAGTCTGAGCAAATTTCGGGAGATAGTAAAGGACAGGGAAGCCTGGCAGGCTGCAGCCCATGGGTTCACAAAGAGATGGACAGGACTTAGTAACTGAACGACACTAACAAGTGCTGATTACGTACATCCCTAGGACTTACTGCCTTTATCCAATTCCCTCTCCCCCTACTCCCCACCTCTGGTAACCAAAATCTGATCTCTTTTTCTATGAGTTTGCTGGAAAAACATTTTAATTCTCCCAAGCGTTCAGGCCAGAACAGTCCTCAATCATTAAAGTCAGATTTTACCTCTTGACATCTGAATTATACCCATGTTTTTTTAAATACAGTTAAAGATAATACAGATAGTAAAGATGTCCCAGCCCTGTGTGACAGAAGGAGACTCAGATCTATTAATAAAAGAGGAGAGAATTTACAGCTTCCTGTATCAAATCTCAGACTTGGAGACAGGCTCATAATCCAGTCACCATACTAGGTAGGGCTCCTCCGAAACCAGACAGACTCATCATCTCATTGTGCTTATTAGCCTTGTCCTGGTCTGGGCTCTCTGGAGATATGGCCTTATATGATGCAGCCAAGGCAGGAACGGTGCCCTGCCACTCCCATCCCAACACCCCACTCCCCAACCATCCATTCTAGCAGAAGTTCAGCATTTAAAGGGCAGCATTTTAAAAGTACTAAAATGGTGTTCTGGGACAACAGTTGTCTATTTGCTTATACTCCCTTTCCAAGAAAACAAAGGGCATATTATTCTAAGGGCTCATAAATGGCAACCCACTCCAGTATTCTTGCCTGCAGAATCCCTTGGACAGAGGCGCCTGGTGGGCTACAGTCCATGGGGTCGCGAAAGAGTTGGACATGACTCAAGTGACTGAACATATGTAGACAAGTCAATCATCCAAAGTCTGAAGACACCCCTGGTCAACTGCAACATAATCAGTAAAGTAAAGGCCATACTCCTCTAGCCTCAACTCCTAAGGCCCATTTTTTTGTCTTGTCTTCATACTTTTTGGCAGAAATATTTACCAACTCTCAAAGGCACCATCATTTTAAGAGCTTCTTCATAGGTTGTAAAGTGCTCTAAAAACAGTGAAAGTCATCAAGTTGCCTCAAGTGCCCAAACCTCTGGGGTGAACCCAAACACTGCTGTCTTGGGCCAAATTACATTTGGAAGCCTTATTTTCTATTACTCATTCATCTTCCCTAAGGCCTCTGGAGTTAGCTTTCTTAAACAATAATCTGACCATCTTCCTTCCTTCCATTACATCACCAGGAGACACCCTGAGCTTAATGCACCACTAAGGCTACCTCCTCCTACTTCCCACCTCATGCAAGTTAACCATGCACAGTTCCTCAAACACATGACTGGCTCTTTCATGTCTCCTCGCTTTTACTCTATCTCATGCACCCCCATTTTCCTCAGTTACTATATTAAACTACACAAAACTCACCATCATGCCTCCTTCCCACTCCCCATGTATAGTGAGCCTTTTAAGTTCTCCTCATAGCACTTTGTATGGTATATTCAATAGTATGTAGCTGAGTAGACTTTGATTCTTGGTGTTCACATGCTTCTTCCATGAGACAGGGAACACTGCTCGCTCACAGAATCTTCAACATCTCATAGGTGCTGAGTGAATATATTATTAAAGGTGCTTACAGAAAACCACTGGGCTTCCCTGGCAGCTCATCAGTAAAGAATTTGCCTGCAATGCAGGAGATCTGGGTTCCATCCCTGGATCAGGAAAACTCCCTGGAGAAGGAAATTGCAACCCACTCCAGTATTCTTGCCTGGGAAATCCCATGGACAGAGGACCCTGGTGGGCAAGAGTCAGGCACGACTTAGTGACTAAACCACCAAAACAGAAAGCCATTATAAATGAAGTTCACTTAATAACGTCACTTACATCAAGATATCTCTTTAACGAGAATGTCAGCCCCTTTCTAGATTCCAATTCTAGAAAAGAATTGAAAGAGAAAGCCAGGGGAGCAGGTGATCTGATCTGAGACCTGAGAAATTTTAAGGAGCCTCTCTAGGATGCAACAGAATGTTTATCCTGCCTGGTTGTAGAACTCTGTAGTTCGAGAACTCCTTCACAAATACTAACAGGGTACTATTCCAGATCTAAAAAACAAAAATAAAAACAAAAAAACTCAAGTTATATAAATGATTACATCTAAAATAATTTATGGTTAGAAAAGTTTTAGCCTGTACTCTTGCTATTTAACAAATATCAGTTATAAGGTCTTCATATAAAAACCCTACTTTTAAAAACATTCAGATGGTCAAGAATCCACCTGCAATGCGGGAGACCTGGGTTCGATCCCTGGGTTGGGAAGATCCCCTGGAGGAGGGCATGGCAATCCACTCCAGTATTCTTGCCTGGAGAATCCCCATAGATAGACTATGGAATCTGGTGGGCTACAGTCCATGAGGTTGCAGAGAGTCGGACACAACTGAGTACCAAGCACACAGCACATTAAAAAGTAAGATGAGACAAGTTTATGCAGAATTTTGTTTAAAAGATACAGGACAGAGAATGACCTAATGTGGTAGCAAGCTGCAGTGTAACCTTGCCTTGGGATACTGTGGAGCACCCTTGTTCCCACAGTTCTGACTGGATGGCTGAGATTCCCGATCCTTTAGTCACCCATCTAAGTAACAGTAACAGAGTGGCAGCAGTAGCAGGAGTTGCTGAGCAGCTGCTATATGCTGACCCAGTACTAGTTTAATGTCACTTCATTTCTCACAACAACCCTATGGAGGAAATTTTGTTCCCATCCTATCTTGCAAATGGCAAAAGAAGACAAAGTACCTACCCCCACCCCTGCCATAAGTGGTAGAGTCAACACGCAAACTCACATGGTCTAGCTCCAAAGCTCACACAGACTAATGCCCTTGCTCTGATATCATGGCATCTTATTTTTCACCCCCTACCCAATTCTCCTGCCATCACTGCCTCACAGGTACATCAAATCTCTGTCTCAGAGTCTATTTCCCCTAGAACAAAACTAATAAAATTGGGATTTCAAACTATCAATGACTAAATAACAACTGGAGAGTATACTCATGACCACTGTATTTTGGTAGATAATGCTAGAATTAGCTTTAATATATTACTGTATATTACACAAATCATCCAGTCACACAAACTAACACCAGTGAAAATGTTTTAAAAGAAAAGCTTGTTACAAAAGAACAAATACTGTGAATACACTAAAATGAGGTACATAGACAAATTTATAGAGATAGAAAGTATATTAATGGTTACCAGGGGCTAGGGGAAAAAGAAACATGGAGTTATTGCTTAATGCGCTACAGAGTTTTCAGTTCAGTTCAGTCGCTCAGTCGTGTCCAAACTCTTTGCGACCCCATGAATTGCAGCACTCCAGGCCTCCCTGTCCAGCACCAACTCCCGGAGTTCACTCAGACTCACGTCCATTGAGTCAGTGATGCCATCCAGCCATCTCATCCTCTGCTGTCCCCTTCTCCTCCTGCCCCCAATCCCTCCCAGCATCAGAGTCTTTTCCAATAAGTCAACTCTTCGCATGAGGTGGCCAAAGTACTGGAGTTTCAGCTGTAGCATCATTCCTTCCAAAGAAATCCCAGGGCTGATCTCCTTCAGAATGGACTGGCTGGATCTCCTTGCAGTCCAAGGGACTCTCAAGAGTCTTCTCCAACACCACAGTTCAAAAGCATCAATTCTTCGGTGCTCAGCCATCTTCACAGAGTTTTAGTCTGAGATAATTAAAAAATAATTTGGGGACAGATGGTAGTGATGATTGTGTAACAATGTGAATGTACTTAACGCCACTGAACTATGTGGTTAAAATGGTAAATCTTATATTTTTCAAAATTAGGAAAAGGCTGGCTCCACCAAAATAATTTGGAATACATTTAATAGATAATACACATGAGAAAATAATTACTGAGTTGGCCAAAAAGTCTGTTTGGTGTTTCTGGTAAGATGGCTTTAGTAGTGCTCAGTTGTCTTTAACTTCATTCGAAACAATTTTGTTGAGACTGTATTGTGACAGCTGTCATGTCAGCGTGTATTTTTTTTTTTTAATATCAAAATTGGTGAATTTTTGTATAGCTATTTTAATACTGAAGATGTAAGGAAAAAAGCAACATTTTCAACATATTATACTTATTATTTCAAGAAAGGTAAAAATGACACTGAAACGCAAAAGAAGATTTGTGCAGTGTTTGGAGAAGGTGCTGTGACTGATGAAAAATGTCGCAAGTGGTTTGCGAAGTTTCATGTTGGAGATTTCTCGATGGACGATGCTCGACGGTCAAGCAGACCAGTTGAAGTTGATAGTGATCAAGAGACACAACATTACACCACATGGAAGATAGCTGACATAGTCAAAATATCCAAATCAAGTGTGGAAAATCATCCACACCAGCTTGGTTATGTTAATTGCTTTGATGTTTGGGTTCCACATAACTTAAGAGGAAAAAAACCTTCTTGACTATATATTCACATGTGATTCTCTACTGAAATGTAATGAAAATGTTCCGTTTTTAAAACAAATTGTGACAGGTGATTAAAAGTGGATACTGTACAATAATGTGGAATGGAAGTGACTGTGGTGCAAGCGAAATGAACCATGACCAAAGGCTGGTCTTCATCCAAGCAACGTAATGTGGGTACATGGTGGACTGGAAGGGAGTTCTCCATTAGGAGCTTCTTTCAGAAAAACAATTAATTCCAATAAGTATTGCTTCAGATTAGACCAACTGAAAGCAGCACTCAACAAAAAACATCTGGAATTAGCCAACAGAAAACGCAAAATCTTCCTTCCATCAGGGTAACACAAGACCACATGTTTCGTTGATGGCTAAAACTGTTACAGCTTGGCTGGGAAGTTCTGATTCATCTACTGTATTTACCAGACATTGCACCTTCAGATTTCCATTTATTTCGGTCTTTACAAAATTGTCTTAACGGAAGAAATTTCAATTCCCTGAAAGACTGTAAAAGGCACCTGAAACAGTTCTTTGCTCAAAAAAATAAAAATTTGGGCAAGATGGAATTATGAAATTGTCTGAAAAATGGCAGAAGACAGTGGAACAAAACAGTGAACATGTTGATCAGTAAAGTTCTTGGTAAAAATGAAAAGTATGTCTTTTATTTTTACTTAAAAACTGAAGGAACTTTCTGGCCTACTAAATAGCTTCTTCAACTTTGAAAGAAAGGAAGCAAAGCAGCTTGCCTCCCTTCCCCTCTTTTTATTCTTTTATGCTGTCAATTAAAACACCAGCTCCTGCTGTTCAAAAACATATCAAAGATCAATGCATAAGAATTTATAACCCTTAATCACCTACGTAAGACATCATTCGCTTAGCAAACCCAACATAATACGGATGCTTCAAAACAATAGCCTCATTTGTCAAAAAGCACTTGGCTTTAAAATTAGAATGTGATATCAAAATTTATAGTAATACTTCTAAAGATAAGCTCTAGTAACTTATCATTACATATGAGGCTGAGACTATGTATGCATCTTCATTTTCCTACTTGGCTAAAGGCAGTTACACAAAATTATTTTTTAAACTTAAAACATTTATTACATTGTTGTTCAGTCGCCCAGTCGTGTCCAGCTCTTTGAGACCCCATGGACTGCAGGATATCAGGCTTCCCTATCCTTCACCATCTCTCAGAGCTTGGTCAAACTCATGTCCATTGGGTCGGTGAGGCCATCTAACCATCTCACTCTCTGTCATTCCCATCTCCTCCTGCCTTCAATCTTTCCCAGAATAAGGGTCTTTTCTAATGAGCTGGCTCTTCGTATCAGGCGCCCAAAGTAATGGAGCTTCAGCATCAGTCCTTCCAATGAATATTCAGGACTGATTTCCTTTAGGATGGACTGGTTTGATCTCCTGGCAGTCCAAGGGACTATCCAACACCACAGTTCAAAAGCATCAATTCTTCGGCACTCAGTCTTCTTTATGGTCTAACTCTCATATCCATACATGACTACTGGAAAAACCATAGCTTTGACTAGATGGACCTTTAGCGTGTCACAATTAGCAATAATCTAGATAATTAAAGTAATTTCTTTCTTTTTAATCAGAGTATTAAAATCCATATTAGTCAGGTAGATAAAACAGGGATAGTATCTGGGGCAAGAAAAAAGCTGAAGAATAAGAAAAGAAAGTGAAAGTGTTAGTCACTTGGTCGTGTGACTCTTTGTGACCCCATGGGCTGTAGCCTGCCTGGTTCCTCTGTCCATGGAATTCTCCGGGCAAGAATACTGGAGTGGGTTTCCATTTCCTACTCCACGATGGCAGCCTTACTATTCCCTAATCGAAATGTGCACTTCTACACATGGGGATCCATGTGTTCTATTCTCTGGTGACCAGGGATTCCATAGTCCTGCTTTGACCACTGACACAGCATCTTCTGCCATAAGGACT
Source organism: Oryx dammah (assembly GCF_014754425.2). Classification (NCBI taxonomy): domain Eukaryota; kingdom Metazoa; phylum Chordata; class Mammalia; order Artiodactyla; family Bovidae; genus Oryx; species Oryx dammah. Next base: position 31,121,077 of record NW_024070194.1, on the reverse strand, counting down.
TTATACGAGAGGGCTGAAAATCCATATACAGTGACAAAAGGCCAACATTTCATAGACTACTTGAAAAAACAACATCTACATTTAAAAACAATGAATATTTGTTTCTGTTACTCTTCTCCATGAGGTAATTATGGAAACAATTTAAGGAAAAATAAACACGTAACAGCCAGAGATGCACAAAGTTACACAGATTGAGCAGAGGAAACACAACAGATATTGTATACTGTAAAAAGGACAAGAGACATAAGGTGAACGGCTCACCTCTTCTGTCCTTCGAGTCAGAATTACCTGTGTAATAAGTAAAAAAACAGAAATGTTCACTCAGATTAAAGAAAAACATTATTACTTAACCTAATGTAAGTCAAAATAAGCTCTAGGAATATAGATACTTTTCCCTTGTATATGCTGGAGCTAGAATGAGGCACCCGCAAACAACTGGGAAATAAGACTGCCCAGATTCATTAAACTTTTATCAATGATCTGGCCTTCTCCCTGAGGACAAAAACAACACAGCATCAATGTTCATAAAATGTACAAGAATGCAAAGAGTAACATAAACACAATGGTTCTTGTGGTCTTTATGTCCTTTTAGGCCATCAAAATGCAACAGGTCAAAATTAAGTTAAAAATATAAAAGACCTAAATGATAATAGATAATGAAATCTAAATGGCATAAATCAAACTCATATACTAACAGAGAAAATTTTTTCAAAGGCTCATGGAATATCCACAAGCCTTTATAAATTCCTCATAGGAGAAACAGCACAGACAACATTCTTTCATCATGATACAGTAAAACTAGAAATTAACAAAGTAGGAAAATACTTGAAAATTAAAATCAAAACCAAATTGCAAGGGAAGTTCAAGAGGGAGGGGACATATGTATACTTATGGCTGACTCACACTGTTATATGGCATAAACCAACACAACAAACTAAACTGCAAAATACCTAAAAAATAACAAATCACATTTGCGGCAGAAATCAACCACCTTTCCCCCAATATCAATTAGTCTCTTCCTCTTTTTGCCCTTAGTAAAGAACATCCTTCTTTTTTAGGTGAGCACAAAGCTGTCCAGTTAGAGACTTAATTTCTGATATTCTAGGTGTAATCATATGAAGAATTCCAGTCAATAGGATGTGAACAAAAGGGAGAAGAGTAACTTCTGGGTCCCACCCTCTAGAAAATAAATTGTACTATTTTCTGTTTCCCCTTCCCAGGGGCTGGAACCAGAATCCAGTTCTAAGACCCATCTCTGATCAAGCAGATGAGGGCAACTGTCAGGATGCCAGAGCCACAAGGAAAAAGGAAAAGCCTGGTTTCTGACAAAGCGAAGCACCAGCGCCCCCACTAGCCCCCCACTTATGGAATGTGACAGGCGAAGGACATTTTTCTGTAACCAAAGAATTCTGGTATGTCTTTGTCAGAATAGCTTAGACCACACCCTAACTATCTACCTACAGAAGCATTTATGGGTTATGCCTAAAGCTGTGTTTATAAAATATGCATAGCATTACATACATATTAATTAAGAATGAAAACAAACAAATGAAGCATTCAATTAGGGAAGATAGAAAAAGTGTAAAATAAATCTAAGAAAAGCAAGAAAAGAATAAGAATAAAAGAGAAATTAATGAAATAAAAACTGAAAATAACAGAACTAATAAAATATACAATATTTATTGCAGATTTCTAAGAAGGAAAAAGCAACAAACAATGAAATAGGTTAGTCAACCTAAACAGGAAAAAGGACTTAAATATATAAAATACTCACAGATATTTAAGAAGTTAACCCTAAGGGATGACTTTTTCTCAAATATACTTAAGTAATTTTGAAAATCTGAACAAAATGAAAATTTTAAGTGAACTTCAATTATTTTCATAAAGCAAAGCAAAACATCAACTAATAAAACTTATCAAAACTAGCTACATACAAAGGAAACACATATACCAATCTCATTTAGAAATAACTTAGAAAAATTTACAATAGAAAATAGCAAATAAATCACAACACTTCAGTCAAGAAAAATATAAGACCAAGTGGAGCTATTTGTGCAGGAATGTAAATAGTTGAAAAACAGGAAATCAATTAATATGATATACTGTAGCACATAATAGAAAAAATCATACAGATCTTGCTCATTGATGCTGAGCAGGCAACTGGCAAAATTGAACACCCTTTCTTAACATAAATACTCTTTAAAACAGGAATGAATCGATAAATATCTAGAAATAAACTGAATAAAACATGTGCCACACAAGTGGTAAAAATTTTAAAATACTTCCAAGAAATACAAAATAAAAGACTTCAGCAAATGGAACATATAGCATTCTTAGATAGGAAAAATTAAAGATATCAACTGTCCCTGTTAATCTAAAAACATGATCAATAAGAACTTTTTCCAGCTATACAATAAGTTGATTCTAATGTTCATGAAGAAAAATAATCAAGAACTAACAAAATTCTGAAAAATAAGATTAACAAGGGATGACTCACTTTATCAGATATTAAGTATTTTATAAAGTCCACAGTTCACACTTAACATCAGAAAAAATTCCAGATGGATCAAATATTTTAGTGCAGGCACACACATGCACATGCACACACACAGAAGAAAGAAACTGTAACAGCATAAAAGAAAAAATAAAAGAAAATTATTTTATAATATTGGTATAAGGAATGGCTTTTTATATATGATCTAATACCTAGAATACATTTAGTTAACACAAATCCATTTTTTTCCCACCGCGCAGCATGCAGGATCCTGGTTTCTTGATTCAGGATTGAACCTGCGTCTCCTGCAGCGGCAGTGCAGAATTTTAACCACTGGACAGCTAGAGAAATCCCATAAACTGATAAGTTTTTAATTAAGAAAATTAATAGCTGATAGTAACAGTTTCTACAATGAAGAAAAGTTAGATGAACAACTAGGGGAAATAACTGCAATCTTATTATAGGGCTCATAAAAGGGCTCATTTCCTTAACATCAAAGACCTTCTATAAATGAGTTGGGTCACATCCTCTGGAAAAGAAATTGTACTATTTCCTCTGTTCCACCTTCCCAAGGGCTGGAACCAGAAACTAGTGATAAGCCTGACACATTAACAAAAAAAAATGGGTAAAGGATAGCAACAGAGTTTCTCAAAAAAAGAAAAGGAAGAAGGAAATATAAATGATCCTTCTAAATATGGAAAGATGCTTAACTTCACTCAGTAAAATGCAAATTCAAGTCGCACTGAGATACTAATTTTCACCTGTCAGTCCGACATAGATCCAGGTGTTTGATAATTTATTGCACTGAAGAAAATGTAGGAGAACAGGCATTCTGACACACGGCTTAAAAGAGGGAGATCTCATAATATTCAATTTAAATTTACAAATGCGCACTAAAAATAACTTATTCAACCTATCCCAAGACTATTGTTGGTAAGTGTAAAATCAGCCTGAATGATAATATGGCAGACTGGATAAATATATCAAAGTAAAGCCATACAACAAGGTAGCTCCCTACTATAACATAGAAAAAGTATGACAGGCTAATTGGAAAGAAGTAAGGTGAAGAAATATACACAGTACATTTGTACATTTATTATTTGTGTTCTAAATGAAGAAAAAAGGTATGTATAAGTATGTGTGTATGCTTATTTTAAAAAAGAAAAAACTCAAAGGTCAATAGGAAAGAAAAATTAAGATTAAAAAATTATTCCAGGATAAGTCCAATACCCAAATAATGAGGATTTTTAGAACAAGACAGAGAAAATGGAAGGGGGAAGAACATTTCTGAACAGATATAAGAAAATTTTTCAGAACCAAAGGACAAAAACTCCAAAGGTCCTATCCCAAAATAATGAATGAAAGACCCACATCAAGATCCATTTCTATGAGATTTCAAGGCACCAAAGATGAAGAGAAGATCTTTAAAAACACACAAACAATTAGGAATCAAGACAGCAATACAATTCTCCAAGCTTGCAAATTAGAAGTCTGGACAATGCTTTAAAAATTCTAGGGAAAAAAATATTTCCTCAAATTCTATACACACCCCTGAAGATATTTTTAGACATGAAAAAAAGAAATCTAGATTATCTAGATTTCTACTAAGACTGACTTTATGGAAAACTGTATTATGAAGCTATGGAAAGTGCAGGAAGAACTGGCTATCAACAGTAAATAGAAAACTAAACAAACAAATAAAAGGCAATTTCACATTATACCCACAGCTCAGCAGGGAATAGCATTACAGAAGTCATGATGTAACAATTATGGGAGGGTTGGTAAAATGGTGGTAAATGAGGAGGATGTGGGGTTGCAGAATGTAACATCCTGATGTGCCATAAAGTTTTCCTTTTACTGATCTTGAATAACAGTCACCAGTGAAATACAGTCTCAACTTCCTCTGATACATGAAATGTGTTAACTGTTCAATAACTGGCTTCTCAGCTATGGCATAATTTGGACCTACAGCAGATTACAGAAAACAGTAGCAGTGTGGAAAGACCACCGAAGTGAGAAATAGGTCTAATTCACTACCTGACAGCCTTCAGATCTGAAGCAAATTATTTAACCTCTAAGGTCTTACATCAAACATCTATTAAAAAAAGAAATAATTACCACTGGTCATCTCACAGATTATTAAATCAAAGACAGAACAGAACAGAAGTTAAGAACATAAGCCGTGGGACTTCCTTGGTGGTCCAGTGGTTAAGAATCTACCTTCCAGTGTAGGGGATGTATGTTCCATCCCTGATCGGGGAACTAAGATTCCACATGCTGCGGGGCAATTAAGCCCGTTAGCCACAACTACTGAGCCCATGTGCTCTAGAGCCTGTGCACCACAACTAGAGGAAGAAGACCCAGCACAGCCAAAAAAACAACAAAAACACAGGCCGTGAAGTTAGTGACAGTCTCACCTTTTCCATTTACTAATTCAGCCTGCACAAGTTTTGTTTTTCCTCTCTAAGCAATGGCCATAATTTAAAGAAAGAAATCTATTTTTATACCATTACTTAGTATATGTTTGTGTATAACTTGAACAGAAGTTTTATAAAATAAGTTAACATGAGAAGAATAACAATTGAAAAGGACAATCCACACACACACAGATTTGTAGTGGCCCACTAAACTGATTTCATGAATCAGTTATGATTTGTACTTTGAAAAACACAGTAAAACTCCTTCACCTATAAAACATAAAACAGAATCAGCATAACAGAATTCATAGGATACTTCATATGAACTACTTCTATAAAACTCTTAGTACAATGCCTAACACTTAAAATTAGTGCTTACCACATGCAGGTCCCACTATAAATGCTTTACCCATATTAACCTGTTTAATGCTAACAGCTCCTTCATGAATTAAGTACTATCAACATCATTCATTCTTATATACTGATGACAAAACTGAGGTACAGAGGTTAAATAAACTTGCCTATTGTCACACAGCTAGGGTACAGCAGAGTTAGGATTCAAACTCAAGTGGAAAATATGGGATTAAAGCTGGCAGGTGCAGGCTCTGAGTTGTAAGGTCTAGCTAAAAGATGTCATCAGCAAATGACACTCAGTTCATGAGCCATATGTGATTCCACCTAGGGGCACTCACCATCTAACAAGTGAAAAATATGAGCCAAGGGGATGAGACCAAAGAAGAGTAACTGATTTTTGCTAGAAAAGGAATGACAATTATACAGCTGTCAAGGAAAAATTATTTCCTTTTACTACTCATGGAAGCCCTAAGAGGGACCTTTCCAATCCTTGGAAATTTGCCCTACCTTATGTAGTCTCATACTCAGGTCTCTGATTCTATCTTCAAAGCCACTTCCACCTCAGTGATTGACTCAAGGAGAAGTGGGTTGGGTTCAGTCCCTGAACAAACTGGCACTGTAACTTAACTGTTTTCCTGATCTTCTCTTAATAATTCTACTCCTGGCCACAGGCCTTCCACTCTTATCTAACTGTTATAGATAAGGCCCATTCTCCCTCCCAGGGATTCCTTTCTTTTCAAGGCTAATCCTATTATTCAATTATACTATCCTTTCAACCTCAGTTTCTAGCATTATCAATTACCTATCCTCTTTCTCTTATATCTTCTTCTCTATCTTTAAACATTAATGAAGTGAAAGTGAAGCCGCTCAGTCGTGTCTGACTCTTTGCTACCACATGGACTGTAGCCTATCAGGGCTCCTCCTTCCATGGGATTTTCCAGGCAAAAGTGCTGGAGTGGATTGCCATTTCCTTCTCCAGGGGATCTTCCCGACCCCAGAATCGAAACTGGGTCTCCAGTATTGCAGGCAGATGCTTTACCGTCTGAGCCCAAGCGTCCCTAATCTAACCAGGACTCCATGCAAAGCAGAATATCCTCCAGAATCTATCTTCTTTCCTCCTTTTTTTTTTTGGCCATACCATGCAGTGTGCTGGATCTCAGTTTCCTGAACAGGGATCGAACTTGCGCCTCTGGCACTGGAAAAATGGTGTCTTAATCACTGGATGACCAGGGAAGTACCCTATCTTCTTTCCTCTTAATTCTATGTTAACCAGATATTCTTGAGAATCCCCTATATCTAGGTTTCACTACTTTGCTTGGGCAATTTTACTTATTTCAAGAAATTTTATGGCTAGAAAACACAAACAATAACAATAAAAGGGTGAATAAACTCAAAGAGCCAAAGAAAGAACAAACAGAAACCATCTCTAGTACCTGAAGGAGGAAAAGTTTCTGGAGTGGTTGCTGCAGTGCTGGCATTCCCCTCCCAAGGTTCTGTTCTGGTATCTGTGAACTGGTTATCTGGAAGCCATGTTCCATTTGGTGAAATTGCAGTGACTACAGAATTGGTGCTTACTGTTCTTGTGGTTCCATTGTCAGAGTCTGAAGAATTGACAGTGGTTATATATATGGGTCCCAGAGTTAGATTTGGGCTGAATGTTGGTGCCAAGGAAGAAGTTACTGAAGGAGTAGGATTTGAAGTTTTGGTCTCTTCTTTAAGTGATTCTGTTGTAGATGCTTTCACAGATCTTGTAACGCCTACTGAAGGTGAAACTATAAATACCAAAAAAACCAAGAAAACATCACACAAAGAATTGAGATCTCAAAAGTTATGAGACACAAAGCAGCAAGCCCTACTACACCTCAAATACTTGGAGACCAATATTCACACCACACACACACTTTTTATTTTATTATCTTTTTTAAAAATTAAAGTATAGTTGATTTACAATGTTGTGCTAATCTCTGCTGCACAGCAAAGTGACTCAATTACACACACACACACATTCGTTTTTAAATATTCTTTTCCATTATGGTTTGTCCCAGCTCATATTTCCCTGAGCTATAATAGTAGGTCTTTGCTGTTTATGCATTCTAAATATAGTAGGTTGTGTCTACCAATCCCAAACCAACAGGCAGTCCCTCCCCTCACCTTCTTGGCAACCACAAGTCTGTTCTTTACGTTTGTGAGTATTTCTATTTCATAGATAGGTTCATTTATGCCATAGTTTAGATTTCACATATAAGTGATATAGGGTGTTTGTCTTTCTCTTTCTGACTTACTTCATTTAGTATGATAATTTCTAAGCTGCTGCAAATGACATCATTTCATTCTTTTTTATGGCTGAGTAGTATTCAATTGTCGGAGAGGACAATGGCACCCCACTCCAGTACTCTTGCCTGGAAAATCCCATGGACGGAGGAGCCTGGTGGGCTGCAGTCCATGGGGTCACTAAGAGTCAGACACGACTGAGTGACTTCACTTTGACTTTTCACTTACATGCACTGGAGAAGGAAATGGCAACCCACTCCAGTATTCTTGCCTGGAGAATCCCAGGGATGGGGGAGCGTGGTGGGCTGCCATCTATGGGGTCGCACAGAGCCAGACATGACTGAAGCAACTTAGCAGCAGCAGTATTCAATTGTCGGAGAGGGCAATGGCACCCCACTCCAGTACTCTTGCCTGGAAAATCCCATGGACGGAGGAGCCTGGTGGGCTGCAGTCCATGGGGTTGCAAAGAGTTGGACACGACTGAGCGACTTCACTTTCACTTTTCACTTTCATGCATTGGAGAAGGAAATGGCAACCCACTCCAGCGTTCTTTCCTGGAGAATCTCAGGGACGAGGGAGCCTGGTGGGCTGCTGTCTATGGGGTCGCACAGAGTCGGACATGACTGAAGTGACTTAGCAGCAGCAGCAGCAGTATTCAATTGTATATATGTACCACATCTTCATTCATCTGTTGATGGACATTTAGATTGCTTCCATATTTTGGCTATTGTGAATAGTACTATTATGAACATAAGAGTGCCTGTATCTTTTCGAAGCAGAATTTTCTCTAGGTGTATTTCAAGGAGCATACACTCTTTAAATGGTGACTCCTTCCCTCCACTTCTAAAAGTTTACTGTCTAATGGAGGGAAAAACTGGTCTCTTAGTTAGTTCCTCAGAGTCAATATATAGGAGTCTTAAATAGTAACCATTTTGTCTTCTTTAACTTTTCAGGAATGAATATATCTCTTTATTTGAAGTAGTATGGGGTATACAGAACAATGCTGAGTGTAACATACAATATGACCCAGAGATTCCCAAAGACAACTTAATTTGCCATCACTTTTAAGTAAAACTTAATATTAATTTTTTCTTTCTTTAGTACCACCAAGGTCTTCAAACTTGGGTCACTAGACATAAATACAAAATCCTATTCCAAGTACCAATCTTATCAAATGGCAATTTACCTATGGTAGTGTTGCTGGCACCAACATGTATCAGACCACTGCCAAGCAGAGTAAGGAGGAACCAGGAATCCATGCTGACCTGGAAAATAGAGAGTCATTTTCGATACAGTACTGAAATACTGTAAAACTATGTCCAAACAACTCACCAAAGGAGGTATTTTGGGCAAATTCTTCTTAGCTATTAAAGTGCACACACAGGACCAATGATCTTTTAGGAGTCTGATAAGCTCAACTCTCCAGGAACCCAACTACTTAACTGAAAGTTTATACAACTATAAGAGCAAGCAGTGATTCTCAATCTTGGCATACTTTAGAATCACTCAAAGAACTTAATAACAACAAAACTCTGTGCCAGACTGTATCTTTGGGGGTGAGAGGTAGGTAGCAGTCCTTTTAAAAGCTTCCTAGGTAACTGCAGCTTTAGTGTCTTCAGAATGAGAAGCACAGAGAAGGCAGGTTGACTACAAGGATGTACTGACCTCCAAAGCAGACATTATACAGCTGTCCTCAAACTTTATTTCCCTTCAAACCGTATCGGAGGGATGTGGCCCATTCACACTGGTAATAGAGGTTTATTCATCCATTCAGATGTCTGTGCCTGATATTAAGCTAGGTATCAGGGAAACAACTAGGGAACAATATACTCCAAGGTTCCATGTTCATGGGACTCATAGCACAGAGGTAATTTAATGTGGCAGTGACTCTCCAAAACAACCAGAACATGCCTCTCCGAGGGGAACATGAAAATCTCTGAGGGAGGGTGGAGAGATGTAGGTGGTTTATACACACCCCAGGAGATTGCCTTTAATAATAATCATGCTTAGCAGGGAACTGGGTTCAGCCAATGGCCTTCCCAAGGTATAACCATACGTGATTTGACCAGTTCCCCACTCTTCCTACCTGACTGTTACCCAAAATGGGGAGAGCACACAATTTCCTCCATAAGGGTTAGGAAACAGATTGGAAGGCTGATTACTGTGTATGTATTCATGTATAGTCTAGATAAATCAATAGGAAATGGTTTTGTGAAAAATAACAATGTATTTGGAGGAAGCAGACTAGACCATCACTTCATTACATACATCAAAATAAAATCCAGATGGGCTGAAGAATTAAATGTTTACAGACACATTTTAAGAGGAAATAAATGAGTATGTTCATAATGAGGAAGGATTTTCTAGACATAAAGGCAATGTAAGAAATCACAAAGGTGTAAAGCAATTATCTTTCAATAGAAAAATAAATTAATTAAAAAAAGAAATCACAAAGGAAAAATGGAATATCTGGCAATAAAAAAAATTATGAAAGAAATCAATCAAACAATGTTAATGGATAGGAAGATTCCATACTGTCAAGACATCAGTTCTTCTCAACTCAGTTTACAGATTCAATGCAATCTCAATCAAAATACTACCAACCTATTTTGTGGATAGCAACAACTAGTTCTAAAGTTTATATGCAGATGCAAAAGATGGAGAACAGCCAACTCAATACTGAAGAAGCAGAGTAAAGTCAGAGAATTACTATTAATTTAAAAGCAAATAGTAATACAAAAAAGCAAAGAAAGATACAGCAAAGAGTGGCAGTGTGGTACAGACAAACAGACCAATGGAACACAAGAGAACCTACATAAAGACCCACACAAATATAGTCAACTGATCTTTGACAAAGGAGCAAAGACAATACAATGGAGCAAAGACAGTCTTTTGAACAAATGGTGCTGGAATAACTCGGCATACACATACCAAGAAAAACAAAAACAAAAAACTAGACACAGATCTTATACTCTTCACAAAAATTAACTCAAAATGAATCACAGACCAAGATGCAAGTGCAAAAGACTCCTGGAAGATAACACAGGAGAAAAATCTAGATGATCTTGGGTATGGCAATAACTTTTAAGATACAACCAAAGACAGAGCCATCAAAAAATAATCAACTGCACTTCATCAAAACTAAAAAATTCTGCTCTGTAAAAGACAAAATCAAGAGAATGTTAAGACAAGCCACAGACTGTGAGAAAATACTTGCAAAAGACACATTAGCCAAAGGACTGTTATCCAAAATAAACAATAAAACCTCAACAATAAAAAAATTATCAAGCTGATAAAAAAAATGGTCAATAGCCTGAACCTCACAAATGGCAAACAAGCAAATGAAAAGATGTTTAACAGCATATGTTATTAGGGAATTGCAAAGTAAAACAATGAGACATCACTACACACCTATCAGAATACCAAACACTAACAACACCAAATCCCAGTGCTTTTGTGGAGCAACAGAAACTCTCTTTCACTGTGGGAATGACACTTTGGAAGGCAGTTTGCTGGTTTCTTGCACAACTAAACTTAATCTTATTATATGATCCAATTGTGCTCCTTGGTATTTACCCAAGAAGAATTGAAAACTTACACCTATATAGAAATGTGCTTTATTCATAACTGCCAAAACTTGGAAGCAAGCAAGTTGTTCTTCAGTAGATGAATGAATAAACAAACTGTAGTACATCTAGAACACGGAATATTATTTAGCACTGAACAAGAAATGAGCCAGAAAGTCATGAAGAAACATGGAGAAAAATGCATATTATTAAGTAAAAGAAACCAATATGAAAAGGCTACAGTCTGAACGATTCTGACTATATTATAATTCTTGAAAAGGCAAGGCTCTGGAGGCAGTGGTTGCTAGGTTAGGGAGGAGAGAGGAATGAATAGGTGAAGTACAGAGGATTTTAAGGGCAGTGAACTATTCTGTATGGTAATACAATGGTGGATACATGTAATTATACATTTGTCCAAACACAGAAAACGTATAACATCAGAAGTGAACTCTAATGTAAACTATGGACTCTCGGTGATAATGATGTCAAAGTGGGTTCATCAACTCTATAGTAAGTGTATACTGTGGTGCAGGATGTCAATAGTGGGGGAGGTTGTGTGTGTATGGGAACAGGGAAAATTTGGGAACTTTTTATACTTTCTGCTCAATTTTGTTGTGAATATAAAACTGCTCTAAAAAATAAAGTCTATTTCTTAAAAAAGGTAATGAACTGGGAAAACTGTCACAAAACAAATAATTAAAATAAGAACTCATATTAATATGGAATACATTAAGATTGCAATTCTGGAAAATGTGAAAAACCTAAACATAATGTACAAAAGAGAAAAACAGCTAAGAAAATACACAAAAAAGTGCTGACTAATCAAAGGAAAATAATGACGAGAGAACATTTTTAGTTGCAGGAAAGACCAATGGCATGAAAATACAATGCTTTGAAGAGTCAAATGAAAAGAATTGAAATAATGATGGAAATACCAATTAGCCTATAATAACAAACTCCTTTCCAGAAAGATTATACAAGAATCTTAAAGGTGCCCACATTGTTTTCTGACCCATTTCTAAGGTTCTATTCTTGAGTATAAGTAAATAATCTGAAATTCAAGATTAAAATGATAAAAAGCTTAGTCATTAAGTGGACAAACAGGGAAAAGCTGGTAGTGAGTATCACGCTGCTAGTCCAAACAATAATTGTGGCTACTTGGTATGCTATGGGCTTCCCTCGTGGCTCAGATGGTAAAGAATCTACCTCCAGTGCAGGTGACCCAGGTTTCATCTCTGGATCAGGAAGATCCCCTGGAGAAGGGAATGCCTACCCACTCCAATATTCTTGTCTGGAGAATTTCAAGAATTTAAGAAAATGGAACAAGCTTGTCATTTTTAAGCTTAAAAAAAAGTCAGATCAGGACTTCCTGGTTGTCCAGTGGCTAAGACATCACATTCTCAATGCAGGAGGCCTGGGTTTGATCCCTGGTCAGGGAACTAGGTTCCTCATGCTACAACTAACAGTTCACATGCTGTGAAAGAAAAGACCTGGGGAAGCCAAAAAAATTAAAATAAATATTAAAAACCAGTCAGATAAAAACTGAATAGCCCATTACTGAGGGCTTTCTTTGCCTACTGGTTTCCTGGCACTCACTGAAGACAATACAGTGTGGCTCACAGCTCTCTTCCTATCCCAAAGTCCTGATATTCTCTTAAAGATTTTTCAACATCCTCAAAGATGACAGCCACAATTCACATCCAGACACATCTCTGAGTTCTCTGATTTCAACTCCAACGACCTTAAGGGAAAGACAATGATTGAAATTGCCACACTGGCCAGGCACTATAGTAACCATTTGCATTAGTTATTTGATGACAGGCGGTTCCAGTAAGGAATACAGAACTAATAAGCCACAATCAACCAGAAGAGTTCAGGAAAGGTCAAAAGGAGAAGCCAAGTGTCCTACCACCTCCCAGAATCCTCCTTGCTAGAATCCATCTTGGCTGACGAATGCATGTGCAACCAGGAAGGACCCTGAGTTAGAATGACTGGCTAGACAACTTGGAAATTAACCCCATTACCATAAAATCCGAGACTGTGACTTTGAGCCATGTGGCAGAGCAGTTTTCCTGGGTTCCCTTACCCTCAGACTCTGCCTGGGTGTCCCTTCCCAATGAAGTCTCTTGCTCTGTCAGCATCTTTACCTACTCAGACAACTCATTTCTGAGTGTTAGACAAGAGCCCACCTTCCAGATCTGGAAGGGGTCCCCCATCCTACAACACTTATACAACTTCCACTCCACTGAGACCGGTCGTGACAATGCCTATACTTTAGACTTCGTCAGCACTGGGAAAAATGCTCTTATTGAATCTTACTTTCCCACTCTCCAACCATACTCCCTTACTACTAAAGCCTGGGACCTCACTCAGGCTTTCAGTCCCTTGATCCTCTAATTTTCATTCCAATATCTCTGTTCTATTTCCTTCTCTACTCAGCCAAGAAAAGTTGGTGTCACTTCAATCACTGCCTTGCAAACATCCTAAATGTTTTTGCTACACTGTTCTTCTATTATACCTATATGGGAAAAGAACCCCCAATCCTTAACAAATCCAACTGTCAGCCAACTTGGGCTGCCAAATGCTTCTTAAGAAAATCAAACTACCCATAAGGTTGAGATTTGCCTCAGTGGAACTCTGAACACTTTCTGCAATCTTTCTATATTTCCCTACTTCAGTTCAGTAGTTCAGTCATGTCCGACTCTTTGCGACCCCATGAATTGCAGCACGCCAGGCCTCCCTGTCCATCACCAACTCCCAGAGTTCACTCAGACTCATGTCCGTCGAGTCAGTGATGCCATCCAGCCATCTCATCCTCGGTCGTCCCCTTCTCCTCCTGCCCCCAATCCCTCCCAGCATCAGAGTCTTTTCCAATGAGTCAACTCTTCGCATGAGGTGGCCAAAGTACTGGAGTTTCAGCTTTAGCATCATTCCTTCCAAAGAAATCCCAGGGTTGATCTCCTTCAGAATGGACTGGCTGGATCTCCTTGCAGTCCAAGGGACTCTCAAGAGTCTTCTCCAACACCACACTTTAAAAGCATCAATTCTTCGGCGCTCAGCCTTCTTCACAGTCCAAATCTCACATCCATACATGACCACAAGAAAAACCATAGCCTTGACTAGACGGACCTTAGTTGGCAAAGTAATGTCTCTGCTTTTGAATATACTATCTAGGTTGGCCATAACTTTCCTGCCAAGGAGTAAGCGTCTTTTAATTTCACGGCTGCAATCACCACCTGCAGTGATTCTGGAGCCCAAGTCTGACACTGTTTCCACTGTTTCCCCATCTATTTCCCATGAAGTGATGGGACCGGATGCCATGATCTTCGTTTTCTGTGTTGAGCTTTAAGCCAACTTTTTCGCTCTCCTCTTTCACTTTCATCAAGAGGCTTTTTAGCTCCTCTTCACTTTCTGCCATAAGGGTGGTATCATCTGCATATCTGAGGTGATTGATATTTCTCCCAGCAATCTTGATTCCAGCTTGCGTTTCTTCCAGTCCAGCGTTTCTCATGATGTACTCTGCATATAAGTTAAATAAGCAGGGGGACAATATACAGCCTTGATGTACTCCTTTTCCTATTTGGAACCAGTCCGTTGTTCCATGTCCAGTTCTAACTGTTGCTTCCTTACCTGCATACAGATTTCTCAAGAGGCAGGTCAGGTGGTCTGGAATTCCCATCTCTCTCAGAATTTTCCAGTTTCTTGTGATCCACACAGTCAAAGGCTTTGGCATAGTCAATAAAGCAGAAATAGATGTTTTTCTGGAACTCTCTTGCTTTTTCCATGATCCAGCAGATGTTGGCAATTTGATCTCTGGTTCCTCTGCCTTTTCTAAAACCAGCTTGAACATCAGGAAGTTCACGGTTCACGTATTGCTGAAGCCTGGCTTGGAGAATTTTGAGCATTACTATTTCCCTACTTAGCTCTCTCCAATTCTCCACTGCAGTGATTTCAAAGACGCTCCTCTCCTCTTCAACATATCCTCTTACATCCTTGGCTGTTGGCCTTGCCTTCAACTTCAAAGAAAACAGAAACCACTAGACTGGGACACCCTTACCTACCAGTCACCTTATTTACTAATTTCTTCCTTCTCTGCATTTCCTCCTAAGAATCTCAGTTCCTTAGGAGCCTTGTCCTGTATATCTTCTAACACCATCTTCTAGCTTTAACACCTCCCTTTCATAACAACATTTAAACACAATTAAGAATTTCTTACAAATAGCTGAGAAAAGAAGCGAAGTGAAAGGCAAAAGAGAAAAGGAAAGAGATATCCATCTGAATGCAGAGTTCCACAGAACAGCAAGGAGAGATAAGAAAGCTTCCTCAGGAATTAATGCAAAGAAATAGAGGAAACATAGAATGGGAAGAGACTAGACATCTCTTCAAGAAAATCAGAGATATCAAGGGAACATTTTAGGCAAAGATGGGCACTATAAAGGACAGAAACGGTATGGACCTAACAGAAGCATAAGATATTAAGAAGAGGTGGCAAGAACACACACACAAATTATACAAAAAAGATCTTCATGACCCAGATAAACATGATAGTGTGATCACTCACCTAGAGCCAGACATCCAGGGATACAAAGTCAAGTGGGCCTTAGGAAGCAACACTATGAACAAAGCTAGTGAAAGTGATGGAATTCCAGCTGAGCTATTTCAAATCCTAAAAGATGGTGCTGTGAAAGTGCTGCACTCAATGTGCCAGCAAATTTGGAAAACGCAGCAATGCCACAGGACTGGAAAAGGTCAGTTTTCATTTCAATCCCAAAGAAAGGCAATGCCAAAGAATGTTCAGACTACGGCACAACTGCACTCACTGAAGAGTAACGCTCAAAACTCTCCAAGCAAGGCTTCAACAGAACCAAGAGATTCTAGATGTTCAAACTGGATTTAGAAAAGGCACAGGAACCAGAGGCCAAATTGCCAGCATCTGTTGGATCACAGAAAAGGCAAGAGAGTTCCAGAAAAACATCTACTACTGCTTTTTTGACTACAGCAAAGCCTTTGACTGTGTGGGTCACAACAAACTGTGGAAAATTCTTAAAGAGATGGGAATACCAAACCAGCTTACCTGCCTCCTGAGAAATCTGTACACAGGGGAAGAAGCAACAGTTAGAACCGGACATGGAACAACAGACTGGTTCCAAAATGGGAAAGGAGTATGTCAAGGCTGGATAGTGTCACCCTGTTTATTTAACTCATACGCAGAGAACATTAAGCAAAACGCTGGGCAGGATAAAGCACAAGCTGGAATCAAGACTGCAGGGAGAAATATCAATAACCTCAGATATGTTGATGACATCACCCTTACGGCAGAAAGCGAAGAATTAAAGAGCCTCTTGATGAAAGTGAAAGAGGAGAGTGAAAAAGCTGGCTTAAAATTCAACATTCAGAAAACTAAGATCATGGCATCTAGTCACATCACTTCATGGCAAATAGATGGGGAAACAATGGAAACCATGACAGACTTTATTTTCCTTGACTCCAAAATCACTGCAGACAGTTACTGCAGCCATGAAATTAAACGATGCTTCCTCCTTGGAAGAAGACCTATGAAAAACATAGATAGCATATTAAAAAGCAGAGACATTGCTGACAAAGGTCCATTTAGTCAAAGCTATGGTTTTTCCAGTAGTCATGTATGGACGTGAGAGCTGGACTATAAAGAAAGCTGACTGCCGAAGAACTGATGTTTTTGAACTGTGGTGCCAGAGAAGACTCTTGAGAGAGTCCCTTAGACTGCAAGGAGATCAAGCCAGTCAAACCTAACAGAAATCAACCTTGAATATTCATTGGAAGGACTGATCCTGAAGCTGAAGCTCCAATACTTTGGCCACCTGATGTGAAGAACTGACTCACTGGAAATGACCCCGGTGCTGGGAAAGATTGAAGGCAGGAGAAGGGGACAAGAGAGGATGAGACGGTTCGGTCTTATCACCGACTTGATGGCCATGAGTTTGGGCAAGCTCCAGAAGTTGGTAATGGATGGCGAGGCCTGGTGTGTCGCAGTCCATGGGGTCGCCAACAGTCGGATACGACTGAGTGTCTCAACTGAAGTCTAGAGCCCCATGCTCTAGCGCCCGTGCTCTGCAACAAGACACCACAATGAGAAGCCCGCACTCCACAGCTAGAGAGTGGGGACCTGGCACAGCCAAAAATAAATAAATTAACAAAACAAAACAAACCAAACCACTGTGTTGGCAAGGGCTTGTGTAAACAAATACTCTCATACAAACTATAAATACTTACCAGAATTATGAATGCATAAGCTCTTTCACACAATTCTATTTGGGAACTTTACAGATATACCCATACTTTTAAAGTGATCTTTTAAATGTTATTCAAAATGATACAGCTTGTGACAGAAAAAGACTGACAATAACCTGAAAGGAGGATATGTTTAAATAAATTACTGCATATTTATAAAATGGAATACTATGCAGCTGTTAAACAGTATGAGGAGGTTCTTTGGAGATCATTTTATTTCAGCACACAAGACTTTTAAAATTTTGAACCATCTTAAAAATAACATTTGCAAAAAAACTCAATTAAAATTCACAACAGGAAAAGCCCACTTGTATTTCTTTTTCCTTCGTCCATTTCCCTTTCTCTTCCTCTCTCCTCCACCCTTCTCTCTGGGTATGTGTCACACACACAACACCTCTCTGCTGTTAAGTCCCTCAACCTCTCTGTCACATCTTATTTACTAACATCCCATACTTCCCCAAATTCATCTCTTCCCCATACCTCTCTATGAATTGAGGTTTTAAAAGTTGGTTCTATGATGAAGGCCTAGTCCTGACAAGGATGAACAGTTAAATAGTTTGAATCTGAGGTAAATGTGTATTATCAAATGTCAGAAGGCAACCAGCCCTGTTCAGCTGAAGTCTGCACAATGCCAGGAAGCATGTGCACAAACTTTCATAGCAGAAATGGTTCTGCCTTGTCACAGAATGATTTTAGATGAGTTACCTGTGATACTTTTTGTCTGACTTATAGACATCTAACTTTGTGATCCAGTAATTCCACTTCTATATATTTATATAAGAGAAATAAGAGTATACATCCAAAAAATAAGTACAATAATGTTTGTAACAAAAAGCTGAAAATAACCCAAATAACCACCAATAGCAGAATATATAAACAGAAATGGATTTTTTTTCCCCTCACAATGGAATATTACTCAGTGATTGAAAGGAAAGAACTCCAGATACACACAAAAACATGAATGAATCTAAAAACCACTCAGGAAACTCAAACAGGGGCGCTGTATCAACCGAGAGGGGTGGGGTGGGGTGGAGAGGGAGGTTCAAAAGGGAGGGCATATATGTACACCTATGGCTGATTCATGTTGAGGTTTGACAGAAAACAACAAAATTCTGTAAAGCAATTATCCCTCAATAAAAAAATAAATTAAAAACCATCATGCTGAGTGAAAAAATCCTTACAGAAAAGAGTAATATATGACTCCACACAGCAAGAACCTAAAAGAAGAAGAGATTAAGAAGAGGTGGCAAGAATACACAGAAGAACTGTACAAAAAAGATTTTAATGACCTGGATAACTATGACAGTGTGGTCACTCACCTAGAGCCAGGCATCCTGGAGTGTGAAGTCAAGTGGACCTTAGGAAGCATTACTACAAACAAAGCTTGTGGAGGTGATGGAACTCCAGTTAAGCTACTGAAAATCCTACAAGATGATGCTGTTAAAGTGCTGCACTCAATATGCCAGCAAATTTGGAAGACTTGGCAATGGCCACAGGGCTGGAAAACGTGAGTTTTCATTCCAATCCCAAAGAAGGGCAATAGCAAAGAATGTTCAAACCACCACACAGTTATGCTCATTTTACATGCCAGCAAGGTAATCCTCAAAATCATTCAAGCTAGACTTCAGCAGTACATGAACTGAGAACTTCCAGATGTACAAGCTGGATTTAGAAAAGGTAGAGGAACCAGAGATTAAATTGCCAACATCTGCTGGACTATAAAAAAACTAGAATTCCAGAAAAACACCTACTTCTGCTTCACTGACTACTTCATTGAGAATCCCTTGGACTGCAAGAAGATCAAACTAGTCAATCCTAAAGGAAATCAACCCTGAATATACACTGGAAGGACTGATGCTGAAGCTGAAGCTCCAGTACCTTGGCCACCTGATGTGGAGAGCTAACTCACTGGAAAACAACCTGTTGCTGGCAAAGATTGAGGGCAGGAGGAAGAGGGGGCAAAAGAGGATGAGATGGTTGGACAGCATCACTGACTCAATGGACATGAGTTTGAGCAAACTCTAAGAGAAAGTGAAGGACAGGTGCAGTCCATGGGGTCACTGAGAGTTGGACATGACTTAATGACTGAACAACAACAAATTAAAAGATTACTTTCCTTATATAGGAGGGACACTGAACTATTAAAATAAATCAATAAAGCATGCTCATTACAAGACATATAACCTGGGGATTTCCTGGCAGTCCAGTGGTTAGGACTCGGGGCTTTCATTGTCATTGTCTTGGGTTCAATCTCTAGTCAGGGAACTAAGATCCCATAAGCTGTGTGGTGCAACCCAAAACAAAACAAAGATATCAAAAAGAACAGAGGGATATAAAGAAAACTCTGAAAGTATCATTCATCTCCTGCCTGTCCCATTTTCTAAAAGTGATCACTAAATACTTTCCTTCATATCCTTTAGAAATAGATACCCACACATAAAAAATACATAAATAGGATAGTAGACATATTGTCTACAGCTTGCATTTTTTTACAAAATAATAAATCCTGGATATCTTCCACAGCAATACTTTCTAGTTACCTTTCTTTGCAATGGCTGCGTAGTAGGTCATCATAGGGGTGTATCACAATTATCTATTTTTCAATTTATTTTTTAATTGGAGGAGAACTGCTTTACAATGTTGTGTTCATTTCTGTTGTACCACAATGCAAATCAGTCGTAACTGTACCTGTGTCACCTCCCTCCCCTCCCTCATCCCATTCCTCTAGGTCAACACAGAGCATCAGGCTGGGCTCGCTGTGTTATATAGCAACTTCTCACCAGCTATCCACTTTACACGTGGCAGTGTATATATGCCAATGATACTTCCTATATTCGTTCCACTGTCTCCTTCCCCAATGTGTCCACAAGCCTGTTCTCTATAGCTGCATCTCCATTCCTTCCCTGCCAATACGTTCATCAATACCATATTTCTAGATTCCACATATATGTGTTAATATATGATTATTTTAACCAGTCTTTCTATTTTTGTTAGGTAGGAGATAACTGTATATGGTTTCCTCCTCTATCTTACACATTATTTTTGATTCGGCAACAGAGGATTGAATAAAGACAGAATTATATACTCTAGGAGAGCCAAATGGGAAGAAACTCAAACTTACACATTTTTCATTTTTCAAACACACTTGTGAATAATAAGCTTTTCGTTATGTGAATATAGCACAAATAAGCAGGGAGGCTTCAGGAGATGAGTCATGAAATTCTGGGCAATTCCCTATTTTATTTGACACAATGGCATATACACTGCATCCTTTTGCCTACCCTACAACACCCAGACAAAGGGCTAATACACAACCATTTTTTTTTTAATTACAAAAACATTTCTTACTTAAAAAAATCTGTTTCTACTGCACATTAGGGAGATAAACCAGGAAAGTTTAACATTCAAATAACAAAGGAAAACCAAGATGCCCACAGCAAATACTTAAAAGCCTTATGACAAACAACAAACTAAGTTCTAAAAAATTACAGCTATTGTTTTTCTGATAACTGAGAGTCTAGGAATATTTCCTAAATGTTCTTAGAGTGAAGGAGTCTCTCTTGAATCACAGAAATTCATAAGCAATCAATTATATATGCTTACAAACATTTCAGGGGTATATTATTTGAAATATACGTACTGTACTCGAGATGAAGGAACCATCACAGGTATGTTGAATATCTTATAGAGAAAGATTTTGTGAGCTTCTGGCCAAACAGGAACATTCCTTGCCCAGAAGTACACTCACCATCAGTGGACCCAGAAGTCCAGAGAGACATGCTATCCTCTCTTAAGAAAAGGAGAGGAAGAAAGAAAACTGGATGCTAGGAGAACACATCCATTCTTCAGTTAGGAGTGGACAAGCGCTAAATTCTGGCCAAGGAGGTATAAACTTAAGTATATCATGCGGGAAAAAGTTTATTACGAGATCTCTAGGAAGGTGGTTTAAGAGGAAGGGAGGGAGTCTTTTTTTTTTTTATTCCTGTCCTTTTCCTTGTAATCTAGAATTCAGATGTGATGATTACAGACCCAGCAGCCATTATGAACTCTGAAGTGACTTTCAGGATAACAGAATTAGAGAGCTAGAAAGAGACTGAATTCTCTGATGACACTGTTGAACTGTCATACCAGCCCTGCTTACTTTCAGATTTCATATATACAAGAAAGAAAGAAACTATATTCTGATATATGCAACCAACCCCAATCCTGATAAAGAATAAGACCACCTATGACTTGTAATGGATGAGGAATGGAAATGACGGGGGTACTCTGAAATGCGTTTTTCTTGGTGCTCTTGTTAGGAAGCACAACACTGCACATATATATGCTAAAGAAAAAATATTACAAGGAATCAGTATTATGAAATTCCCAGTAGCAAAGGAGAGCTTGGCCAATATGCACATTCTCTAGAGTTTAGACTGGCTATGATAACTTCTAATAAAAGGCCACCTATACAAAGTTAACCATTCAGTATTCAATACATTGATAAATTGTGATCAAGTGTCTGGTACAATTTATCTGAATATCTGGCCTTTTACCTCAGTTAAATCTCATAGCAACTCTACAAGAGAGATATTCCTACTCCCATTTTGAAGATACAGAAATTGAGAGATGGTCACATAGTTGACAGTTGTAGAAGTAGAATTCAAAAAGTTTACAGACTGTTGAAGGATACTTCCAGGTGTGAAAGAAACAAAGAAGTGGCAGCTAGGAGTGTTAAGCTCTGTCTGAGCCTTCTTCTAGAGCTGTTCAGGTTCACTTTGAAAAAAAGGCACCCAGATAGAGTGTTCAGTTCCTTCAGCTAGCTGTTACTCAATCAACATTATATTATTTATTATTAAGAACAAAAACTATTTTTACAACTATAATTCTTGGTTGTCTGCTATGTGCTAGGCACTTGCACAGGCATTCTGTATACTTTAACCTAATTATTCCCCACAACCACATTTTGAGTTAGGTATTGTTTTTCCATTTTACAAATGAATAATGATCAAAGAGGTCAAGAAATTTGTTTAAGGCCACATATCCATTAAGTACCTACCTACTAGGATTCAAATTCAAGGCTTTTAAAACTCCAAAGTTCATATGCTTTGTACTTCACCATAATGGGAATACACAGGTTAGATATGGACTAGATATAGACTGTCGTC
The DNA here is from genome assembly GCF_014754425.2 of Oryx dammah. Classification (NCBI taxonomy): domain Eukaryota; kingdom Metazoa; phylum Chordata; class Mammalia; order Artiodactyla; family Bovidae; genus Oryx; species Oryx dammah. The sequence continues at coordinate 31,098,555 of NW_024070194.1, read as the reverse complement.
AAGTGTTGAGGGATAAATAAGCTATTTGTTCAAACCCTGAATTATCTTGTGGCATAATGTTGATCAATTAACACTAAGATGAGATAGTAAAACTGTAGACCAGAGAAAGAATTTTCAGAGGAGGTAATGCTTGAGATAAACTTGGGAAGATAAAAAGTAGTTAGCCAAGAGAAGGGTCAGAAACAAGAAATAGTCTTTAGAGCAAAGAGGACTCTGAAACTTAAAAAGGTCTATCTTGTTCCAGGAATGGCAAAGCAGGAAAGGTATCATGCAGGACCTCAATAAACATTTGCTGAATGAATGTGAAAATGGTAAGCATGAAAGAGTGGGGTCTGTGAGGATATATGGAGGAAATACAGGAGATGAGGCTAGAAGGAGCAATGTATAGATCACAAAGGTGCCTGTTAGGATGTAACAAAAAGTTCTGACTTTGCACTAAACTCACTGAGGAACCACCAAAGGCTTTAACATACGGAGGTTGACAATATCAATTTGGATTTTAAAAACAATGACTGACAGTAGGGCAGAGGATCAACTGGTGTGGTCTGAAGTTTGGAGCGCCGCTGACGGAAGCTTTTCAAAGTAACCTAGCCAATAAACCAGAAGGACCTCAGAGCTATAGCAGCAGAGTGTAGGGGTACAGATCTCAGAGCACAGGGACAGAACTAAAAACGTAACAATGAGATGCCAGAGGTAAGGAAGGCCCAGGTTTCCAACTTAGATGAATCTCAATGCTATACGCAGGAGGATGATTGCTTTGGGACACACTGCAGGGAAGGTGATGAACTTAGTTCTGAACACTGAGAATGGGGGGAAGGGATGAGGGGGTGAAAAGGCTGGAGATGGGGCAGAATGGCAGACAGGCAATGACAGAGCAGCTGGCACGGAAGTCGGGCAGTACGCCAGAGAAAGGAAGAAGACAGCTGAAGAGCCTGACAAAAGCAGCAGTGAGTAAGCCAGGCAGGAGACATCTGACAAACACAGGAGAGAGGAGAAGGTGGGTGCTGATGAATAAAAAAGTGACACATGTCACCAAGGGAGGGTGGTACTTGCTAGTGAGAAAAAAGCCTGAAAAACTGCTGAAGGGCTCCTCAATGAGTCCTGGGACACCAGAAATCAACTTTTGTTACAGGTCTTCCATGGAGAAAGACAATGTGATAGAGGGAAAATTAATAGGAATCTGAACCTCTAAAAGCAGCCCGTTTCCAGAGATAAGCCTATATAGAGAACGAAAACAATGACAACACAAAAACACTAAGGCTGTGAAACAGAATGTTAAACTCTGTTTGAGTTACACCTAAGGAAAGATTCAATTTGGGTCCCGGAGACAAGGAAATCAATTAGACTACTTCAATAAATGAAAGTTTGGTATAAATTTATACTGCTGGTTAATTAAGACAAACAACAATATGGAAAACTATTTGTCCTACTTAAATCACATATTGGAATAAACTACTGGATGATATAAAACCAAAATATAGTACAGGTTATATGCATAAAATTTAAAAACAAATTAGAGACAGAGCGTGGCCAAGATGGTGAAGTAGGATGGTCCTGAGCATCTCCTCTTGCAGGCATATCAAAATCAGAATTATCTCCAGAGCTACTACTGATGAGAAAGACCAGAATCTAGCAGAAAAGATCTACAGAGATAAGAAGGAAACCACAACCAGATGGGCGGGAGGGCTGGCGCTGTGACATAGTCAAGACCCATAACCCCTAGTGGAGAATGGATACATGTATATGCATGGCTGAGTCCCTTTGCTGTCCACTTGAAACTATCACGACACTGTTAAATATATATATCTCTATCTATCTATCTATCTATCTATCTATCTATATATGTATAATAAAAAGTTAAAAAACAAAACCACACACCCAGGTGGGCAAAACACAACAGGAGGATAATCATAATTGCAGAGGCTTTCCCCAAGCAGCAACCAGTTTTTGCTACACACTGGGGTTCCCAGTCCAGGAGGCCTGCACCAGGGAAAGTCTCCAGAGTGCTTGGCTTTGAAGGCCAAGTGGGCTTACTTGTAGGAGTCTCAGAGAGCTGTGGGAAATAACCTCTTAAAGGGTACATACAAACTCTTACATGCTTCAAGATGAAGGGCAGAAGGAGTAATTTGGAAGGACACTGGTCCGACCCACCTGCTAATCTTGGAGAGTCTCCTAGAGAGGCAAGAGGCAATTAGAGCTCACCCTAGGGGCAAAGACACTGGCAGCAGCCATTTGGGGAAAACTGTTCTATTACATCCATACTGGTGCTAGCAAGTACCATCTTGGAATCCTCCCTCTAGCTTATTAGCACTGGGACATTGCTCTGCCCACCAGCCTGTCAGTACCAGTACTGGGACACCCCAGGCCAAGCAACTAGTCAGGCGGGACACACAGCCCCACCCACCAGTAGGTTGTTGCTGTTCAGTTGCTAAGTAGTGTCTGCCTCTGTGAACCCATGGACTGCAGCATGCCAGGCTGCTCAGTCCTCAACTATCTCCTGGAGTTTGCTCAAATTTCATTGAGTTGGTGATGCTACCTAACCATCTCATCAGGTGGCCACAAAGCACTGGAGCTTCAGTTTCAGCAGCAGTCCTTCCAATGAATATTCAGGGTTGATCTCCTTTAGGATTGATCGGTTTGATCTCCTTACAGTCCAAGGGACTCTCAAGAGTCTTCTCCAGCACCACAGTTGGAAAGCATCAGCTCTCTGGTGCTCAGCCTCCTTTATGGTCCAATTCTCACAACTGTACATGACTACTGGAAGAACCATAGCTCTGACTATACGGACCTCTGGCTATGAATACGCTGTCTAGGTTTGTCATAGTCTTCCTTCCAAGGAGCAAGTATCTTTTAATTTCAAGGCTACATTCACCATCTGCAGTGATTCTGGAGCTCAAGAAAACTAAATCTGTCACTGATTCTACTCCCCCCCCTCTCTGTCTGCCCTGAAGTGATGGGATTAGATACCATGATCTTAGTTTTTTTTAAATGTTGACATTCATCAGACCCTAGGACCCAGCTCTATCCACCAGTGGGTAGGCACACCAGTGAGCCAATACACCAACTCCAGGACCCCCAGAGCTCTGCAGGCAGAGACCCTGAGAGACACAAGTAGGCAGGCACTAGCTACAGGACCCCCTGGGCTCCAGCTCTAACCACCAGCAGGCCGACATCAACTCCAAGATACCTTGGGCCCCTCGGCTAGCCTACCTGGTATCTGGTCTATACAGCAGAGGGCAGGCATAAGCCTCAGGACAACCCAAACAGAACAGTCAGCTGTGTTGGAAATTGGACCCTCACTAATTCCAGGACCCTCATGGCCCTGCAACAGAAATCACAGCAGCAGGTGTTCAGCATCAACTCTGCGATCACTCAGCCCTGTAACCAGAGACCCAGGGACCCAGTTTCACTCACTGGTGGGCAGGCATATGTCCTGGGACCTCATGTCCCAATCTTACCCACCAGCTGGCGAATACCAGTCCTAGGCCCACTGCAGCCCTGTAGTCTGCCCTGTCAGGACCCAGCTAACAAGTGAGCAGGCTAGCACCAGCCATGGGGACCCCCATACCCAGAACCCAGCTATGCCCACTAGTAGGTCAAACCAGCTCTGGGACATCTTGGGCCCCTCAGCCAGCAGCCCCACCCACCAGCAGGCTGAACCAGCTTTGGAGACCTCAGGGCCCTGCACTCAGAGACCCCAGGATCAAGCTCCTCCTAGCAGTAAGCTGGCACTAGCCCCAGGAATCTCTGGGCTCTGCTTCCCTCCACTTACTAGCTGGTCAATACCAGCCATGGGCCCACATGCCAAAAGGTGAACACCAGCTCCTTGGACTCCTCACCCAGGTGCCCCAGGGTCCAGCCCCATTCACTAGTGGGGCAGCACCAGCTTTGCAACACCCTGGAACCTATAGTCAGGCATGTCAGGAATTGGCCCCACTTACCAGCAGACTACACTATATCCAGGAACCCTTGTCCTGCAACCACCCACCCCAGCATCTGGCTCTAGCCATGGTATTCCCTTAGGCTTCCATAAACAGCTGCCTCATGCTCTCGTCCAGCCAACCAGTGGCCAGCAGCCTCCATACAAGGCAGGGCCTGGCAACCAAATGGACCAGGGACCAGCCCCATCTACCAGACCACCACAACAGAAAGATCAATGCAGTCTACACAGTGGGCACCCCTAGAGCATATAGCTCTGTTGACTGGAGAGGAGTGCACTGCTGGGATGCACAGGACATGTCCTATGAAATGCCTCATATCCAAGGTTGGGAAATATAACCTACCAGATACATAGAAATAAAAACAGCATAGTAGGCATAGTGAGGTGTCAAAGGAACTTGTTCCAAATGAATGAACAAGATAAAACCCTAGAAAAAGAACTAACTGAAGTGCAGATGGGCAGTCTACCTGATAGAGAGTTCAAGGTAATGATCATAAAAATGATCAAAAAACTTGGGAAGAGAATGGATGAAAAGAGTGAGAAGTTAGCAGCTTAAAACAAAGAGTGAGAAAATATAAAGAAGAACCAGAGATAAAGAGTACAGTAACTGAAATGAAAAATGCACTAGAAGGCAAGATCAGTATATTAAATGATAAAAAGGAACAGATCAGCAAGTTGGAAGACAAAATAGTGGAAATCACTGAAGCTGAACAACAATAAAAAAGAATAAAAAGAAATGAGGACAATTTAAGAGACTGCTAGAACAACAGTACTGACATTTGCATTTCAGGCATCCTAGAAAAGAGAATGGGGCAGAGAACATATATGAAGACATAAGAGCTGAAAATTTCCCTAAGCTGAAAGAGGAAACAGACATTCTCTATATTTTCAAGTCCAGGAAGCACAGAGAACTCCAAACGGATCAATCCAAAGAGGACCACATCAAGACACATTGTAATTAAAATGGCAAAAACAGAAGATAAAGAAACAATATTAAAAGCAGCCAAGGCCTGTTGCTTTGTATCCATTAATGCTTGGGTGTAACAACTGTGCACCTATTCAACAGGGAGCTACAGTATTTAAACGGACCAAACTAATGATAGAATTACTTTTGAGCTGCCCAAATACAAGTCCTAATTAAAATGGTGCCATTTTGTACAACTTAGCACCAGCAGGTCACTAAACTTGGACCATGCAATAAATAAATAAATAAAAGCAACAAGCCAAGTACAACAGCTATTAGCTGACTTTTCAGAAGAAACTCTGCAGGCCAGAAGGGAGCCATATGATATACTTAAAGTGATGAAAGGGGAAAACCTACAATCAAGAACGTTCTACCTGGCCAGGCTTTCATTCAGATTTGATAGAGATCAAAAGTTTTATGGACAAGCAAAAGCTAAGAATTCAGCACCATCAAACCACTTTACAGGAAGTATTAAAGGCACTTCTTTAAAAAAAAAACAAAACAACTAGAAACACAAAAATGACGAAAGGAAAAAGCTCTTCAATAAAGGCAAACAAAAAACATTAAATAAACCATGTACAAAGCTACTAGGGAAGTTAAAAGACAAAAGTAACGAAATCATCTGTAGGTAAGTAACGAAATCATCTACAGTAAGTAGACAAGGGATACACAAAACAGATGAAAAATATGACGTCAGAAACAGTAATCGTGCTTTTCTGGTTGTGGCACCACATGGTTAGGAGCTCTAGCTTACACCCACAGTCATGCCGTCCAAGAGCTCTGTCTCAAAAGCTGGTGCAAGTCTTTGGATGCAAGAAGACAGTCACAGCCACTGTGCACTGCAAATGAGGCAATGACCTCATCAAGGTGAATGGGCACCCCTGGAGATACTATACTGTGATCCAGCCATTCTACTCTTGGGTATTCATCCAAGAGGAAAGGAAAGATATGTTCATATAAAAATTTGTTCATTACTGTTCACAGAAGCTTTATTTGTAATAGCCCCAAAGTGGAACTAACTCAATGCCCATTAATAGATGGATAGAGAAACAAATTTGGTATAGACATATAATGACATACTACTCAGCGATAAGAATGAACTGTTGATACACACAACAACATGGAGAAATCTCAAAATAATTATCCTGAATAAAAGAGTAAGAAAAAAAAGAGTTCATACTTGTTTTAAAATATAGGTTTCATTATTATTCACACATGCTGTGACCAACAAATCACAGGACTGTCCCTGAAAAGACTTGTTACTCAAAATTCTCAAAAAGAGGAGGAGTGAGGGGAAAACTTGAGTAAGAGCCATTACTCGTTTCTTCAGGAAGGAATGGACAACAGAAGGAAAACAGGTTTAAGATCAGCTCTGAGGCTTAAGGAGAAGGTAATGGCAACCCACTCCAGTACTCTTGCCTGGGAAATCTCATAGGCAGAGGAGCCTGGTAGGTTGTAGTCCATGCGGTTGCGAAGAGTCAGACACAACCAAGCGACTTCACTTTCACTTTTCACTATCATGCACTGGAGAAGGAAATGGCAACCCACTCCAGTGTTCTTGCCTGGAGAATCCCAGGCACGGGGGAGCCTGGTGGGCTGCTGTCTATGGGGTCGCACAGAGTAGGACACGACTGAAGCGACTTAGCAGCAGCAGCTGGGGCTTAAAGGTTGTCCTTAGTCACCTGGTACATGGCCCTGGGGAAAACTGACCAGGTCAACAGTGACCATAGGTGTGTGTGTGCTCAGTTGCTTGTCCTGTCTGTGACCCTACTGACTGTAGCCCGCCAAGCTCCTCTGTACATGGATTTTCCAGGCAACAATACTGGAGTAGGTTGTCATGCCCTCCTCCAGGGGAAAGAGTATAAGAGCCCAATAACTGCGGTATTTAGGGTGTGGGCTGTGGACTGGTTGGTTTGCATATGAAAGGTACTCTAGCAGGTGAGTGTTTTTTTTTTTAACTATCTCTAGAAACTGGCTAAGCCAGGAAGTGCTGTCTCTCCAAGGTCAGAAAGTCTCCAGATGTCAAAGCATTCAGTTCAGTTCAGTCGATCAGTCGTGTTCGACTCTTTGCGGCCCCATAAACTGCAGCACGCCAGGCCTCCCTGTCCATCACCAACTCCCGGAGTTCACTCAAACTCACGTCCATCGAGTCAGTGGTGCCATCCAGCCATCTCATCCTCTGTCATCCCCTTCTCCTCCTGCCCCCAATCCCTCCCAGCATCAGAGTCTTTTCCAATGAGTCAACTCTTCACATGAGATGGCCAAAGTATTGGAGTTTCAGCCTTAGCATCAGTCCTTCCAAAGAACACCCAGGACTGATCTTTAGAATGGCCTGGCTGGATCTCCTTGCTGTCCAAGGGACTCTCAAGAGTCTTCTCCAACACCACAGTTCAAAAGCATCAATTTTTCATCGTTCAGCTTTCTTCACAGTCCAACTCTCACATTCATACATGACTACTGGAAAAACCACAGCCTTGACTAGACAGACCTTTGTTGGCAAAGTAATGCCTCTGCTTTCTAAAATGCTATCTGCTGCTAAGTCGTTTCAGTCATGTTGGACTCTGTGCGACCCCATGGACAGCAGCCCACCAGGCTCCCCCATCCTTGGGATTCTCCAGGCAAGAACACTGGAGTGGGTTGCCAGTTTCTTCTCCAATGCATGAAAGTGAGAAGTGAAAGTGAAGTCGCTCAGTCGTGTCCGACTCTTTGCGATCCCTTGGACTGCAGCCTACGAGGCTCCTACATCCATGGGATTTTCCAGGCAAGAGCACTGGAGTGGGTTGCCATTGCCTTCTCTGAAAATGCTATCTAGGTTGGTCATAACTTTTCTTCCAAGGAGTAAGCGTCTTTTAAGTTCATGGCTGCAATCACCATCTACACTGATTTTGGAGCCCCAAATCAAAGCATTAGAAACACATTACCAGGCTTCCAGGGTGGCTCACTGGTATGGAATCCACCAAGCAAGAGACAAAGCTTCTATCCAGGAAAATTCCACACGCCCTGGAGCAACTAACCCCGAGTGCCACAACTACTGAAGCCCGTGAGGCTACAGCTTGTGCTCTGAAATGAGAAGCTACCACAATGAGAAACCTAAGCACTGCAACGAACACCCAGCACGGCCAAAAATACATACATACGTACACAAGATTATTTTTTAAAAAAGAAACACATCATCCACTACATAAAAACCTAGAAAACACCTATAGTGACAGAAAATAGGTCACTGATTGCTTGGAGATGGAGGAGTAGGCAGGGGCAAGGAGAAGAGATTACAGAGAGACACAAGAAAATTTTGAGGGGTGATGGATATGTTCACGCTCTCTTGATTATGGTGAGTTTCACCACTGTATATGTCAAAACCTATTGAAATTTAAACTTTAAATGTGTATAGTTTATTGTATGCCAATCATGAAGTTGTTTAAAAATTACAGAAATAATAATAGACACAATAAAATACATAAAATATACAAAAAAGTGAAATAAAGCAAAAGGATGGTTCTTTGATAAACTAACAAAACAGATAAAAAGAGAAGGAACAAAACATTCATTCTAAGAGATGAGGAAAATCAGACATTAAAATTGGACAAAAATATTATAAGAAATAAAATAAGATCATATTGACTCAATATAGATTCAAAAATCATAAACAGAATACTAACAAAATGAATTCAGGATATGAAAAAGATAATCCACAATCAACCTGAGTTTATCCAAGGTATACAAGGATGTTTTAATATAAAATCTATAAATATAATTCACCCATATTAAAGAAGATAGATCATATAATCTTTTCAATTAGTGTAGAAAAAGCACTGGATTAAAACACATGAATTCACAATAAAAAAAAAGAAACCTTCAATTAAGAATTGAAAATTTTATAACCTGATAAAAACAGTTACTTTCAAAGAATGAAACTTAACAATTATCATCTTTAAAGGGGAATCACTAAAAGCAATCTCTCTGAAATGAAGCATAAGGCAACGTGATGCATTATTACTTCTATTCAGTAATGTATGAGAGATCCCAGTATATGCAGTAAGAAATCAGAAACATAAAAAATTGGTAAAATCACATATTTATAGGAAATACTATCATTTACATAGAAAACTCACAAGAACCTATATGCAAATAATTAGGGGGTTATTAACATGACTAGATATAGGTTTTTATATCCTACAAAACTAGCCACTGATTTGCACAAGACAGGGTTTGTTTGTTAGTGTAAGAAAACACATCATGTGTAAATGCTGGTAAGAAGGAATCAGAGGGAAGGAAAAGAAGATACATGAGAAAGATAGGAGGAGATAAAGAGAACTAGTAGAAAACTGAGGGAGCTTTCATTTTCAAGGTTTCCTGTGAAGTATACAGCAAAATTTAAAGCTAAAAAGGAGGAAAAGACAGTGGGATAAAGTTTTAAGAAGTGATAAGACTAACACTGCTGCAGCAAAAAGTGGTAGTATGTGATGGCACTGGGAAGCCCAGAGGGCCCAGGTAAGATGAAATTCATTTTTTTAAGGACTCTTTTTTTTTTTGGAAAAATGCTCTGAGTAGTAACAGCTTAGAAAACATATAAACTGAGGTTTTGCTGGGTGAAAGCAATATAACTATAAGCAATAGAGTTTGTTATACTACACTATAAGCAATAGAGTTATACTATAAGCAACAGAGTTATAGTTATACTAGCAAGAGAACAGCTGAATAGCTGAACAGTCTATACTTAACAGCAGAGGAAGGCAGACGTTACAGATGATTTGAGAAAATAAAGGATTTATTTTATTTATTATTATTTTTTTTTAATTTTTTTTTTTCAGTGGAGAAATAACTCCAGAAAGAATGAAGGGATGGAGCCAAAGGATTTAAATGACTACAAACTCAGAAGCTGTTGGAGAATATTTTATATTGCGAACGACAGAGTAAATAAACTGGAAGCCTCCCACCCTCCAAGAAACTAATTTCATTAGAATTGTTTGGAATTCACTTTAAATGTTAGACTGTAGTCCTTGAAAAACCAATAAATGCATGGTTAACTTTCAGTTCAGTTGCTTAGTCGTGTCCAACTCTTTGCGACCCCATGAATCGCAGCACACCAGGCCTCTCTGTCCATCACCATCTCCCAGAGTTCACTCAGACTCACGTCCATCGAGTCCGTGATGCCATCCAGCCATCTCATCCTGGGTCGTCTCCTTCTCCTCCTGCCCCCAATCTCTCCCAGTATCAGAGTCTTTTCCAATGAGTCAACTCGTCACATGAGGTGTCCAAAGTACTGGAGCTTCATACAGTTAACCTTTAAAAAATATGGGGTTAGGAACACCAATCCCCCCATGCAGTTGAAAATCTGCATATAAATTATAGTTGCCCTTCTGTATATGTGGTTCATTACCCTTGGAATATGCCAGCAAATTTGGAAAACTCAGTAGTGGCCACAGGACTGGAAAAGATGAAAGGCAATGACAAGGAATGCTCAAACTACCGCACAATTGCACTCATCTCATACGCTAGTAAAGTAATGCTCAAAATTCTCCAAGCCGGGTTTCAGCAATCCGTGAACTGTGAACTCCCTGATGTTCAAGCTGGTTTTACAAAAGGCAGAGGAACCAGAGATCAAATTGCCAACATCCGCTGGATCATGGAAAAAGCAAGAGAGTTCCAGAAAAACATCTGTTTCTGCTTTATTGACTATGCCAAAGCCTTTGACTGTGTGGATCACAATGAACTGTGGAAAATTCTTCAAAAGATTGGAATCCCAGACCACCTGACCTGCCTCTTGAGAAACCTATATGCAGGTCAGGAAGCAACAGTTAGAACTGGACATGGAACAACAGACTGGTTCCAAATAGGAAAAGGAGTACATCAAGGCTGTATATTGTCACCCTGCTTATTTAACTTCTATGCAGAGTACATCATGAGAAACGCTGGGCTAGAAGAACCACAAGCTGGAATCAAGATTTCCGGGACAAACATCAATAACCTCAGATATGCAGATGATACCACCCTTATGGCAGAAAGTGAAGAGGAACTAAAAAGCCTCTTGATGAAAGTGGAAGAGGAGAGTGAAAAGGTTGGCTTAAAGCTCAACATTCAGAAAACAAAGATCATGGCATCTGGTCCCATCACTTCACGGGAAATAGATGGGGAAACAGTGGAAACAGTGTCAGACTTTATTTTTGAGGGCTCCAAAATCACTGCAGATGGTGACTGCACCATGAAATTAAAAGACGCTTATTCCTTGGAAGAAAAGTTATGACCAACCTAGATAGCACATTGAAAAGGAGAGACGTCACTTTGCCAACAAAGGTCCGTCTAGTCAAGGCTATGGTTTTTCCAGTGGTCATGTATGGATGTGAGAGTTGGAGTGTGAAGAAAGCTGAGCACCGAAGAATTGATGCCTTTGAACTGTGGTGTTGGAGAAGACTCTTGAGAGTCCCTTGGACAGCAAGGAGATCCAACCAGGCCATCCTAAAGGAGATCAGTCCTGGGTGTTCATTGGTAGGACTGATGTTGAAGCTGAAACTCCAATACTTTGGCCACCTGATGCAAAGAGCTGACTCATTTGAAAAGACCCTGATGCTGGGAAAGATTGAGGGCAGGAGGAGAAGGGGATGACAGAGGATGAGATGGTTGGATGGCATCACTGGCTCAATGTACACTGAGTCTGAGTAAACTCCAGGAGTTGGTAATGGAGAGGGAGGCCTGGCATGCTGCAGTCCATGGGGATGCAGAGTCAGACATGACTTAGCAACTGAACTGAACTGAATACATGAAATAGAAACAAAGAAAACAATAACAAAAATCAATAAAACTAAAAGCTGGTTCTTTGCAAAGATAAACAAAATTGATTAACCTTTAGCCAGACTTATCAAGTAAAAAAAGGGAGAGGATTTAAATCAACAAAATTAGAAATGAAAAAGAAATTACAACTGATATCACAAAAATACAAAAGATCTTAAGTAAATAATTAAGCAACTATACGCCAATAAAATCGACAACTCAGAAGAAATGGACAAATTCTTAAAAAGTAAACTTTCCAAGACTAAACCAGAAGAAACAGAAAATATAAACAGATCAATCACAAGTAATCAAATGAACTACAATTAAAAATCTTCCAACAAACAAAAGTTCAAGACTAGATGACCTCACAGGCAAATTCTATCAAACATTCAGGGAAGAGGTTAGCACTCATCCATCTCAAACTCTCCCAAAAAACTGTAGAGGAGGGAACATTCCCAAGCTAACTCTAGGAGGCCACCATCACCCTGATACCAAAACCAGACAAAAATATCACACAAAAAAGAAAATTACCAGGTTAATGTCACTGATGAACATGTATGCAAAAATACCAGCAAACAGAATCCAAGATTAGGTAAATTAGTAGAGGCAGAAAGCAAATAAGTGGTTGTCAGCGACTGGAAGGAAGGGGAAATGCAGGGAGATTTTAAATAGGTATGGGGTTCTTTTGGGGTGATAAAGATGTTTGGAACTAGATAAGGGTCATGCCTGCACAATACTGTGAATGTACCAAATACTATTAAACTGTCCAGTTTTTTAAAAATTACTTTAATTGGAAGCTAATTACTTTCCAATATAGTAGTGGTTTTTGTCATACATTGACATGAATCAGCCACGGGTGTACATGTGTCCCCCATTCTGAACCCCTCTCCCTCTTCCCTCCCGATCCCATCCCTGACGGTTGTCCCAGTGCACTGGCTTTGAGTGCCCTGTTTCATGCATTGAACTTGGACTGGTGATCTATTTCACATATGGTAATATACATGTTTCAATGCTATTCTCTCAAATCATCTCACCCTCGCCTTCTTCCAAAGAGTCCAAAAATCTGTTCTTTGTATCTGTGTCTCTTTTGCTGTCTCACACATAGGGTCATCATTATCATCTTTCTAAATTCCATATATATGCGATAATATACTGTATTGGTGTTTTTCTTCCTGACTTACTTCACTCTGTATAATAGGCTCCAATTTCATCCACCTAATTAGAACTGATTCAAATGCATTCTTTTTAATACCTGAGTAAAATTCCATTGTGTATATGTACCACAGCTTTCTTATCCATTCGTCTGGTGATGGACATCTAGGTTGATTCCTTGTCCTAGCTGTTGTAAACAGTGCAGCAATGAACATTGGGGTACATGTATCTCTTTCAATTCTGGTTTCCTCATTGTGTATGCCCAGCAGTGGGATTGCTGGATCATATGGTAGTTCTATTCCCAGTTTTTTAAGGAATCTCCACACAGTTCTCCATAGTGGCTGTACTACAAACTGTCCAGTTTTAAAGGTTAATTTTATGTTATGTAAATTCCATCTAAATAAAAAAAAATTTTTTTTAAGCAAAAAAAAAGTTAATTATCAGTATGTAGGTTGTTTGAAGCATCCATCAATCTCTTATTCAACTGGTTATACAGAAATTATCTACAGGACAATTTTATATATAAGCTCTGGCTTATGTAATTTATATATTTATATAAGTATATATATTATATATATATGTATCTTATATATAATTTGATATATAAGCTCTGGCCCAATAAATTGCAAAAATTAGGCTGCAAGTCACTGTATCTATTAGATACTAGTGGACACTAACTTTTGTGGCTAGGACACTAATTAACGTTGAATTCTCTTGTCTGGAAGGAGGATTTTTCATATATTCAGGGTCTGCAGAGTTCCTACTGAGCTAAAACATAGTGCAGTGTGTACTGTACAAAAAAATCCATGAGACAGGCATGGGGCAGGGGGTAGTTTAACTCTTTTATAATGCCTGCAGAGAGTCTGGCAGTGTGAAAGCCTAGAAAACTCATGAAAGGCCCTTTTATAACCAGGGTGAATGTGGAGCACAAAAGCCAAGTCAGGTGACCTACTTAAAGCTTTGCTTTTACTGATGAGAATTCATTCTCATTCCAGTTTAGTCTCTTTCTAGAAAAAGAAAACCTTACATAATGGTTGTAAAATTAAGAAACAGGGAATGTAACTCAAATTACTAAGTTCTAATCTTTTCCTCTCAAACATCAGCTGAAGCCCTACAGTCTGTGGCCAGAAACAGAATACTTTCTAAGGTTCTAAGAGGTATGATCTTGTTCATTTCAGTGTAACAATTTGTTCTCTGACCGCTGGCTATGAAGAAATCTAAGTTGTATATCCATCAATCAGATCAGAAGTTTGGGCTAACAATATTATGAGAGGAAATAGTCTCTTAATCCCTCCCTGGAATTTATACAAAGCTAAGGGATGCTAAACCATATGGTAAGGTAAGGACAAACCAAAGTTGCCTCAAAGCAGGGAACCACTCATTTGCTAATTTGTTCAGGCAAATTTATCTTGTGCCAAGTGTGGCTGCAAAGGAGAGGGGTGCTCCTGCCCTTGAGGAGCTCACATCTAAAGTGTTCTCTCACCCACCATTCTCATGTTACTCAAAACATTTCAGGTTAGTCAATAAAATCCTTGTACTCCAGGAGGTAGATGAACATGGCTTTTCTCCATTTTGATTCATCTATTTTCTTTCCTTTAAGCAGAGGAGTAAGATGGAAAATTCTCATTCTTCTCTGCTATGATTAATTCCCCATTAAAGGCATGACCTGATCTGTTCTCACTTTGCTAAATCAACAGGTGCTTACTATACACACCAAACAGTGCAAGCACTTGTAAGGAATACAAAGAAACCTGACGTGCTCTCTCTCATGTGTTTCTTTCATTACTTTCCATTCCATCTCTACGTTTGTCCCCTCCTTCTCTCCCTCCATTTTGCTCTGAATGAAGAATCAGGTAACTGGTCTAAGATCACAGAACTAGATCTAGTACCTAGATTTGTCAATTCCCAATTCCTTAGTCTTTCTGAAACAAAATGAAAGTAAAATGGTGGTGGAGGCAGGGAAGGGGGGTGTTGTCTCCCAGACTCATTAGTATGGTTCTAAATCAATCTCAACCAATCTGGAGATTCCGTTATAGCTCAGTTGGTAAAGAATCTGCCTACAATGCAGGAGACCCCAGATAGATTCCTGGGTTGGGAAGATTCAATGAAGAAGAGATACGGTATCCACTCTAGTATTTTTGGGCTTCCCTTGGGGCTCAGTTTGTAAAGAATCTGCTGGCAATGCGGGAAACCTGGGTTCAATCCCTGGGTTGGGAAAATCCCGTGGAGAAGGGAAAGGCTACCTACTCCAGTATTATGGCCTAGAGAATTCCATGGACTGTATAGTCCATGGGGTCGCAAACTGTTGGACATGACGGAGCAACTGTACTTAACTCTCTCCCCCTACCCAAGTTTTTTGTTGCCATCCATTCCCTAACTGGCACTGCTGCTATTTGAACACTTCTGCTCCCAGTCTTGTCACATCAGCTAGGTCTCGGTTTTAACAAAACTTGCTCCAGTTAGTTAAATAGGACCATTCTCACTCCTTCCCTACCCCAAATATTCACTACCATAAAGATCTATTCATTGCTTTCCAAAAACTTAATTGTATACACATTTACCTGTGAATTATAATCAATACTCTGTGCTCCATGTGAATCAAAGACTATGACTACTCCACTCACAGGATCTACCCAACACTTAGCAAAGTTCCCCGCACATAACAAGTATCCCATGTAGTGGACTGCCTCTGCTTAAAAGCAACACAAACCCTTGAAACTGGATTAAAACAATTCAAGATCCTCAAGAAAGACTAGTAACAAATTTAAATCCTCCAGAAAAAGATATCATACTAGGTCTCGTATTATTTCTACAAGCAATTTTAAAAATAAAATGTTTGGTTCATGAGAAAATAACAAGAAAAACAGTAAAAAAAAAAAAAAAAAAAAACAGACAAGAACAGTACCACAGCATTGAGAATTTCAGCCAAGCGTTAGTGCTACTAAAAAATGTAATAGAAAAACTAAAAAAAAAAAAAAAAGACCGAACATAAGTTTTAGAACTGAGAAAACACAACATTTGAAACAAAGATCTCAATAGAAGGATTTAAGAACAGATAAAATACAGCTGAAGAGAAAGTTCATGAAATGGAAGATAGGTCAAAAGGATGTATCTAGAATAAAGCAGAGGGAGGCAAGAGGATAAAAAACATACAAGAGAGGATAGGAGGTATAGAGAATATGAGTAAGATGATCTAAGGTACATGCAATATGAATCCCAGATAAAAGGGCAGAAGAAATATTTCAAGAGACAAAGGCTAAAAATTCCCCCAAACTGATAAAAGACATCAAGCAACAGATTTACGTAGCTCCAAGAACCCCAAGCAGATAAACAAACATGAAATCTATGTATAGATACACCAAAGTAATACTTCTGAAAAATAATTTTTTAAAAAATTAAGCATTAAGAAAGGGGAAAAAAGACACCATGGTAGACTGCAAAGATGGCTACAAACATTCCTTCCATTTCTGTACATATATCTTTTATAATGAGACTTTAGTATTCCTCCTACCAAAAGGTGAAATATATTTTCCCATCTCTTTTGAATTTAAGCTGGCCTTGTGACTCAGGCTTCCCTGATAGCTCAGTTGGTAAAGAATCCACCTGCAATGCAGGAGACCCAGTTCAATTCCTGGGTCAGGAAGATCTGCTGGAGAAGGGACAGGCTACCCACTCCAGTATTCTTGGGGTTCCCTTGTGACTCAGCTGGTAAAGAATCTGCCTGCAATGCGGGAGACCAGGGTTTGATCCCTGGGTTGGGAAGATCCCCTAGAGAAGGGAAAGGCTATCCACTCTTTCTGGTCTGGTGAATTCCATGGACTGTATAGTCCACGGGGTTATAAAGAGTTGGACACAACTGAGTGACGTTCACTTTCACTTGTGACTTGACTGAACCAATATAATGCAACAGAAGTAATGGTATAATTTTTAAGTTGAGACCTAAGTACTTTGGCCTGGAAAATCCCATGGACGGAGGAGCCTGGTGGGCTGCAGTCCATGGGGTCGCAAAGAGTTAGACACGACTGAGAGACTTCACGTTCACTTTTCACTTTCATGCATTGGAGAAGGAAATGGCAACCCACTCCAGTGTTCAAAAAGAGTCTGAGAGAAGACTCGGAAATGAAAACGGTAATATGTAGATACATCTAAATGTATACCAACCATATAGAACAATTATAATATCTTTTGGAGTTTAAAACAAATGTAGGTATACATGGAGAGGGAGACTGAAGAGGTCAAGTGTTTCAATGTCTTTACACTGCTTAAGAACCAATGTACCAATATACTGTTAACATTAATCTGATAGTCTAACCTGCTTGTTGTAATCTCTAAAGTAATCACAAAACAATACAGAGTTTATAACTTTAAGGATCGGTGGGGGGGGAATGCAGTAGTAAAAAAGCCAATCAATGCAAAAGCAAGAAGAGAGAAAAAGTAACCTAGAACAAATGGGTCAAATAGAAAGCAAGGAGTAAGACGGCAGATTTAAATTAAAAAATATTAATTACGGGCTTCCTTTGTAGCTCAGTTGGTAAAGAATCTGCCTGCAGTGCAGAAGACTCAGGTTTGATTTCTGGGTCAGGAAGATCCCCTGGAGTAGGAAATGGCAACCCATTCTAGTATTCTTGCCTGGAGAATCCCATGGACAGAGGAGCCTGGTGGGCTACAGTCGATGGGGTTGCAAAGAGTCAGACACGACTTAGTGACTAAGCCACCAACCATATTAATTATATTAAATGAACTAAATGTTCCAATTAAAATATGAAAATTATAAGACCTAAAAGCAAAAAACGAATGAACTATGTGCTGTTTGTAAGAAACATTGAAAATATAAACACATATAAAAGTTGACAATAAAAAAGCAGAATAAAATAATCTGTGAAAATAGAATAACTCTGGTATCGATATGTGACAAAGCACGCATGCGCACATATACACACACAAACAATAATTGTAAAGATCTTAAAATTCTAACCAAGAAAATATAGCACATGTTGTAATTATACTACAATGAGACCAAGTAAGTCTTACTTCAGAAATTTAGCAACAATCTGTTCTTAGGAAACATATTAATAAACATTTTCACAAAAATAATTCAAAATATAAAAGCCACATGATTACCCTGATAGTTGCCAGAAAAGCTGCTTGTAAAACTTCTGATCTTTAAAAATGCATTCATTAGACAAAAACATTTACTGAGCACTCATTTTGTGCCAGGTCCTACTCCTGGTACTAGAAATGAAATTGTAATAAGCAAAACCTAACTGAATCCCTGCCTTCATGAAACTGCAGTCTAGGAGCAAAATAGCCTGACATTAAATAACTCACCTCAGAGATAAACGTGAGAGACTTACAAGACTCTTAATAGCCTATAAGAAGAAAATCTGACCAAGATCAGGGAGCTCAGTAAAGCTCCTTGAGGACTCCTGACTCTTGAACTGAGAAGTTAAGGATGAACAGGAGTTGAGCAGGCAAGGAGGTAAGGGAACCCTATTCCATCTAGCCAGTGGTCTCAGAAATGGTGGAAACAAAGCCAGAAAGCAGCCATTATGTCTAGAGCACAAACAACAAAGAAGATCATGGTACCAGAGAAGGGTGGAGATGTATCCAGGTCAGGACCACATATGGGGGATTCTTCTTTGTCCTAAGAGCATTAAGAAGCCTTTGAAGAGTAGAAGCATGAATTCTATTTCTACTAGAGGGTGACTTACCTGTCAGGCATTTTGGAATGAATACTCTAGGGAGGTATAGGACAGTGGTCCCCAATCTTTTTGGCACCAGGGACCAGTTTCGTGGAACATAATTTTTCCATGGACCCAGGGTGGTGATGGTGGTGAAGAGTTTCAGAATGATTCAAGTGCATTACATTTATTGTGCTCCTATGAGAATCTAATGCCACCACTGCTCTGATCGTAGGTACTGTAAGCAATGAAATACAGATGAAGCTTCGTTCACCCGCTAGTCATCTCCTGCTGTACAGCCTGGTTCCTAACAGGCCATGGACTGGTACTGTGGGGATAGCTTACCTGAGGAGAAAGCCAGGCTACTGGCAAAGACGTAAAGTATTGCAAGTAGGAGACATTTAGAAGGTAAACTGCACAGGACTTGATTAGTGGATTTTCTCTTGAGCTGAGAGAGGAAGGCGTCAAATGCTACTCCTCGGACTTCTGGTTTACCAAGTTTGTGCCATTCAATGAGTCAAAGAACAAAGGAAAATAATCACATTTGTGAGGGAAAGTTCTCAGGAATCCTTAAAAACCAGAAACAAAAGAATCTTTCAACTGAAAAAACAAGTATCTCAAAATAATGGTCAACAACATATTGAAAAGTAAAACACTGGAATCATTTTCATTTGTCACTAAACCAGGACAAAAAAGCACATAAGCTATCACCACAACGATTTAATCTTCTACAATAGAGACTGGCACACAATCTCTGTTGCAACTACTCAACTCTGCCACTGTACTATAAAAGCAGCTGTAGACAATATGAAAATGAATGAGCATAGTTGTATTTCAAAAAAAACTTCATTTATGAACACTTAAATTTCATGTAGTGTTCCTATGGTATCCTTTTGAGTCTTTTTCCATCCACTTAAAAATGTAAAACTCATTTTGTGCTCATATGTCATACCAAAAAAAAAAAAAAAAGGCAGTACGATGAATATGGGAGATGAGCCAGTTTGCTGACCTCTGTTCTAGAAGTTCCAGTTAATGAGGTGAGAAAACAAAATGAGCTGTAACTATTGGGGAACCACACCTAAACTTAACACATGCAAGGCTGTGTACTTATGAAAAATAAGTATACAGGTGTTAAACCAGTGTTCATAAACTCAAGTTTATAATTTAAAATAAACTGGACTTTCAGTTCAGGACAAGATGGAGTAAGTATATTTCACCCTATTCCTCCCACCAATTAGAACAACAAAAAACTCACACAAAATTCATGAAGCAATTGACAGACGATTACAAACTGGAGAAAAAATAAGGTGGATTAGCTAGGGACCAGGGAACACAACGACTGACACAAGGACAGAACTTTCTCCAGGAAATTTCCTATTTTTTGTTTGGCTTGGTTTGGACTGACTCCTAATATGTCCTGTGCTGAGCTCTGGAGAGGCCCACAACCTGAAAACAAAAGTGAGCACAAACAAAAAAGTACCAAGAAAAGCCTGCTTCTACAGACAAAAGACCAGGAAAAGGGTGACACAGTGAGACAGAAACATCTTGACATACACAATCCAGGCAAACAGAAACAGACAAGTGGCATCCCTCCGCCTCACTAGGCACTGCTTCCCAGCTCTGTCCAGTATCAGTGAGGCAGCCCCTCCCCTCACGCACTGGGCTGCAGCTTTGAAGACTGTGGGTAGAGCTCTGTCTTCCATTTCTACCCTGGAATATTAAGGTGGAGCTTCACCCTAGTCCAACTAGAAAATGGCGTGAAGATTATGTGAGGAGGGAGCTAGAAAAATGAATCTTCTAAACATCAGTACAAAATCCTAGACCACCTCTGAACAACCTATGCATAAAAGTGACCAGAAATAGCACAGTGAAAGGTTTCAGTACTAAACTCTGGTATGAAATAAGGCCCAGGTTTCAGACTGGTCTCCTGGCAGCACACGAGCAGGGCAGAGCAGAATGACAGAGCAAGATTTCGAAAATTAAACTGACTTTTGAACCACAGTCAACAAAAGTAGGCTAGGGTGTGTGCTCCAAACCTAAACAGGTTGACTGCCTGTTAAATAAAAAGGTTTAAATTGGAATAGAACACTCAAAATGGATAGGATGCAGTTCACAACCACTTGTCACACCAGGAACGATGGAAGTCTCAACTTGAATGAAGAAAAGATAATCACAATTATAAATAACTATATAATACAATATATTGTATTACTGTATTGTATTATAAATAAAAATGTAAAACCCATTTTGTGCTCATATGTCACACCGAAAAAAAAAGGCAGTAGGCTGAACATGGGAGATGGGCCAACTGTATTACAATACAACAATACAATAAATATTGTAAATATTACAATAAGATAACACAGATTTTAAATTATCTGTAAATTATTTTAAAGCAGCTATCCAAAGAACTCTTCAAAAAGAAATCATAAACACTCAGGAAACAGAAGATGTAAAGAGTATCTGATAGAAATTTTAGAACTAAAGGCACAAAAGTTGACACTGAAAAAGAAACAAAGCAAACAAACACTGGATGGGGACTTCCCTGGAGGTCTAGTGGTTAACCTTTCACCTCCCAATGCAAGTGGTGCAGGTTCAATCCCTGGTCAAGGAGCTAAAATTCCATATGCCTCACTGTGGCCAAAAAAACAGAATACAGACAAGAAAAGCAATATTATAACAAATCTAATAAAGACTTTTAAAAACTCATTAGCAGAATGAAAATGACAGAGGAAACAATCAATGAACTTAAAACAAATCAATAGAAAAGGTCCAATCTACAACTGAGACGAAAGAGATTAAAAAACAGAAATGAATAGCACCTCAGAGTCCTGTGGGACAATAATAAATATCTAACATTTTCACCACTAGTGTCCCAAAAAATGAGAAGAAAAAGAATGCAGAGATAAACATACATATATATATTTGAAAAATGATAGCTGAAAATATTCCAAATTTAGTTAAGGATTATAAACCTTCAAACTGCTGAAAATTAATGACAAAGTTCTGAAAGAAGCCAGAGAGAAATGATATGCTACTTCTAAGAGAATAACAATTTGAAGGACAGTATATTTTCCACCAAAAACAATGGAAAGTAAAAGGAAGTATATAATATTTTTCAAATGCTAAAAGGATCAAGCCAAAATATTCAGTTCAGCAGTTAAGTCATGTCCAACTCTTCGTGACCCCATGAACGGCAACACGACAGGCCTCCCTGTCCATCACCAACTCCTGGAGTCCATCCAAACCCATGTCCATTGAGTTGGTGATGCCATCCAACCATCTCATCTTCTGTCATTGCCTTCTCCTCCTGCCCTCAATCTTTCCCAGCATCAGGGTCTTTTCAAATGAGTCAGCTCTTCGTATAAGGTGGCCAAAGTATTGGAGTTTCAGCTTCAAAATCAGTCCTTCCAGTGAACACCCAGGACTGATCTCCTTTAGGATGGACTGGTTGGATCTTCTTGCTGTCCAAGGGACTCTCAAGAGTCTTCTCCAACACCACAGTTCAAAAGCATCAATTCTTCGGAGCTCAGGTTTCTTTATACCAACTCTCACATCCATACATGACCCTGGAAAAACCATAGCCTTGACTAGATGGACCTTTGTTGACAAAGTAATGTCTCTGCTTTTTAATATGCTGTCTAGGTTGGTCTTAACTTTCCTTCCAAGGAGTAAGCGTCTTTTAATTTCATGGCTGCAATCACCATC